>NC_090932.1:542782801-543112725 GCF_040938575.1 Ambystoma mexicanum
TCGTCTATGAACCTGGAGGCCTCCTCCGGCAGTGTGAAGAAGTATACTCGATTCGTGTGCTCGATCCGGAGTTTGGCGGGGTATAACATAGCGTATTTAACCTGAACCTCACGCAATCGTCTCTTCACCGCCAGGAAGGATTTTCGCTCACACTGAACCGCCATCGAGAAGTCCGGGTATAGGTGGATTCTGGCCGCGCCCAACAAAAGGTCTCCCTTGACTCTCGCCGCCCTGAGCAGGGCATCCCGGTCGCGGAAATTGAGGATCCTGGCTATAATCGGGCGAGGAGGAGCGCCAGGCCTAGGCTTCGCCGTAAGTGCGCGGTGTGCTCTCTCGATTGCAAATTGTGAGGAGAGTTTTGGGGAATCGAGGAGTCGAAGTAGCAAGCTCTCGACGTAGTCCTCCATGGGTTCTTGTATGCCATCCTCGGGTACCCCGATTATACGGAGGTTGTTGCGTCTTGAGCGAGACTCAAGATCCTCATTTTTCTTCTCCACCTCTGTTACGTGTGCGGATAATGTGGAGACCTCTGCCCGAAGGGAGCCCAGGCCGTCCTCTGCGGTGCTAACACGTGACTCAATCTCAGTTACACGACCATCAGTTCTCTCCATGTGTGCCTTAATGGAGGATATCGTACCGTTCATGTCGTCTAGTTTGCTATGGATCGCGGTGAACCCTTCGCGGATGTATTCCATCATTTTCTGAGATTCGGATGGTTCCAGCTCTTGTGCAGCGGGTGGTTCCTGTGTAGGTGTCTCCGCGCCAGATCCTCCCGGAGGCTTCGCAAACATGTTGATAGAGGATTGCTTCTTTCCCATCCTCGTTGACATGCTGTCAGTGAAAGGTAAGACAAGTCTAGTGGATCGGAGGGTAGGAGGACGAGAGGGACGCCAAGAGAGAGCGCCAGGTATGTGTGTGGCTACAGCCGGCTGGCAATACGAGATGCGGTGTTTCAAATCGGATGGGGGAGACCAATCTATGCATCTCTGTCCTTGTTGCCCCTGTCTCCATGGTTGCCCACCTTCATACACCCTCTCCTCCCATGTGTTACTCATCTCTGTCCTTGTTGCCCTCTCTCCATGGTTGCCCACCTTCATGCACCCTCTCTTTCCATGTGTTAACCATCTCTGACCTTGTTGTTCCTGTCTCCATGGTTGCCCACCTTCATGCACCCTCTCCTCCCATGTGTTACCCACCCTCTGTTGCCTTGTGTTACCCATCACTGTTCTCCCACCCTGCACCCTCTCCTCCCATGTGTTACCCATCTCTGTCCTTGTTGCCCCTGTCTCCATGGTTGCCCACCTTCATACACCCTCTCCTCCCATATGTTACTTATCTCTGTCCTTTTTGCCCTCTCTCCATGGTTGCCCACCTTCATGCACCCTCTCTTCCCATGTGTTAACCATCTCTGACCTTGTTGTCCCTGTCTCCATGGTTGCCCACCTTCATGCAACCTCTCCCCCCATGTGTTACCCAACCTCTGTTGCCTTGTTTTACCCATCACTGTTCTCCCATCCTGCACCCTCTCCTCCCATGTGTTACCCATCTCTGTCCTTGTTGCCCCTGTCTCCATGGTTGCTCACCTTCCTACACCCTCTCCTCCCATGTGTTACTCATCCCTGTCCTTGTTGCCCTCTCTCCATGGTTGCCCACCTTCATGCACCCTCTCTTCCCATGTGTTAACCATCTCTGACCTTGTCCCTGTCTCCATGGTTGCCCACCTTCATGCACCCTCTCCCCCCATGTGTTACCCAACCTCTGTTGCCTTGTGTTACCCATCACTGTTCTCCCACCCTGCACCCTCTCCTCCCATGTGTTACCCACCTCTGTCCTTGTTGCCCCTGTCTCCATGGTTGCCCACCTTCATACACCCTCTCCTCCCATGTGTTACTCATCTCTGTCCTTGTTGCCCTCTCTCGATGGTTGCCCACCTTCATGCACCCTCTCTTCCCATGTGTTAACCATCTCTTACCTTGTTGTCCCTGTCTCCATGGTTGCCCACCTTCATGCACCCTCTCCTCCCATATGTTACCACCCTCTTTTGCCTTGTGTTACCCATCACTGTTCTCCCACCCTGCACCCTCTCCTCCCATGTGTTACCCATCTCTGTCCTTGTTGCCCCTGTCTCCATGGTTGCCCACCTTCATACACCCTCTCCTCCCATGTGTTACTCATCTCTGTCCTTGTTGCCCTCTCTCCATGGTTGCCCACCTTCATGCACCCACTCTTCCCATGTGTTAACCATCTCTGACCTTGTCCCTGTCTCCATGGTTGCCGACCTTCATGCACCCTCTCCCCCCATGTGTTACCCAACCTCTGTTGCCTTGTGTTACATATCACTGTTCTCCCACCCTGCACCCTCTCCTCCCATGTGTTACTCACCTCAGTCCTTGTTGCCCCGGTCTCCATGTTGCCCACCTTCATACACCCTCTCCTCCCATGTGTTACCCATCTCTGTCCTTTTTGCCCTCTCTCGATGGTTGCCCACCTTCATGCACCCTCTCTTCCCATGTGTTAACCATCTCTGACCTTGTTGTCCCTGTCTCCATGGTTGCCCACCTTCATGCACCCTCTCCTCCCATATGTTACCACCCTCTGTTGCCTTGTGTTACCTATCACTGTTCTCCCACCCTGCACCCTCTCCTCCCATGTGTTACCCATCTCTGTCCTTGTTGCCCCTGTCTCCATGGTTGCCCACCTTCATACACCCTCTCCTCCCATGTGTTACCCATCTCTGCCCTTGTTGCCCTCTCTCGATGGTTGCCCACCTTCATGCACCCTCTCTTCCCATGTGTTAACCATCTCTGACCTTGTTGTCCCTGTCTCCATGGTTGCCCACCTTCATGCACCCTCTCCCCCCATGTGTTACCCAACCTCTGTTGCCTTGTGTTACCCATCACTGTTCTCCCACCCTGCACCCTCTCCTCCCATGTGTTACCCATCTCTGTCCTTGTTGCCCCTGTCTCCATGGTTGCCCACCTTCATACACCCTCTCCTCCCATGTGTTACCCATCTCTGTCCTTGTTGCCCTCTCTCCATGGTTGCCCACCTTCATGCACCCTCTCTTCCCATGTGTTAACCATCTCTGACCTTGTTGTCCCTGTCTCCATGGTTGCCCACCTTCATGCACCCTGTCCTCCCATGTGTTACCCATCTCTGTCCTTGTTGCCCCTGTCTCCATGGTTGCCCACCTTCATGCACCCTCTCCTCCCATGTTACCCATCTCTGAACTTGTTGCCCCTGTCTCCATGGTTGCCCACCTTCATGCACCCTCTTCTCCCATGTGTTACCCAACCTCTGTTGCCTTGTGTTACCCATCACTGTTCTCCCACCCTGCACCCTCTCCTCCCATGTGTTACCCATCTCTGTCCTTGTTGCCCCTGTCTCCATGGTTGCCCACCTTCATACACCCTCTCCTCCCATGTGTTACTCATCTCTGTCCTTGTTGCCCTCTCTCCGTGGTTGCCCACCTTCATGCACCCTCTCTCCCCATGTATTAACCATCTCTGACCTTGTTGTCCCTGTCTCCATGGTTGCCCACCTTCATGCACCCTCTCCTCCCATGTGTTACCCACCCTCTGTTGCCTTGTGTTACCCATCACTGTTCTCCCACCCTGCACCCTCTCCTCCCATGTGTTACCCATCTCTTTCCTTGTTGCCCCTGTCTCCATGGTTGCCCACCTTCATATACCCTCTCCTCCCATGTGTTACTCATCTCTGTCCTTGTTGCCCTCTCTCCATGGTTGCCCACCTTCATGCACCCTCTCTTCCCATGTGTTAACCATCTCTGACCTTGTTGTCCCTGTCTCCATGGTTGCCCACCTTCATGCACCCTCTCCCCCCATGTGTTACCCAACCTCTGTTGCATTGTGTTACCCATCACTGTTCCCCCACCCTGCACCCTCTCCTCCCATGTGTTACCCATCTCTGTCCTTGTTGCACCTGTCTCCATGGTTGCCCACCTTCATACACCCTCTCCTCCCATGTGTTACTCATCTCTGTCCTTGTTGCCCTCTCTCCATGGTTGCCCACCTTCACGCACCCTCTCTTCCCATGTGTTAACCATCTCTGACCTTGTCCCTGTCTCCATGGTTGCCCACCTTCATGCATCCTCTCCCCCCATGTGTTACCCAACCTCTGTTGCCTTGTGTTACCCATCACTGTTCTCCCACCCTGCACCCTCTCCTCCCATCTGTTACCCACCTCTGTCCTTGTTGCCCCTGTCTCCATGGTTGCCCACCTTCATACACCCTCTCCTCCCATGTGTTACTCATCTCTGTCCTTGTTGGCTTCTCCCGATGGTTGGCCACCTTCATGCACCCTCTCTTCCCATGTGTTAACCATCTCTGACCTTGTTGTCCCTGTCTCCATGGTTGCCCACCTTCATGCACCCTCTCCTCCCATATGTTACCACCCTCTGTTGCCTTGTGTTACCCATCACTTTTCTCCCACCCTGCACCCTCTCCTCCCATGTGTTACCCATCTCTGTCCTTGTTGCCCCTGTCTCCATGGTTGCCCACCTTCATACACCCTCTCCTCCCATGTGTTGCCCATCTCTGTCCTTGTTGCCCTCTCTCCATGGTTGCCCACCTTCATGCACCCTCTCTTCCCATGTGTTAACCATCTCTGACCTTGTTGTCCCTGTCTCCATGGTTGCCCACCTTCATGCACCCTCTCCCCCCATGTGTTACCCAACCTCTGTTGCCTTGTGTTACCCATCACTGTTCTCCCACCCTGCACCCTCTCCTCCCATGTGTTACCCATCTCTGTCCTTGTTGCCCCTGTCTCCATGGTTGCCCACCTTCATACACCCTCTCCTCCCATGTGTTACTCATCTCTGTCCTTGTTGCCCTCTCTCCATGGTTGCCCACCTTCATGCACCCTCTCTTCCCATGTGTTAACCATCTCTGCCCTTGTCCCTGTCTCCATGGTTGCCCACCTTCATGCACCCTCTCCCCCCATGTGTTACCCAACTTCTGTTGCCTTGTGTTACCCATCACTGTTCTCCCAGCCTGCACCCTCTCCTCCCATGTGTTACCCACCTCTGTCCTTGTTGCCCCTGTCTCCATGGTTGCCCTCCTTCATACACCCTCTCCTCCCATGTGTTACTCATCTCTCTCCTTGTTGCCCTCTCTCGATGGTTGCCCAGCTTCATGCACCCTCTCTTCCCATGTGTTAACCATCTCTGACCTTGTTGTCCCTGTCTCCATGGTTGCCCACCTTCATGCACCCTCTCCTCCCATATGTTACCACCCTCTGTTGCCTTGTGTTACCCATCACTGTTCTCCCACCCTGCACCCTCTCCTCCCATGTGTTACCCATCTCTGTCCTTGTTGCCCCTGTCTCCATGGTTGCCCACCTTCATACACCCTCTCCTCCCATGTGTTCCCCATCTCTGTCCTTGTTGCCCTCTCTCCATGGTTGCCCACCTTCATGCACCCTCTCTTCCCATGTGTTAACCATCTCTGACCTTGTTGTCCCTGTCTCCATGGTTGCCCACCTTCATGCACCCTCTCCCCCCATGTGTTACCCAACCTCTGTTGCCTTGTGTTACCCATCACTGTTCTCCCACCCTGCACCCTCTCCTCCCATGTATTACCCATCTCTGTCCTTGTTGCCCCTGTCTCCATAGTTGCCCACCTTCATACACCCTCTCCTCCCATGTGTTACTCATCTCTGTCCTTGTTGCCCTCTCTCCATGGTTGCCCACCTTCATGCACCCTCTCTTCCCATGTGTTAACCATCTCTGACCTTGTCCCTGTCTCCATGGTTGCCCACCTTCATGCACCCTCTCCCCCCATGTGTTACCCAACCTCTGTTGCCTTGTGTTACCCATCACTGTTCTCCCACCCTGCACCCTCTCCTCCCATGTGTTACCCACCTCTGTCCTTGTTGCCCCTGTCTCCATGGTTGCCCTCCTTCATACACCCTCTCCTCCCATGTGTTACCCATCTCTGTCCTTGTTGCCCTCTCTCGATGGTTGCCCACCTTCATGCACCCTCTCGTCCCATGTGTTAACCATCTCTGACCTTGTTGTCCCTGTCTCCATGGTTGCCCACCTTCATGCACCCTGTCCTCCCATGTGTTACCCATCTCTGTCCTTGTTGCCCCTGTCTCCATGGTTGCCCACCTTCATGCACCCTCTCTTCCCATGTTACCCATCTCTGAACTTGTTGCCCCTGTCTCCATGGTTGCCCACTTTCATGCACCCTCTCCTCCCATGTGTTACTCATCTCTGTCCTTGTTGCCCTCTCCCGATGGTTGCCCACCTTCATGCACCCTCTCTTCCCATGTGTTAACCATCTCTGAC
Source organism: Ambystoma mexicanum (assembly GCF_040938575.1). Taxonomy (NCBI): domain Eukaryota; kingdom Metazoa; phylum Chordata; class Amphibia; order Caudata; family Ambystomatidae; genus Ambystoma; species Ambystoma mexicanum. Next base: position 542,789,112 of record NC_090932.1, read on the forward strand.
CTTGTTGCCCTCTCTCCATGGTTGCCCACCTTCATGCACCCTCTCTTCCCATGTGTTAACCATCTCTGACCTTGTTGTCCCTGTCTCCATGGTTGCCCACCTTCATGCACCCTCTCCCCCCATGTGTTACCCAACCTCTGTTGCCTTGTGTTACCCATCACTGTTCTCCCACCCTGCACCCTCTCCTCCCATGTGTTACCCATGTCTGTCCTTGTTGCCCCTGTCTCCATGGTTGCCCACCTTCATACACCCTCTCCTCCTATGTGTTACTCATCTCTGTCCTTGTTGCCCTCTCTCCATGGTTGCCCACCTTCACGCACCCTCTCTTCCCATGTGTTAACCATCTCTGACCTTGTCCCTGTCTCCATGGTTGCCCACCTTCATGCATCCTCTCCCCCCATGTGTTACCCAACCTCTGTTGCCTTGTGTTACCCATCACTGTTCTCCCACCCTGCACCCTCTCCTCCCATGTGTTACCCACCTCTGTCCTTGTTGCCCCTGTCTCCATGGTTGCCCACCTTCATACACCCTCTCCTCCCATGTGTTACTCATCTCTGTCCTTGTTGGCTTCTCCCGATGGTTGGCCACCTTCATGCACCCTCTCTTCCCATGTGTTAACCATCTCTGACCTTGTTGTCCCTGTCTCCATGGTTGCCCACCTTCATGCACCCTCTCCTCCCATATGTTACCACCCTCTGTTGCCTTGTGTTACCCATCACTTTTCTCCCACCCTGCACCCTCTCCTCCCATGTGTTACCCATCTCTGTCCTTGTTGCCCCTGTCTCCATGCTTGCCCACCTTCATACACCCTCTCCTCCCATGTGTTGCCCATCTCTGTCCTTGTTGCCCTCTCTCCATGGTTGCCCACCTTCATGCACCCTCTCTTCCCATGTGTTAACCATCTCTGACCTTGTTGTCCCTGTCTCCATGGTTGCCCACCTTCATGCACCCTCTCCCCCCATGTGTTACCCAACCTCTGTTGCCTTGTGTTACCCATCACTGTTCTCCCACCCTGCACCCTCTCCTCCCATGTGTTACCCATCTCTGTCCTTGTTGCCCCTGTCTCCATGCTTGCCCACCTTCATACACCCTCTCCTCCCATGTGTTGCCCATCTCTGTCCTTGTTGCCCCTGTCTCCATGGTTGCCCACCTTCATACACCCTCTCCTCCCATGTGTTACTCATCTCTGTCCTTGTTGCCCTCTCTCCATGGTTGCCCACCTTCATGCACCCTCTCTTCCCATGTGTTAACCATCTCTGACCTTGTCCCTGTCTCCATGGTTGCCCACCTTCATGCACCCTCTCCCCCCATGTGTTACCCAACTTCTGTTGCCTTGTGTTACCCATCACTGTTCTCCCAGCCTGCACCCTCTCCTCCCATGTGTTACCCACCTCTGTCCTTGTTGCCCCTGTCTCCATGGTTGCCCTCCTTCATACACCCTCTCCTCCCATGTGTTACTCATCTCTCTCCTTGTTGCCCTCTCTCGATGGTTGCCCAGCTTCATGCACCCTCTCTTCCCATGTGTTAACCATCTCTGACCTTGTTGTCCCTGTCTCCATGGTTGCCCACCTTCATGCACCCTCTCCTCCCATATGTTACCACCCTCTGTTGCCTTGTGTTACCCATCACTGTTCTCCCACCCTGCACCCTCTCCTCCCATGTGTTACCCATCTCTGTCCATGTTGCCCCTGTCTCCATGGTTGCCCACCTTCATACACCCTCTCCTCCCATGTGTTCCCCATCTCTGTCCTTGTTGCCCTCTCTCCATGGTTGCCCACCTTCATGCACCCTCTCTTCCCATGTGTTAACCATCTCTGACCTTGTTGTCCCTGTCTCCATGGTTGCCCACCTTCATGCACCCTCTCCCCCCATGTGTTACCCAACCTCTGTTGCCTTGTGTTACCCATCACTGTTCTCCCACCCTGCACCCTCTCCTCCCATGTATTACCCATCTCTGACCTTGTTGCCCCTGTCTCCATAGTTGCCCACCTTCATACACCCTCTCCTCCCATGTGTTACTCATCTCTGTCCTTGTTGCCCTCTCTCCATGGTTGCCCACCTTCATGCACCCTCTCTTCCCATGTGTTAACCATCTCTGACCTTGTCCCTGTCTCCATGGTTGCCCACCTTCATGCACCCTCTCCCCCCATGTGTTACCCAACCTCTGTTGCCTTGTGTTACCCATCACTGTTCTCCCACCCTGCACCCTCTCCTCCCATGTGTTACCCACCTCTGTCCTTGTTGCCCCTGTCTCCATGGTTGCCCTCCTTCATACACCCTCTCCTCCCATGTGTTACCCATCTCTGTCCTTGTTGCCCTCTCTCGATGGTTGCCCACCTTCTTGCACCCTCTCGTCCCATGTGTTAACCATCTCTGACCTTGTTGTCCCTGTCTCCATGGTTGCCCACCTTCATGCACCCTGTCCTCCCATGTGTTACCCATCTCTGTCCTTGTTGCCCCTGTCTCCATGGTTGCCCACCTTCATGCACCCTCTCTTCCCATGTTACCCATCTCTGAACTTGTTGCCCCTGTCTCCATGGTTGCCCACTTTCATGCACCCTCTCCTCCCATGTGTTACTCATCTCTGTCCTTGTTGCCCTCTCCCGATGGTTGCCCACCTTCATGCACCCTCTCTTCCCATGTGTTAACCATCTCTGACCTTGTTGCCCTCTCTCCATGGTTGCCCACCTTCATGCACCCTCTCTTCCCATGTGTTAACCATCTCTGACCTTGTTGTCCCTGTCTCCATGGTTGCCCACCTTCATGCACCCTCTCCCCCCATGTGTTACCCAACCTCTGTTGCCTTGTGTTACCCATCACTGTTCTCCCACCCTGCACCCTCTCCTCCCATGTGTTACCCATCTCTGTCCTTGTTGCCCCTGTCTCCATGGTTGCCCACCTTCATACACCCTCTCCTCCCATGTGTTACTCATCTCTGTCCTTGTAGCCCTCTCTCCATGTTTGCCCACCTTCATGCACCCTCTCTTCCCATGTGTTAACCATCTCTGACCTTGTCCCTGTCTCCATGGTTGCCCACCTTCATGCACCCTATCCCCCCATGTGTTACCCAACCTCTGTTGCCTTGTGTTACCCATCACTGTTCTCCCACCCTGCACCCTCTCCTCCCATGTGTTACCCACCTCTGTCCTTGTTGCCCCTGTCTCCATGGTTGCCCACCTTCATACACCCTCTCCTCCCATGTGTTACTCATCTCTGTCCTTGTTGCCCTCTCCCGATGGTTGCCCACCTTCATGCACCCTCTCTTCCCATGTGTTAACCATCTCTGACCTTGTCCCTGTCTCCATGGTTGCCCACCTTCATGCACCCTCTCCCCCCATGTGTTACCCAACCTCTGTTGCCTTGTGTTACCCATCACTGTTCTCCCACCCTGCACCCTCTCCTCCCATGTGTTACCCACCTCTGTCCTTGTTGCCCCTGTCTCCATGGTTGCCCACCTTCATACACCCTCTCCTCCCATGTGTTACTCATCTCTGTCCTTGTTGCCCTCTCCCGATGGTTGCCCACCTTCATGCACCCTCTCCTCCCATATGTTACCACCCTCTGTTGCCTTGTGTTACCCATCACTTTTCTCCCACCCTGCACCCTCTCCTCCCATGTGTTACCCATCTCTGTCCTTGTTGCCCCTGTCTCCATGGTTGCCCACCTTCATACACCCTCTTCTCCCATGTGTTCCCCATCTCTGTCCTTGTTGCCCTCTCTCCATGGTTGCCCACCTTCATGCACCCTCTCTTCCCATGTGTTAACCATCTCTGACCTTGTTGTCCCTGTCTCCATGGTTGCCCACCTTCATGCACCCTCTCCCCCCATGTGTTACCCAACCTCTGTTGCCTTGTGTTACCCATCACTGTTCTCCCACCCTGCACCTTCTCCTCCCATGTGTTACCCACCTCTGTCCTTGTTGCCCCTGTCTCCATGGTTGCCCTCCTTCATACACCCTCTCCTCCCATGTGTTACTCATCTCTCTCCTTGTTGCCCTCTCTCGATGGTTGCCCACCTTCATGCACCCTCTCTTCCCATGTGTTAACCATCTCTGACCTTGTTGTCCCTGTCTCCATGGTTGCCCACCTTCATGCACCCTCTCCTCCCATATGTTACCACCCTCTGTTGCCTTGTGTTACCCATCACTGTTCTCCCACCCTGCACCCTCTCCTCCCATGTGTTACCCATCTCTGTCCTTGTTGCCCCTGTCTCCATGGTTGCCCACCTTCATACACCCTCTCCTCCCATGTGTTACCCATCTCTGTCCTTGTTGCCCTCTCTCCATGGTTGCCCACCTTCATGCACCCTCTCTTCCCATGTGTTAACCATCTCTGACCTTGTTGTCCCTGTCTCCATGGTTGCCCACCTTCATGCACCCTGTCCTCCCATGTGTTACCCATCTCTGTCCTTGTTGCCCCTGTCTCCATGGTTGCCCACCTTCATGCACCCTCTCTTCCCATGTTACCCATCTCTGAACTTGTTGCCCCTGTCTCCATGGTTGCCCACTTTCATGCACCCTCTTCTCCCATGTGTTACCCACCCTCTGTTGCCTTGTATTACCCATCACTGTTCTCCCACCATGCATCCTCTCCTCCCATGTGTTACCCACCTCTGTCCTTGTTGCCCCTGTCTCCATGGTTGCCCACCTTCATCCACCCTCTCCTCCCATGTGTTACTCATCTCTGTCCTTGTTGCCCTCTCTCCATGGTTGCCCACCTTCATGCACCCTCTCTTCCCATGTGTTAACCATCTCTGACCTTGTTGTCCCTGTCTCCATGGTTGCCGACCTTCATGCACCCTCTCCCCCCATGTGTTACCCAACCTCTGTTGCCTTGTGTTACCCATCACTGTTCTCCCACCCTGCACCCTCTCCTCCCATGTGTTACTCACCTCAGTCCTTGTTGCCCCGGTCTCCATGTTGCCCACCTTCATACACCCTCTCCTCCCATGTGTTACCCATCTCTGTCCTTTTTGCCCTCTCTCGATGGTTGCCCACCTTCATGCACCCTCTCTTCCCATGTGTTAACCATCTCTGACCTTGTTGTCCCTGTCTCCATGGTTGCCCACCTTCATGCACCCTCTCCTCCCATATGTTACCACCCTCTGTTGCCTTGTGTTACCTATCACTGTTCTCCCACCCTGCACCCTCTCCTCCCATGTGTTACCCATCTCTGTCCTTGTTGCCCCTGTCTCCATGGTTGCCCACCTTCATACACCCTCTCCTCCCATGTGTTACCCATCTCTGTCCTTGTTGCCCTCTCTCGATGGTTGCCCACCTTCATGCACCCTCTCTTCCCATGTGTTAACCATCTCTGACCTTGTTGTCCCTGTCTCCATGGTTGCCCACCTTCATACACCCTCTCCTCCCATGTGTTACCCATCTCTGTCCTTTTTGCCCTCTCTCGATGGTTGCCCACCTTCATGCACCCTCTCTTCCCATGTGTTAACCATCTCTGACCTTGTTGTCCCTGTCTCCATGGTTGCCCACCTTCATGCACCCTCTCCTCCCATATGTTACCACCCTCTGTTGCCTTGTGTTACCCATCACTGTTCTCCCACCCTGCAACCTCTCCTCCCATGTGTTACCCATCTCTGTCCTTGTTGCCCCTGTCTCCATGGTTGCCCACCTTCATACACCCTCTCCTCCCATGTGTTACCCATCTCTGTCCTTGTTGCCCTCTCTCCATGGTTGCCCACCTTCATGCACCCTCTCGTCCCATGTGTTAACCATCTCTGACCTTGTTGTCCCTGTCTCCATGGTTGCCCACCTTCATGCACCCTGTCCTCCCATGTGTTACCCATCTCTGTCCTTGTTGCCCCTGTCTCCATGGTTGCCCACCTTCATGCACCCTCTCTTCCCATGTTACCCATCTCTGAACTTGTTGCCCCTGTCTCCATGGTTGCCCACTTTCATGCACCCTCTTCTCCCATGTGTTACCCACCCTCTGTTGCCTTGTATTACCCATCACTGTTCTCCCACCCTGCATCCTCTCCTCCCATGTGTTACCCACCTCTGTCCTTGTTGCCCCTGTCTCCATGGTTGCCCACCTTCATCCACCCTCTCCTCCCATGTGTTACTCATCTCTGTCCTTGTTGCCCTCTCTCCATGGTTGCCCACCTTCATGCACCCTCTCTTCCCATGTGTTAACCATCTCTGACCTTGTTGTCCCTGTCTCCATGGTTGCCGACCTTCATGCACCCTCTCCCCCCATGTGTTACCCAACCTCTGTTGCCTTGTGTTACCCATCACTGTTCTCCCACCCTGCACCCTCTCCTCCCATGTGTTACTCACCTCAGTCCTTGTTGCCCCGGTCTCCATGGTTGCCCACCTTCATACACCCTCTCCTCCCATGTGTTACCCATCTCTGTCCTTGTTGCCCTCTCTCGATGGTTGCCCACCTTCATGCACCCTCTCTTCCCATGTGTTAACCATCTCTGACCTTGTTGTCCCTGTCTCCATGGTTGCCCACCTTCATGCACCCTCTCCTCCCATATGTTACCACCCTCTGTTGCCTTGTGTTACCCATCACTGTTCTCCCACCCTGCACCCTCTCCTCCCATGTGTTACCCATCTCTGTCCTTGTTGCCCCTGTCTCCATGGTTGCCCACCTTCATACACCCTCTCCTCCCATGTGTTACCCATCTCTGTCCTTGTTGCCCTCTCTCCATGGTTGCCCACCTTCATGCACCCTCTCTTCCCATGTGTTAACCATCTCTGACCTTGTTGTCCCTGTCTCCATGGTTGCCCACCTTCATGCACCCTGTCCTCCCATGTGTTACCCATCTCTGTCCTTGTTGCCCCTGTCTCCATGGTTGCCCACCTTCATGCACCCTCTCCTCCCATGTTACCCATCTCTGAACTTGTTGCCCCTGTCTCCATGGTTGCCCACCTTCATGCACCCTCTTCTCCCATGTGTTACCCAACCTCTGTTGCCTTGTGTTACCCATCACTGTTCTCCCACCCTGCACCCTCTCCTCCCATGTGTTACCCATCTCTGTCCTTGTTGCCCCTGTCTCCATGGTTGCCCACCTTCATACACCCTCTCCTCCCATGTGTTACTCATCTCTGTCCTTGTTGCCCTCTCTCCATGGTTGCCCACCTTCATGCACCCTCTCTTCCCATGTATTAACCATCTCTGACCTTGTTGTCCCTGTCTCCATGGTTGCCCACCTTCATGCACCCTCTCCTCCCATGTGTTACCCACCCTCTGTTGCCTTGTGTTACCCATCACTGTTCTCCCACCCTGCACCCTCTCCTCCCATGTGTTACCCATCTCTTTCCTTGTTGCCCCTGTCTCCATGGTTGCCCACCTTCATACACCCTCTCCTCCCATGTGTTACTCATCTCTGTCCTTGTTGCCCTCTCTCCATGGTTGCCCACCTTCATGCACCCTCTCTTCCCATGTGTTAACCATCTCTGACCTTGTTGTCCCTGTCTCCATGGTTGCCCACCTTCATGCACCCTCTCCCCCCATGTGTTACCCAACCTCTGTTGCCTTGTGTTACCCATCACTGTTCCCCCACCCTGCACCCTCTCTTCCCATGTGTTACCCATCTCTGTCCTTGTTGCACCTGTCTCCATGGTTGCCCACCTTCATACACCCTCTCCTCCCATGTGTTACTCATCTCTGTCCTTGTTGCCCTCTCTCCATGGTTGCCCACCTTCACGCACCCTCTCTTCCCATGTGTTAACCATCTCTGACCTTGTCCCTGTCTCCATGGTTGCCCACCTTCATGCACCCTCTCCCCCCATGTGTTACCCAACCTCTGTTGCCTTGTGTTACCCATCACTGTTCTCCCACCCTGCACCCTCTCCTCCCATGTGTTACCCACCTCTGTCCTTGTTGCCCCTGTCTCCATGGTTGCCCACCTTCATACACCCTCTCCTCCCATGTGTTACTCATCTCTGTCCTTGTTGGCTTCTCCCGATGGTTGGCCACCTTCATGCACCCTCTCTTCCCATGTGTTAACCATCTCTGACCTTGTTGTCCCTGTCTCCATGGTTGCCCACCTTCATGCACCCTCTCCTCCCATATGTTACCACCGTCTGTTGCCTTGTGTTACCCATCACTTTTCTCCCACCCTGCACCCTCTCCTCCCATGTGTTACCCATCTCTGTCCTTGTTGCCCCTGTCTCCATGGTTGCCCACCTTCATACACCCTCTCGTCCCATGTGTTGCCCATCTCTGTCCTTGTTGCCCTCTCTCCATGGTTGCCCACCTTCATGCACCCTCTCTTCCCATGTGTTAACCATCTCTGACCTTGTTGTCCCTGTCTCCATGGTTGCCCACCTTCATGCACCCTCTCCCCCCATGTGTTACCCAACCTCTGTTGCCTTGTGTTACCCATCACTGTTCTCCCACCCTGCACCCTCTCCTCCCATGTGTTACCCATCTCTGTCCTTGTTGCCCCTGTCTCCATGGTTGCCCGCCTTCATACCGCCTCTCCTCCCATGTGTTACTCATCTCTGTCCTTGTTGCCCTCTCTCCATGGTTGCCCACCTTCATGCACCCTCTCTTCCCATGTGTTAACCATCTCTGACCTTGTCCCTGTCTCCATGGTTGCCCACCTTCATGCACCCTCTCCCCCCATGTGTTACCCAACTTCTGTTGCCTTGTGTTACCCATCACTGTTCTCCCAGCCTGCACCCTCTCCTCCCATGTGTTACCCACCTCTGTCCTTGTTGCCCCTGTCTCCATGGTTGCCCTCCTTCATACACCCTCTCCTCCCATGTGTTACTCATCTCTCTCCTTGTTGCCCTCTCTCGATGGTTGCCCAGCTTCATGCACCCTCTCTTCCCATGTGTTAACCATCTCTGACCTTGTTGTCCCTGTCTCCATGGTTGCCCACCTTCATGCACCCTCTCCTCCCATATGTTACCACCCTCTGTTGCCTTGTATTACCCATCACTGTTCTCCCACCCTGCACCCTCTCCTCCCATGTGTTACCCATCGCTGTCCTTATTGCCCCTGTCTCCATGGTTGCCCACCTTCATACACCCTCTCCTCCCATGTGTTCCCCATCTCTGTCCTTGTTGCCCTCTCTCCATGGTTGCCCACCTTCATGCACCCTCTCCCCCATGTGTTACCCAACCTCTGTTGCCTTGTGTTACCCATCACTGTTCTCCCACCCTGCACCCTCTCCTCCCATGTATTACCCATCTCTGTCCTTGTTGCCCCTGTCTCCATAGTTGCCCACCTTCATACACCCTCCCCTCCCATGTGTTACTCATCTCTGTCCTTGTTGCCCTCTCTCCATGGTTGCCCACCTTCATGCACCCTCTCTTCCCATGTGTTAACCATCTCTGACCTTGTCCCTGTCTCCATGGTTGCCCACCTTCATGCACCCTCTCCCCCCATGTGTTACCACAACCTCTGTTGCCTTGTGTTACCCATCACTGTTCTCCCACCCTGCACCCTCTCCTCCCATGTGTTACCCACCTCTGTCCTTGTTGCCCCTGTCTCCATGGTTGCCCTCCTTCATACACCCTCTCCTCCCATGTGTTACCCATCTCTGTCCTTGTTGCCCTCTCTCGATGGTTGCCCACCTTCATGCACCCTGTCCTCCCATGTGTTACCCATCTCTGTCCTTGTTGCCCCTGTCTCCATGGTTGCCCACCTTCATGTACCCTCTCTTCCCATGTTACCCATCTCTGAACTTGTTGCCCCTGTCTCCATGGTTGCCCACTTTCATGCACCCTCTCCTCCCATGTGTTACTCATCTCTGTCCTTGTTGCCCTCTCCCGCTGGTTGCCCACCTTCATGCACCCTCTCTTCCCATGTGTTAACCATCTCTGACCTTGTTGCCCTCTCTCCATGGTTGCCCACCTTCATGCACCCTCTCTTCCCATGTGTTAACCATCTCTGACCTTGTTGTCCCTGTCTCCATGGTTGCCCACCTTCATGCACCCTCTCCCCCCATGTGTTACCCAACCTCTGTTGCCTTGTGTTACCCATCACTGTTCTCCCACCCTGCACCCTCTCCTCCCATGTGTTACCCATCTCTGTCCTTGTTGCCCCTGTCTCCATGGTTGCCCACCTTCATACACCCTCTCCTCCCATGTGTTACTCATCTCTGTCCTTGTTGCCCTCTCTCCATGGTTGCCCACCTTCATGCACCCTCTCTTCCCATGTGTTAACCATCTCTTACCTTGTCCCTGTCTCCATGGTTGCCCACCTTCATGCACCCTCTCCCCCCATGTGTTACCCAACCTCTGTTGCCTTTTGTTACCCATCACTGTTCTCCCACCCTGCACCCTCTCCTCCCATGTGTTACCCACCTCTGTCCTTGTTGCCCCTGTCTCCATGGTTGCCCACCTTCATACACCCTCTCCTCCCATGTGTTACTCATCTCTGTCCTTGTTGCCCTCTCCCGATGGTTGCCCACCTTCATGCACCCTCTCTTCCCATGTGTTAACCATCTCTGACCTTGTCCCTGTCTCCATGGTTGCCCACCTTCATGCACCCTCTCCCCCCATGTGTTACCCAACCTCTGTTGCCTTGTGTTACCCATCACTGTTCTCCCACCCTGCACCCATCCTCCCATGTGTTACCCACCTCTGTCCTTGTTGCCCCTGTCTCCATGGTTGCCCACCTTCATACACCCTCTCCTCCCATGTGTTACTCATCTCTGTCCTTGTTGCCCTCTCCCGATGGTTGCCCACCTTCATGCACCCTCTCCTCCCATATGTTACCACCCTCTGTTGCCTTGTGTTACCCATCACTTTTCTCCCACCCTGCACCCTCTCCTCCCATGTGTTACCCATCTCTGTCCTTGTTGCCCCTGTCTCCATGGTTGCCCACCTTCATACACCCTCTCCTCCCATGTGTTCCCCATCTCTGTCCTTGTTGCCCTCTCTCCATGGTTGCCCACCTTCATGCACCCTCTCTTCCCATGTGTTAACCATCTCTGACCTTGTTGTCCCTGTCTCCATGGTTGCCCACCTTCATGCACCCTCTCCCCCCATGTGTTACCCAACCTCTGTTGCCTTGTGTTACCCATCACTGTTCTCCCACCCTGCACCCTCTCCTCCCATGTATTACCCATCTCTGTCCTTGTTGCCCCTGTCTCCATAGTTGCCCACCTTCATACACCCTCTCCTCCCATGTGTTACTCATCTCTGTCCTTGTTGCCCTCTCTCCATGGTTGCCCACCTTCATGCACCCTCTCTTCCCTTGTGTTAACCATCTCTGACCTTGTCCCTGTCTCCATGGTTGCCCACCTTCATGCACCCTCTCCTCCCATATGTTACCACCCTCTGTTGCCTTGTGTTACCCATCACTGTTCTCCCACCCTGCACCCTCTCCTCCCATGTGTTACCCACCTCTGTCCTTGTTGCCCCTGTCTCCATGGTTGCCCTCCTTCATACACCCTCTCCTCCCTGTGTTACTCATCTCTCTCCTTGTTGCCCCTGTCTCCATGGTTGCCCACCTTCATACACCCTCTCCTCCCATGTGTTACCCATCTCTGTCCTTGTTGCCCTCTCTCCATGGTTGCCCACCTTCATGCACCCTCTCGTCCCATGTGTTAACCATCCCTGACCTTGTTGTCACTGTCTCCATGGTTGCCCACCTTCATGCACCCTGTCCTCCCATGTGTTACCCATCTCTGTCCTTGTTGCCCCTGTCTCCATGGTTGCCCACCTTCATGCACCCTCTCTTCCCATGTTACCCATCTCTGAACTTGTTGCCCCTGTCTCCATGGTTGCCCACTTTCATGCACCCTCTTCTCCCATGTGTTACCCACCCTCTGTTGCCTTGTATTACCCATCACTGTTCTCCCACCCTGCACCCTCTCCTCCCATGTGTTACCCACCTCTGTCCTTGTTGCCCCTGTCTCCATGGTTGCCCACCTTCATCCACCCTCTCCTCCCATGTGTTACTCATCTCTGTCCTTGTTGCCCTCTCTCCATGGTTGCCCACCTTCATGCACCCTCTCTTCCCATGTGTTAACCATCTCTGACCTTGTTGTCCCTGTCTCCATGGTTGCCCACCTTCATGCATCCTCTCCTCCCATGTGTTACTCATCTCTGTCCTTGTTGCCCTCTCTCCATGATTGCCCACCTTCATGCACCCTCTCTTCCCATGTCTTAACCATCTCTGACCTTGTTGTCCCTCTCTCCATGGTTGCCCACCTTCATGCACCCTCTCCTCCCATGTGTTACCCACCCTCTGTTGCCTTGTGTTACCCATCACTGTTCTCCCACCCTGCACCCTCTCCTCCCATGTGTTACCCATCTCTGTCCTTGTTGCCCCTGTCTCCATGGTTGCCCACCTTCATGCACCCTCTCTTCCCATGTGTTACTCATCTCTGTCCTTGTTGCCCTCTCTCCATGATTGCCCACCTTCATGCACCCTCTCTTCCCATGTCTTAACCATCTCTGACCTTGTTGTCCCTCTCTCCATGGTTGCCCACCTTCATGCACCCTCTCCTCCCATGTGTTACCCACCCTCTGTTGCCTTGTGTTACCCATCACTGTTCTCCCACCCTGCACCCTCTCCTCCCATGTGTTACCCATCTCTGTCCTTGTTGCCCCTGTCTCCATGGTTGCCCACCTTCATGCACCCTCTCTTCCCATGTGTTACTCATCTCTGTCCTTGTTGCCCTCTCTCCATGATTGCCCACCTTCATGCACCCTCTCTTCCCATGTCTTAACCATCTCTGACCTTGTTGTCCCTCTCTCCATGGTTGCCCACCTTCATGCACCCTCTCCTCCCATGTGTTACCCACCCTCTGTTGCCTTGTGTTACCCATCACTGTTCTCCCACCCTGCACCCTCTCCTCCCATGTGTTACCCATCTCTGTCCTTGTTGCCCCTGTCTCCATGGTTGCCCACCTTCATACACCCTCTCCTCCCATGTGTTCCCCATCTCTGTCCTTGTTGCGCTCTCTCCATGGTTGCCCACCTTCATGCACCCTCTCTTCCCATGTGTTAACCATCTCTGACCTTGTTGCCCCTGTCTCCATGGTTGCCCACCTTCATGCACCCTCTCCCCCCATGTGTTACCCAACCCCTGTTGCCTTGTGTTACCCATCACTGTTCTCCCACCCTGCACCCTCTCCTCCCATGTATTACCCATCTCTGTCCTTGTTGCCCTCTCTCCATGGTTGCCCACCTTCATGCACCCTCTCTTCCCATGTGTTAACCATCTCTGACCTTGTCCCTGTCTCCATGGTTGCCCACCTTCATGCACCCTCTCCCCCCATGTGTTACCCAACCTCTGTTGCCTTGTGTTACCCATCACTGTAATCTCCCACCCTGCACCCTCTCCTCCCATGTGTTACCCACCTCTGTCCTTGTTGCCCCTGTCTCCATGGTTGCCCTCCTTCATACACCCTCTCCTCCCATGTGTTACTCATCTCTCTCCTTGTTGCCCTCTCTCGATGGTTGCCCACCTTCATGCACCCTCTCTTCCCATGTGTTAACCATCTCTGACCTTGTTGTCCCTGTCTCCATGGTTGCCCACCTTCATGCACCCTCTCCTCCCATATGTTACCACCCTCTGTTGCCTTGTGTTACCCATCACTGTTCTCCCACCCTGCACCCTCTCCTCCCATTTGTTATCCATCTCTGTCCTTGTTGCCCCTGTCTCCATGGTTGCCCACCTTCATACACCCTCTCCCCCCATGTGTTACCCATCTCTGTCCTTGTTGCCCTCTCTCCATGGTTGCCCACCTTCATGCACCCTCTCGTCCCATGTGTTAACCATCTCTGACCTTGTTGTCCCTGTCTCCATGGTTGCCCACCTTCATGCACCCTGTCCTCCCATGTGTTACCCATCTCTGTCCTTGTTGCCCCTGTCTCCATGGTTGCCCACCTTCATGCACCCTCTCTTCCCATGTTACCCATCTCTGAACTTGTTGCCCCTGTCTCCATGGTTGCCCACTTTCATGCACCCTCTTCTCCCATGTGTTACCCACCCTCTGTTGCCTTGTATTACCCATCACTGTTCTCCCACCCTGCACCCTCTCCTCCCATGTGTTACCCATCTCTGTCCTTGTTGCCCCTGTCTCCATGGTTGCCCACCTTCATACACCCTCTCCTCCCATGTGTTACTCATCTCTGTCCTTGTTGCCCTCTCTCCATGGTTGCCCACCTTCATGCACCCTCTCTTCCCATGTGTTAACCATCTCTGACCTTGTTGTCCCTGTCTCCATGGTTGCCCACCTTCATGCATCCTCTCCTCCCATGTGTTACCCACCCTCTGTTGCCTTGTGTTACCCATCACTGTTCTCCCACCCTGCACCCTCTCCTCCCATGTGTTACCCATCTCTGTCCTTGTTGCCCCTGTCTCCATGGTTGCCCACCTTCATACACCCTCTCCTCCCATGTGTTACTCATCTCTGTCCTTGTTGCCCTCTCTCCATGGTTGCCCACCTTCATGCACACTCTCTTCCCATGTGTTAACCATCTCTGACCTTGTTGTCCCTGTCTCCATGGTTGCCCACCTTCATGCATCCTCTCCTCCCATGTGTTACCCACCCTCTGTTGCCTTGTGTTACCCATCACTGTTCTCCCACCCTGCACCCTCTCCTCCCATGTGTTACCCATCTCTGTCCTTGTTGCCCCTGTCTCCATGGTTGCCCACCTTCATACACCCTCTCCTCCCATGTGTTACTCATCTCTGTCCTTGTTGCCCTCTCTCCATGGTTGCCCACCTTCATGCACCCTCCCCTCCCATGTGTTACTCATCTCTGTCCTTGTTGCCCTCTCTCCATGATTGCCCACCTTCATGCACCCTCTCTTCCCATGTCTTAACCATCTCTGACCTTGTTGTCCCTCTCTCCATGGTTGCCCACCTTCATGCACCCTCTCCTCCCATGTTTTACCCACCCTCTGTTGCCTTGTGTTACCCATCACTGTTCTCCCACCCTGCACCCTCTCCTCCCATGTGTTACCCATCTCTGTCCTTGTTGCCCCTGTCTCCATGGTTGCCCACCTTCATACACCCTCTCCTCCCATGTGTTACTCATCTCTGTCCTTGTTGCCCTCTCTCGATGGTTGCCCACCTTCATGCACCCTCTCTTCCCATGTGTTAACCATCTCTGACCTTGTTGTCCCTGTCTCCATGGTTGCCCACCTTCATGCACCCTCTCCTCCCATATGTTACCACCCTCTGTTGCCTTGTGTTACCCATCACTGTTCTCCCACCCTGCACCCTCTCCTCCCATGTGTTACCCATCTCTGTCCTTGTTGCCCCTGTCTCCATGGTTGCCCACCTTCATACACCCTCTCCTCCCATGTGTTACCCATCTCTGTCCTTGTTGCCCTCTCTCCATGGTTGCCCACCTTCATGCACCCTCTCTTCCCATGTGTTAACCATCTCTGACCTTGTTGTCCCTGTCTCCATGGTTGCCCACCTTCATGCACCCTGTCCTCCCATGTGTTACACATCTCTGTCCTTGTTGCCCCTGTCTCCATGGTGGCCCACCTTCATGCACCCTCTCCTCCCATGTTACCCAACTCTGAACTTGTTGCCCCTGTCTCCATGGTTGCCCACCTTCATGCACCCTCTTCTCCCATGTGTTACCCAACCTCTGTTGCCTTGTGTTACCCATCACTGTTCTCCCACCCTGCACCCTCTCCTCCCATGTGTTACCCTTCTCTGTCCTTGTTGCCCCTTTCTCCTTGGTTGCCCACCTTCATACACCCTCTCCTCCCATGTGTTACTCATCTCTGTCCTTGTTGCCCTCTCTCCATGGTTGCCCACCTTCATGCACCCTCTCTTCCCATGTGTTAACCATCTCTGACCTTGTTGTCCCTGTCTCCATGGTTGCCCACCTTCATGCACCCTCTCCTCCCATGTGTTACCCACCCTCTGTTGCCTTGTGTTACCCATCACTGTTCTCCCACCCTGCACCCTCTCCTCCCATGTGTTACCCATCTCTGTCCTTGTTGCCCATGTCTCCATGGTTGCCCACCTTCATTCACCCTCTCCTCCCATGTGTTACTCATCTCTGTCCTTGTTGCCCTCTCTCCATGGTTGCCCACCTTCATGCACCCTCTCTTCCCATGTATTAACCATCTCTGACCTTGTTGTCCCTGTCTCCATGGTTGCCCACCTTCATGCACCCTCTCCTCCCATGTGTTACCCACCCTCTGTTGCCTTGTGTTACCCATCACTGTTCTCTCACCCTGCACCCTCTCCTCCCATGTGTTACCCATATCTGTCCTTGTTGCCCCTGTCTCCATGGTTGCCCACCTTCATACACCCTCTCCTCCCATGTGTTACTCATCTCTGTCCTTGTTGCCCTCTCTCCATGGTTGCCCACCTTCATGCACCCTCTCTTCCCATGTGTTAACCATCTCTGACCTTGTTGTCCCTGTCTCCATGGTTGCCCACCTTCATGCACCCTCTCCCCCCATGTGTTACCCAACCTCTGTTGCCTTGTGTTACCCATCACTGTTCTCCCACCCTGCACCCTCTCCTCCCATGTGTTACCCATCTCTGTCCTTGTTGCACCTGTCTCCATGGTTGCCCACCTTCATACACCCTCTCCTCCCATGTGTTACTCATCTCTGTCCTTGTTGCCCTCTCTCCATGGTTGCCCACCTTCATGCACCCTCTCTTCCCATGTGTTAACTATCTCTGACCTTGTCCCTGTCTCCATGGTTGCCCACCTTCATGAACCCTCTCCCCCCATGTGTTACCCAACCTCTGTTGCCTTGTGTTACCCATCACTGTTCTCCCACCCTGCACCCTCTCCTCCCATCTGTTACCCACATCTGTCCTTGTTGCCCCTGTCTCCATGGTTGCCCACCTTCATACACCCTCTCCTCCCATGTGTTACTCATCTCTGTCCTTGTTGCCCTCTCCCGATGGTTGCCCACCTTCATGCAGCCTCTCTTCCCATGTGTTAACCATCTCTGGCCTTGTTGTCCCTGTCTCCATGGTTGCCCACCTTCATGCACCCTCTCCTCCCATATGTTACCAGCCTCTGTTGCCTTGTGTTCCCCATCACTTTTCTCCCACCCTGCACCCTCTCCTCCCATGTGTTACCCATCTCTGTCCTTGTTGCCCCTGTCTCCATGGTTGCCCACCTTCATACACCCTCTCCTCCCATGTGTTGCCCATCTCTGTCCTTGTTGCCCTCTCTCCATGGTTGCCCACCTTCATGCACCCTCTCTTCCCATGTGTTAACCATCTCTGACCTTGTTGTCCCTGTCTCCATGGTTGCCCATCTTCATGCACCCTCTCCCCCTATGTGTTACCCAACCTCTGTTGCCTTGTGTTACCCATCACTGTTCTCCCACCCTGGACCCTCTCCTCCCATGTGTTACCCATCTATTTCCTTGTTGCCCCTGTCTCCATGGTTGCCCACCTTCATACACCCTCTCCTCCCATGTGTTACTCATTTCAGTCCTTGTTGCCCTCTCTCCATGGTTGCCCACCTTCATGCACCCTCTCTTCCCATGTGTTAACCATCTCTGACCTTGTCCCTGTCTCCATGGTTGCCCACCTTCATGCACCCTCTCCCCCCATGTCTTACCCAACCTCTGTTGCCTTGTGTTACCCATCACTGTTCTCCCACCCTGCACCCTCTCCTCCCATGTGTTACCCACCTCTGTCCTTGTTGCCCCTGTCTCCATGGTTGCCCTCCTTCATACACCCTCTCCTCCCATGTGTTACTCATCTCTCTCCTTGTTGCCCTCTCTCGATGGTTGCCCACCTTCATGCACCCTCTCTTCCCATGTGTTAACCATCTCTGACCTTGTTGTCCCTGTCTCCATGGTTGCCCACCTTCATGCACCCTCTCCTCCCATATGTTACCACCCTCTGTTGCCTTGTGTTACCCATCACTGTTCTCCCACCCTGCACCCTCTCCTCCCATGTGTTACCCATCTCTGTCCTTGTTGCCCCTGTCTCCATGGTTGCCCACCTTCATACACCCTCTCCTCCCATGTGTTACCCATCTCTGTCCTTGTTGCCCTCTCTCCATGGTTGCCCACCTTCATGCACCCTCTCGTCCCATGTGTTAACCATCTCTGACCTTGTTGTCCCTGTCTCCATGGTTGCCCACCTTCATGCACCCTGTCCTCCCATGTGTTACCCATCTCTGTCCTTGTTGCCCCTGTCTCCATGGTTGCCCACCTTCATGCACCCTCTCTTCCCATGTTACCCATCTCTGAACTTGTTGCCCCTGTCTCCATGGTTGCCCACCTTCATGCACCCTCTTCTCCCATGTGTTACCCACCCTCTGTTGCCTTGTGTTACCCATCACTGTTCTCCCACCCTGCACCCTCTCCTCCCATATGTTACCCATCTCTGTCCTTGTTGCCCCTGTCTCCATGGTTGCCCACCTTCATACACCCTCTCCTCCCATGTGTTACTTATCTCTGTCCTTGTTGCCCTCTCTCCATGGTTGCCCACCTTCATGCACCCTCTCTTCCCATGTCTTAACCATCTCTGACCTTGTTGTCCCTGTCTCCATGGTTGCCCACCTTCATGCACCCTCTCCTCCCATGTGTTACCCACCCTCTGTTGCCTTGTGTTACCCATCACTGTTCTCCCACCCTGCACCCTCTCCTCCCATGTGTTACCCATCTCTGTCCTTGTTGCCCCTGTCTCCATGGTTGCCCACCTTCATACACCCTCTCCTCCCATGTGTTACTCATCTCTGTCCTTGTTGCCCTCTCTCCATGGTTGCCCACCTTCATGCACCCTCTCTTTCCATGTGTTAACCATCTCTGACCTTGTTGTCCCTGTCTCCATGGTTGCCCAACTTCATGCACCCTGTCCTCCCATGTGTTACCCACCCTCTGTTGCCTTGTGTTACCCATCACTGTTCTCCCACCCTGCACCCTCTCCTCCCATGTGTTACCCATCTCTGTCCTTGTTGCCCCTGTCTCCATGGTTGCCCACCTTCATACACCCTCTCCTCCCATGTGTTACTCATCTCTGTCCTTGTTGCCCTCGCTCCGTGGTTGCCCACCTTCATGCACCCTCCCTTCCCATGTGTTAACCATCTCTGACCTTGTTGTTCCTGTCTCCATGGTTGCCCACCTTCATGCACCCTCTCCCCCCATGTGTTACCCAACCTCTGTTGCCTTGTTTTACCCATCACTGTTCTCCCATCCTGCTCCCTCTCCTCCCATGTGTTACCCATCTCTGTCCTTGTTGCCCCTGTCTCCATGGTTGCTCACCTCCCTACACCCTCTCCTCCCATGTGTTGCCCATCTCTGTCCTTGTTGCCCTCTCTCCATGGTTGCCCACCTTCATGCACCCTCTCTTCCCATGTGTTAACCATCTCTGACCTTGTTGTCCCTGTCTCCATGGTTGCCCATCTTCATGCACCCTCTCCCCCTATGTGTTACCCAACCTCTGTTGCCTTGTGTTACCCATCACTGTTCTCCCACCCTGCACCCTCTCCTCCCATGTGTTACCCATCTATTTCCTTGTTGCCCCTGTCTCCATGGTTGCCCACCTTCATACACCCTCTCCTCCCATGTGTTACTCATTTCAGTCCTTTTTGCCCTCTCTCCATGGTTGCCCACCTTCATGCACCCTCTCTTCCCATGTGTTAACCATCTCTGACCTTGTCCCTGTCTCCATGGTTGCCCACCTTCATGCACCCTCTCCCCCCATGTCTTACCCAACCTCTGTTGCCTTGTGTTACCTATCACTGTTCTCCCACCCTGCACCCTCTCCTCCCATGTGTTACCCATCTCTGTCCTTGTTGCCCCTGTCTCCATGGTTGCCCACCTTCATACACCCTCTCCTCCCATGTGTTACCCATCTCTGTCCTTGTTGCCCTCTCTCGATGGTTGCCCACCTTCATGCACCCTCTCTTCCCATGTGTTAACCATCTCTGACCTTGTTGTCCCTGTCTCCATGGTTGCCCACCTTCATGCACCCTCTCCTCCCATATGTTACCACCCTCTGTTGCCTTGTGTTACCCATCACTGTTCTCCCACCCTGCACCCTCTCCTCCCATGTGTTACCCATCTCTGTCCTTGTTGCCCCTGTCTCCATGGTTGCCCACCTTCATACACCCTCTCTTCCCATGTGTTAACCATCTCTGACCTTGTTGTCCCTGTCTCCATGGTTGCCCACCTTCATGCACCCTCTCCTCCCATATGTTACCACCCTCTGTTGCCTTGTGTTACCCATCACTGTTCTCCCACCCTGCACCCTCTCCTCCCATGTGTTACCCATCTCTGTCCTTGTTGCCCCTGTCTCCATGGTTGCCCACCTTCATACACCCTCTCCTCCCATGTGTTACCCATCTCTGTCCTTGTTGCCCTCTCTCCATGGTTGCCCACCTTCATGCACCCTCTCTTCCCATGTGTTAACCATCTCTGACCTTGTTGTCCCTGTCTCCATGGTTGCCCACCTTCATGCACCCTCTCCTCCCATATGTTACCACCCTCTGTTGCCTTGTGTTACCCATCACTGTTCTCCCACCCTGCACCCTCTCCTCCCATGTGTTACCCATCTCTGTCCTTGTTGCCCCTGTCTCCATGGTTGCCCACCTTCATACACCCTCTCCTCCCATGTGTTACCCATCTCTGTCCTTGTTGCCCTCTCTCCATGGTTGCCCACCTTCATGCACCCTCTCTTCCCATGTGTTAACCATCTCTGACCTTGTTGTCCCTGTCTCCATGGTTGCCCACCTTCATGCACCCTGTCCTCCCATGTGTTACCCATCTCTGTCCTTGTTGCCCCTGTCTCCATGGTTGCCCACCTTCATGCACCCTCTCCTCCCATGTTACCCATCTCTGAACTTGTTGCCCCTGTCTCCATGGTTGCCCACCTTCATGCACCCTCTTCTCCCATGTGTTACCCAACCTCTGTTGCCTTGTGTTACCCATCACTGTTCTCCCACCCTGCACCCTCTCCTCCCATGTGTTACCCATCTCTGTCCTTGTTGCCCCTGTCTCCATGGTTGCCCACCTTCATACACCCTCTCCTCCCATGTGTTACTCATCTCTGTCCTTGTTGCCCTCTCTCCATGGTTGCCCACCTTCATGCACCCTCTCTTCCCATGTATTAACCATCTCTGACCTTGTTGTCCCTGTCTCCATGGTTGCCCACCTTCATGCACCCTCTCCTCCCATGTGTTACCCACCCTCTGTTGCCTTGTGTTACCCATCACTGTTCTCCCACCCTGCACCCTCTCCTCCCATGTGTTACCCATCTCTTTCCTTGTTGCCCCTGTCTCCATGGTTGCCCACCTTCATACACCCTCTCCTCCCATGTGTTACTCATCTCTGTCCTTGTTGCCCTCTCTCCATGGTTGCCCACCTTCATGCACCCTCTCTTCCCATGTGTTAACCATCTCTGACCTTGTTGTCCCTGTCTCCATGGTTGCCCACCTTCATGCACCCTCTCCCCCCATGTGTTACCCAACCTCTGTTGCCTTGTGTTACCCATCACTGTTCTCCCACCCAGCACCCTCTCCTCCCATGTGTTACCCACCTCTGTCCTTGTTGCCCCTGTCTCCATGGTTGCCCACCTTCATACACCCTCTCCTCCCATGTGTTACTCATCTCTGTCCTTGTTGGCTTCTCCCGATGGTTGGCCACCTTCATGCACCCTCTCTTCCCATGTGTTAACCATCTCTGACCTTGTTGTCCCTGTCTCCATGGTTGCCCACCTTCATGCACCCGCTCCTCCCATATGTTACCACCGTCTGTTGCCTTGTGTTACCCATCACTTTTCTCCCACCCTGCACCCTCTCCTCCCATGTGTTACCCATCTCTGTCCTTGTTGCCCCTGTCTCCATGGTTGCCCACCTTCATACACCCTCTCCTCCCATGTGTTGCCCATCTCTGTCCTTGTTGCCCTCTCTCCATGGTTGCCCACCTTCATGCACCCTCTCTTCCCATGTGTTAACCATCTCTGACCTTGTTGTCCCTGTCTCCATGGTTGCCCACCTTCATGCACCCTCTCCCCCAATGTGTTACCCAACCTCTGTTGCCTTGTGTTACCCATCACTGTTCTCCCACCCTGCACCCTCTCCTCCCATGTGTTACCCATCTCTGTCCTTGTTGCCCCTGTCTCCATGGTTGCCCGCCTTCATACCGCCTCTCCTCCCATGTGTTACTCATCTCTGTCCTTGTTGCCCTCTCTCCATGGTTGCCCACCTTCATGCACCCTCTCTTCCCATGTGTTAACCATCTCTGACCTTGTCCCTGTCTCCATGGTTGCCCACCTTCATGCACCCTCTCCCCCCATGTGTTACCCAACTTCTGTTGCCTTGTGTTACCCATCACTGTTCTCCCAGCCTGCACCCTCTCCTCCCATGTGTTACCCACCTCTGTCCTTGTTGCCCCTGTCTCCATGGTTGCCCTCCTTCATACACCCTCTCCTCCCATGTGTTACTCATCTCTCTCCTTGTTGCCCTCTCTCGATGGTTGCCCAGCTTCATGCACCCTCTCTTCCCATGTGTTAACCATCTCTGACCTTGTCCCTGTCTCCATGGTTGCCCACCTTCATGCACCCTCTCCTCCCATATGTTACCACCCTCTGTTGCCTTGTATTACCCATCACTGTTCTCCCACCCTGCACCCTCTCCTCCCATGTGTTACCCATCGCTGTCCTTATTGCCCCTGTCTCCATGGTTGCCCACCTTCATACACCCTCTCCTCCCATGTGTTCCCCATCTCTGTCCTTGTTGCCCTCTCTCCATGGTTGCCCACCTTCATGCACCCTCTCCCCCATGTGTTACCCAACCTCTGTTGCCTTGTGTTACCCATCACTGTTCTCCCACCCTGCACCCTCTCCTCCCATGTATTACCCATCTCTGTCCTTGTTGCCCCTGTCTCCATAGTTGCCCACCTTCATACACCCTCCCCTCCCATGTGTTACTCATCTCTGTCCTTGTTGCCCTCTCTCCATGGTTGCCCACCTTCATGCACCCTCTCTTCCCATGTGTTAACCATCTCTGACCTTGTCCCTGTCTCCATGGTTGCCCACCTTCATGCACCCTCTCCCCCCATGTGTTACCACAACCTCTGTTGCCTTGTGTTACCCATCACTGTTCTCCCACCCTGCACCCTCTCCTCCCATGTGTTACCCACCTCTGTCCTTGTTGCCCCTGTCTCCATGGTTGCCCTCCTTCATACACCCTCTCCTCCCATGTGTTACCCATCTCTGTCCTTGTTGCCCTCTCTCGATGGTTGCCCACCTTCATGCACCCTGTCCTCCCATGTGTTACCCATCTCTGTCCTTGTTGCCCCTGTCTCCATGGTTGCCCACCTTCATGTACCCTCTCTTCCCATGTTACCCATCTCTGAACTTGTTGCCCCTGTCTCCATGGTTGCCCACTTTCATGCACCCTCTCCTCCCATGTGTTACTCATCTCTGTCCTTGTTGCCCTCTCCCGCTGGTTGCCCACCTTCATGCACCCTCTCTTCCCATGTGTTAACCATCTCTGACCTTGTTGCCCTCTCTCCATGGTTGCCCACCTTCATGCACCCTCTCTTCCCATGTGTTAACCATCTCTGACCTTGTTGTCCCTGTCTCCATGGTTGCCCACCTTCATGCACCCTCTCCCCCCATGTGTTACCCAACCTCTGTTGCCTTGTGTTACCCATCACTGTTCTCCCACCCTGCACCCTCTCCTCCCATGTGTTACCCATCTCTGTCCTTGTTGCCCCTGTCTCCATGGTTGCCCACCTTCATACACCCTCTCCTCCCATGTGTTACTCATCTCTGTCCTTGTTGCCCTCTCTCCATGGTTGCCCACCTTCATGCACCCTCTCTTCCCATGTGTTAACCATCTCTGACCTTGTCCCTGTCTCCATGGTTGCCCACCTTCATGCACCCTCTCCCCCCATGTGTTACCCAACCTCTGTTGCCTTTTGTTACCCATCACTGTTCTCCCACCATGCACCCTCTCCTCCCATGTGTTACCCACCTCTGTCCTTGTTGCCCCTGTCTCCATGGTTGCCCACCTTCATACACCCTCTCCTCCCATGTGTTACTCATCTCTGTCCTTGTTGCCCTCTCCCGATGGTTGCCCACCTTCATGCACCCTCTCTTCCCATGTGTTAACCATCTCTGACCTTGTCCCTGTCTCCATGGTTGCCCACCTTCATGCACCCTCTCCCCCCATGTGTTACCCAACCTCTGTTGCCTTGTGTTACCCATCACTGTTCTCCCACCCTGCACCCATCCTCCCATGTGTTACCCACCTCTGTCCTTGTTGCCCCTGTCTCCATGGTTGCCCACCTTCATACACCCTCTCCTCCCATGTGTTACTCATCTCTGTCCTTGTTGCCCTCTCCCGATGGTTGCCCACCTTCATGCACCCTCTCCTCCCATATGTTACCACCCTCTGTTGCCTTGTGTTACCCATCACTTTTCTCCCACCCTGCACCCTCTCCTCCCATGTGTTACCCATCTCTGTCCTTGTTGCCCCTGTCTCCATGGTTGCCCACCTTCATACACCCTCTCCTCCTATGTGTTCCCCATCTCTGTCCTTGTTGCCCTCTCTCCATGGTTGCCCACCTTCATGCACCCTCTCTTCCCATGTGTTAACCATCTCTGACCTTGTTGTCCCTGTCTCCATGGTTGCCCACCTTCATGCACCCTCTCCCCCCATGTGTTACCCAACCTCTGTTGCCTTGTGTTACCCATCACTGTTCTCCCACCCTGCACCCTCTCCTCCCATGTATTACCCATCTCTGTCCTTGTTGCCCCTGTCTCCATAGTTGCCCACCTTCATACACCCTCTCCTCCCATGTGTTACTCATCTCTGTCCTTGTTGCCCTCTCTCCATGGTTGCCCACCTTCATGCACCCTCTCTTCCCTTGTGTTAACCATCTCTGACCTTGTCCCTGTCTCCATGGTTGCCCACCTTCATGCACCCTCTCCTCCCATATGTTACCACCCTCTGTTGCCTTGTGTTACCCATCACTGTTCTCCCACCCTGCACCCTCTCCTCCCATGTGTTACCCACCTCTGTCCTTGTTGCCCCTGTCTCCATGGTTGCCCTCCTTCATACACCCTCTCCTCCCTGTGTTACTCATCTCTCTCCTTGTTGCCCCTGTCTCCATGGTTGCCCACCTTCATACACCCTCTCCTCCCATGTGTTACCCATCTCTGTCCTTGTTGCCCTCTCTCCATGGTTGCCCACCTTCATGCACCCTCTCGTCCCATGTGTTAACCATCCCTGACCTTGTTGTCACTGTCTCCATGGTTGCCCACCTTCATGCACCCTGTCCTCCCATGTGTTACCCATCTCTGTCCTTGTTGCCCCTGTCTCCATGGTTGCCCACCTTCATGCACCCTCTCTTCCCATGTTACCCATCTCTGAACTTGTTGCCCCTGTCTCCATGGTTGCCCACTTTCATGCACCCTCTTCTCCCATGTGTTACCCACCCTCTGTTGCCTTGTATTACCCATCACTGTTCTCCCACCCTGCACCCTCTCCTCCCATGTGTTACCCACCTCTGTCCTTGTTGCCCCTGTCTCCATGGTTGCCCACCTTCATCCACCCTCTCCTCCCATGTGTTACTCATCTCTGTCCTTGTTGCCCTATCTCCATGGTTGCCCACCTTCATGCACCCTCTCTTCCCATGTGTTAACCATCTCTGACCTTGTTGTCCCTGTCTCCATGGTTGCCCACCTTCATGCATCCTCTCCTCCCATGTGTTACTCATCTCTGTCCTTGTTGCCCTCTCTCCATGATTGCCCACCTTCATGCACCCTCTCTTCCCATGTCTTAACCATCTCTGACCTTGTTGTCCCTCTCTCCATGGTTGCCCACCTTCATGCACCCTCTCCTCCCATGTGTTACCCACCCTCTGTTGCCTTGTGTTACCCATCACTGTTCTCCCACCCTGCACCCTCTCCTCCCATGTGTTACCCATCTCTGTCCTTGTTGCCCCTGTCTCCATGGTTGCCCACCTTCATGCACCCTCTCTTCCCATGTGTTACTCATCTCTGTCCTTGTTGCCCTCTCTCCATGATTGCCCACCTTCATGCACCCTCTCTTCCCATGTCTTAACCATCTCTGACCTTGTTGTCCCTCTCTCCATGGTTGCCCACCTTCATGCACCCTCTCCTCCCATGTGTTACCCACCCTCTGTTGCCTTGTGTTACCCATCACTGTTCTCCCACCCTGCACCCTCTCCTCCCATGTGTTACCCATCTCTGTCCTTGTTGCCCCTGTCTCCATGGTTGCCCACCTTCATGCACCCTCTCTTCCCATGTGTTACTCATCTCTGTCCTTGTTGCCCTCTCTCCATGATTGCCCACCTTCATGCACCCTCTCTTCCCATGTCTTAACCATCTCTGACCTTGTTGTCCCTCTCTCCATGGTTGCCCACCTTCATGCACCCTCTCCTCCCATGTGTTACCCACCCTCTGTTGCCTTGTGTTACCCATCACTGTTCTCCCACCCTGCACCCTCTCCTCCCATGTGTTACCCATCTCTGTCCTTGTTGCCCCTGTCTCCATGGTTGCCCACCTTCATACACCCTCTCCTCCCATGTGTTCCCCATCTCTGTCCTTGTTGCGCTCTCTCCATGGTTGCCCACCTTCATGCACCCTCTCTTCCCATGTGTTAACCATCTCTGACCTTGTTGCCCCTGTCTCCATGGTTGCCCACCTTCATGCACCCTCTCCCCCCATGTGTTACCCAACCTCTGTTGCCTTGTGTTACCCATCACTGTTCTCCCACCCTGCACCCTCTCCTCCCATGTATTACCCATCTCTGTCCTTGTTGCCCTCTCTCCATGGTTGCCCACCTTCATGCACCCTCTCTTCCCATGTGTTAACCATCTCTGACCTTGTCCCTGTCTCCATGGTTGCCCACCTTCATGCACCCTCTTCCCCCATGTGTTACCCAACCTCTGTTGCCTTGTGTTACCCATCACTGTAATCTCCCACCCTGCACCCTCTCCTCCCATGTGTTACCCACCTCTGTCCTTGTTGCCCCTGTCTCCATGGTTGCCCTCCTTCATACACCCTCTCCTCCCATGTGTTACTCATCTCTCTCCTTGTTGCCCTCTCTCGATGGTTGCCCACCTTCATGCACCCTCTCTTCCCATGTGTTAACCATCTCTGACCTTGTTGTCCCTGTCTCCATGGTTGCCCACCTTCATGCACCCTCTCCTCCCATATGTTACCACCCTCTGTTGCCTTGTGTTACCCATCACTGTTCTCCCACCCTGCACCCTCTCCTCCCATTTGTTACCCATCTCTGTCCTTGTTGCCCCTGTCTCCATGGTTGCCCACCTTCATACACCCTCTCCCCCCATGTGTTACCCATCTCTGTCCTTGTTGCCCTCTCTCCATGGTTGCCCACCTTCATGCACCCTCTCGTCTCATGTGTTAACCATCTCTGACCTTGTTGTCCCTGTCTCCATGGTTGCCCACCTTCATGCACCCTGTCCTCCCATGTGTTACCCATCTCAGTCCTTGTTGCCCCTGTCTCCATGGTTGCCCACCTTCATGCACCCTCTCTTCCCATGTTACCCATCTCTGAACTTGTTGCCCCTGTCTCCATGGTTGCCCACTTTCATGCACCCTCTTCTCCCATGTGTTACCCACCCTCTGTTGCCTTGTATTACCCATCACTGTTCTCCCACCCTGCACCCTCTCCTCCCATGTGTTACCCATCTCTGTCCTTGTTGCCCCTGTCTCCATGGTTGCCCACCTTCATACACCCTCTCCTCCCATGTGTTACTCATCTCTGTCCTTGTTGCCCTCTCTCCATGGTTGCCCACCTTCATGCACCCTCTCTTCCCATGTGTTAACCATCTCTGACCTTGTTGTCCCTGTCTCCATGGTTGCCCACCTTCATGCATCCTCTCCTCCCATGTGTTACCCACCCTCTGTTGCCTTGTGTTACCCATCACTGTTCTCCCACCCTGCACCCTCTCCTCCCATGTGTTACCCATCTCTGTCCTTGTTGCCCCTGTCTCCATGGTTGCCCACCTTCATACACCCTCTCCTCCCATGTGTTACTCATCTCTGTCCTTGTTGCCCTCTCTCCATGGTTGCCCACCTTCATGCACACTCTCTTCCCATGTGTTAACCATCTCTGACCTTGTTGTCCCTGTCTCCATGGTTGCCCACCTTCATGCATCCTCTCCTCCCATGTGTTAACCACCCTCTGTTGCCTTGTGTTACCCATCACTGTTCTCCCACCCTGCACCCTCTCCTCCCATGTGTTACCCATCTCTGTCCTTGTTGCCCCTGTCTCCATGGTTGCCCACCTTCATACACCCTCTCCTCCCATGTGTTACTCATCTCTGTCCTTGTTGCCCTCTCTCCATGGTTGCCCACCTTCATGCACCCTCTCCTCCCATGTGTTACTCATCTCTGTCCTTGTTGCCCTCTCTCCATGATTGCCCACCTTCATGCACCCTCTCTTCCCATGTCTTAACCATCTCTGACCTTGTTGTCCCTCTCTCCATGGTTGCCCACCTTCATGCACCCTCTCCTCCCATGTTTTACCCACCCTCTGTTGCCTTGTGTTACCCATCACTGTTCTCCCACCCTGCACCCTCTCCTCCCATGTGTTACCCATCTCTGTCCTTGTTGCCCCTGTCTCCATGGTTGCCCACCTTCATACACCCTCTCCTCCCATGTGTTACTCATCTCTGTCCTTGTTGCCCTCTCTCGATGGTTGCCCACCTTCATGCACCCTCTCTTCCCATGTGTTAACCATCTCTGACCTTGTTGTCCCTGTCTCCATGGTTGCCCACCTTCATGCACCCTTTCCTCCCATATGTTACCACCCTCTGTTGCCTTGTGTTACCCATCACTGTTCTCCCACCCTGCACCCTCTCCTCCCATGTGTTACCCATCTCTGTCCTTGTTGCCCCTGTCTCCATGGTTGCCCACCTTCATACACCCTCTCCTCCCATGTGTTACCCATCTCTGTCCTTGTTGCCCTCTCTCCATGGTTGCCCACCTTCATGCACCCTCTCTTCCCATGTGTTAACCATCTCTGACCTTGTTGTCCCTGTCTCCATGGTTGCCCACCTTCATGCACCCTGTCCTCCCATGTGTTACACATCTCTGTCCTTGTTGCCCCTGTCTCCATGGTGGCCCACCTTCATGCACCCTCTCCTCCCATGTTACCCAACTCTGAACTTGTTGCCCCTGTCTCCATGGTTGCCCACCTTCATGCACCCTCTTCTCCCATGTGTTACCCAACCTCTGTTGCCTTGTGTTACCCATCACTGTTCTCCCACCCTGCACCCTCTCCTCCCATGTGTTACCCTTCCCTGTCCTTGTTGCCCCTTTCTCCTTGGTTGCCCACCTTCATACACCCTCTCCTCCCATGTGTTACTCATCTCTGTCCTTGTTGCCCTCTCTCCATGGTTGCCCACCTTCATGCACCCTCTCTTCCCATGTGTTAACCATCTCTGACCTTGTTGTCCCTGTCTCCATGGTTGCCCACCTTCATGCACCCTCTCCTCCCATGTGTTACCCACCCTCTGTTGCCTTGTGTTACCCATCACTGTTCTCCCACCCTGCACCCTCTCCTCCCATGTGTTACCCATCTCTGTCCTTGTTGCCCATGTCTCCATGGTTGCCCACCTTCATTCACCCTCTCCTCCCATGTGTTACTCATCTCTGTCCTTGTTGCCCTCTCTCCATGGTTGCCCACCTTCATGCACCCTCTCTTCCCATGTATTAACCATCTCTGACCTTGTTGTCCCTGTCTCCATGGTTGCCCACCTTCATGCACCCTCTCCTCCCATGTGTTACCCACCCTCTGTTGCCTTGTGTTACCCATCACTGTTCTCTCACCCTGCACCCTCTCCTCCCATGTGTTACCCATATCTGTCCTTGTTGCCCCTGTCTCCATGGTTGCCCACCTTCATACACCCTCTCCTCCCATGTGTTACTCATCTCTGTCCTTGTTGCCCTCTCTCCATGGTTGCCCACCTTCATGCACCCTCTCTTCCCATGTGTTAACCATCTCTGACCTTGTTGTCCCTGTCTCCATGGTTGCCCACCTTCATGCACCCTCTCCCCCCATGTGTTACCCAACCTCTGTTGCCTTGTGTTACCCATCACTGTTCTCCCACCCTGCACCCTCTCCTCCCATGTGTTACCCATCTCTGTCCTTGTTGCACCTGTCTCCATGGTTGCCCACCTTCATACACCCTCTCCTCCCATGTGTTACTCATCTCTGTCCTTGTTGCCCTCTCTCCATGGTTGCCCACCTTCATGCACCCTCTCTTCCCATGTGTTAACTATCTCTGACCTTGTCCCTGTCTCCATGGTTGCCCACCTTCATGAACCCTCTCCCCCCATGTGTTACCCAACCTCTGTTGCCTTGTGTTACCCATCACTGTTCTCCCACCCTGCACCCTCTCCTCCCATCTGTTACCCACATCTGTCCTTGTTGCCCCTGTCTCCATGGTTGCCCACCTTCATACACCCTCTCCTCCCATGTGTTACTCATCTCTGTCCTTGTTGCCCTCTCCCGATGGTTGCCCACCTTCATGCAGCCTCTCTTCCCATGTGTTAACCATCTCTGGCCTTGTTGTCCCTGTCTCCATGGTTGCCCACCTTCATGCACCCTCTCCTCCCATATGTGACCAGCCTCTGTTGCCTTGTGTTCCCCATCACTTTTCTCCCACCCTGCACCCTCTCCTCCCATGTGTTACCCATCTCTGTCCTTGTTGCCCCTGTCTCCATGGTTGCCCACCTTCATACACCCTCTCCTCCCATGTGTTGCCCATCTCTGTCCTTGTTGCCCTCTCTCCATGGTTGCCCACCTTCATGCACCCTCTCTTCCCATGTGTTAACCATCTCTGACCTTGTTGTCCCTGTCTCCATGGTTGCCCATCTTCATGCACCCTCTCCCCCTATGTGTTACCCAACCTCTGTTGCCTTGTGTTACCCATCACTGTTCTCCCACCCTGCACCCTCTCCTCCCATGTGTTACCCATCTATTTCCTTGTTGCCCCTGTCTCCATGGTTGCCCACCTTCATACACCCTCTCCTCCCATGTGTTACTCATTTCAGTCCTTGTTGCCCTCTCTCCATGGTTGCCCACCTTCATGCACCCTCTCTTCCCATGTGTTAACCATCTCTGACCTTGTCCCTGTCTCCATGGTTGCCCACCTTCATGCACCCTCTCCCCCCATGTCTTACCCAACCTCTGTTGCCTTGTGTTACCCATCACTGTTCTCCCACCCTGCACCCTCTCCTCCCATGTGTTACCCACCTCTGTCCTTGTTGCCCCTGTCTCCATGGTTGCCCTCCTTCATACACCCTCTCCTCCCATGTGTTACTCATCTCTCTCCTTGTTGCCCTCTCTCGATGGTTGCCCACCTTCAT
The DNA here is from genome assembly GCF_040938575.1 of Ambystoma mexicanum. NCBI lineage: Eukaryota > Metazoa > Chordata > Amphibia > Caudata > Ambystomatidae > Ambystoma > Ambystoma mexicanum. The sequence goes on from NC_090932.1 coordinate 542,820,371, forward strand.
GCACCCTCTCTTCCCATGTGTTAACCATCTCTGACCTTGTTGTCCCTGTCTCCATGGTTGCCCACCTTCATGCACCCTCTCCTCCCATATGTTACCACCCTCTGTTGCCTTGTGTTACCCATCACTGTTCTCCCACCCTGCACCCTCTCCTCCCATGTGTTACCCATCTCTGTCCTTGTTGCCCCTGTCTCCATGGTTGCCCACCTTCATACACCCTCTCCTCCCATGTGTTACCCATCTCTGTCCTTGTTGCCCTCTCTCCATGGTTGCCCACCTTCATGCACCCTCTCGTCCCATGTGTTAACCATCTCTGACCTTGTTGTCCCTGTCTCCATGGTTGCCCACCTTCATGCACCCTGTCCTCCCATGTGTTACCCATCTCTGTCCTTGTTGCCCCTGTCTCCATGGTTGCCCACCTTCATGCACCCTCTCTTCCCATGTTACCCATCTCTGAACTTGTTGCCCCTGTCTCCATGGTTGCCCACCTTCATGCACCCTCTTCTCCCATGTGTTACCCACCCTCTGTTGCCTTGTGTTACCCATCACTGTTCTCCCACCCTGCACCCTCTCCTCCCATATGTTACCCATCTCTGTCCTTGTTGCCCCTGTCTCCATGGTTGCCCACCTTCATACACCCTCTCCTCCCATGTGTTACTTATCTCTGTCCTTGTTGCCCTCTCTCCATGGTTGCCCACCTTCATGCACCCTCTCTTCCCATGTCTTAACCATCTCTGACCTTGTTGTCCCTGTCTCCATGGTTGCCCACCTTCATGCACCCTCTCCTCCCATGTGTTACCCACCCTCTGTTGCCTTGTGTTACCCATCACTGTTCTCCCACCCTGCACCCTCTCCTCCCATGTGTTACCCATCTCTGTCCTTGTTGCCCCTGTCTCCATGGTTGCCCACCTTCATACACCCTCTCCTCCCATGTGTTACTCATCTCTGTCCTTGTTGCCCTCTCTCCATGGTTGCCCACCTTCATGCACCCTCTCTTTCCATGTGTTAACCATCTCTGACCTTGTTGTCCCTGTCTCCATGGTTGCCCAACTTCATGCACCCTGTCCTCCCATGTGTTACCCACCCTCTGTTGCCTTGTGTTACCCATCACTGTTCTCCCACCCTGCACCCTCTCCTCCCATGTGTTACCCATCTCTGTCCTTGTTGCCCCTGTCTCCATGGTTGCCCACCTTCATACACCCTCTCCTCCCATGTGTTACTCATCTCTGTCCTTGTTGCCCTCGCTCCGTGGTTGCCCACCTTCATGCACCCTCCCTTCCCATGTGTTAACCATCTCTGACCTTGTTGTTCCTGTCTCCATGGTTGCCCACCTTCATGCACCCTCTCCCCCCATGTGTTACCCAACCTCTGTTGCCTTGTTTTACCCATCACTGTTCTCCCATCCTGCTCCCTCTCCTCCCATGTGTTACCCATCTCTGTCCTTGTTGCCCCTGTCTCCATGGTTGCTCACCTCCCTACACCCTCTCCTCCCATGTGTTGCCCATCTCTGTCCTTGTTGCCCTCTCTCCATGGTTGCCCACCTTCATGCACCCTCTCTTCCCATGTGTTAACCATCTCTGACCTTGTTGTCCCTGTCTCCATGGTTGCCCATCTTCATGCACCCTCTCCCCCTATGTGTTACCCAACCTCTGTTGCCTTGTGTTACCCATCACTGTTCTCCCACCCTGCACCCTCTCCTCCCATGTGTTACCCATCTATTTCCTTGTTGCCCCTGTCTCCATGGTTGCCCACCTTCATACACCCTCTCCTCCCATGTGTTACTCATTTCAGTCCTTTTTGCCCTCTCTCCATGGTTGCCCACCTTCATGCACCCTCTCTTCCCATGTGTTAACCATCTCTGACCTTGTCCCTGTCTCCATGGTTGCCCACCTTCATGCACCCTCTCCCCCCATGTCTTACCCAACCTCTGTTGCCTTGTGTTACCCATCACTGTTCTCCCACCCTGCACCCTCTCCTCCCATGTGTTACCCACCTCTGTCCTTGTTGCCCCTGTCTCCATGGTTGCCCTCCTTCATACACCCTCTCCTCCCATGTGTTACTCATCTCTCTCCTTGTTGCCCTGTCTCGATGGTTGCCCACCTTCATGCACCCTCTCTTCCCATGTGTTAACCATCTCTGACCTTGTTGTCCCTGTCTCCATGGTTGCCCACCTTCATGCACCCTCTCCTCCCATATGTTACCACCCTCTGTTGCCTTGTGTTACCCATCACTGTTCTCCCACCCTGCACCCTCTCCTCCCATGTGTTACCCATCTCTGTCCTTGTTGCCCCTGTCTCCATGGTTGCCCACCTTCATACACCCTCTCCTCCCATGTGTTACCCATCTCTGTCCTTGTTGCCCTCTCTCCATGGTTGCCCACCTTCATGCACCCTCTCGTCCCATGTGTTAACCATCTCTGACCTTGTTGTCCCTGTCTCCATGGTTGCCCACCTTCATGCACCCTGTCCTCCCATGTGTTACCCATCTCTGTCCTTGTTGCCCCTGTCTCCATGGTTGCCCACCTTCATGCACCCTCTCTTCCCATGTTACCCATCTCTGAACTTGTTGCCCCTGTCTCCATGGTTGCCCACCTTCATGCACCCTCTTCTCCCATGTGTTACCCACCCTCTGTTGCCTTGTGTTACCCATCACTGTTCTCCCACCCTGCACCCTCTCCTCCCATATGTTACCCATCTCTGTCCTTGTTGCCCCTGTCTCCATGGTTGCCCACCTTCATACACCCTCTCCTCCCATGTGTTACTTATCTCTGTCCTTGTTGCCCTCTCTCCATGGTTGCCCACCTTCATGCACCCTCTCTTCCCATGTCTTAACCATCTCTGACCTTGTTGTCCCTGTCTCCATGGTTGCCCACCTTCATGCACCCTCTCCTCCCATGTGTTACCCACCCTCTGTTGCCTTGTGTTACCCATCACTGTTCTCCCACCCTGCACCCTCTCCTCCCATGTGTTACCCATCTCTGTCCTTGTTGCCCCTGTCTCCATGGTTGCCCACCTTCATACACCCTCTCCTCCCATGTGTTACTCATCTCTGTCCTTGTTGCCCTCTCTCCATGGTTGCCCACCTTCATGCACCCTCTCTTTCCATGTGTTAACCATCTCTGACCTTGTTGTCCCTGTCTCCATGGTTGCCCAACTTCATGCACCCTGTCCTCCCATGTGTTACCCACCCTCTGTTGCCGTGTGTTACCCATCACTGTTCTCCCACCCTGCACCCTCTCCTCCCATGTGTTACCCATCTCTGTCCTTGTTGCCCCTGTCTCCATGGTTGCCCACCTTCATACACCCTCTCCTCCCATGTGTTACTCATCTCTGTCCTTGTTGCCCTCGCTCCGTGGTTGCCCACCTTCATGCACCCTCCCTTCCCATGTGTTAACCATCTCTGACCTTGTTGTTCCTGTCTCCATGGTTGCCCACCTTCATGCACCCTCTCCCCCCATGTGTTACCCAACCTCTGTTGCCTTGTTTTACCCATCACTGTTCTCCCATCCTGCTCCCTCTCCTCCCATGTGTTACCCATCTCTGTCCTTGTTGCCCCTGTCTCCATGGTTGCTCACCTCCCTACACCCTCTCCTCCCATGTGTTACTCATCCCTGTCCTTGTTGCCCTCTCTCCATGGTTGCCCACCTTCATGCACCCTCTCTTCCCATGTGTTAACCATCTCTGACCTTGTCCCTGTCTCCATGGTTGCCCACCTTCATGCACCCTCTCCCCCCATGTGTTACCCAACCTCTGTTGCCTTGTGTTACCCATCACTGTTCTCCCACCCTGCACCCTCTCCTCCCATGTGTTACCCACCTCTGTCCTTGTTGCCCCTGTCTCCATGGTTGCCCACCTTCATACACCCTCTCCTCCCATGTGTTACTCATCTCTGTCCTTGTTGCCCTCTCTCGATGGTTGCCCACCTTCATGCACCCTCTCTTCCCATGTGTTAACCATCTCTTACCTTGTTGTCCCTGTCTCCATGGTTGCCCACCTTCATGCACCCTCTCCTCCCATATGTTACCACCCTCTGTTGCCGTGTGTTACCGATCACTGTTCTCCCACCCTGCACCCTCTCCTCCCATGTGTTACCCATCTCTGTCCTTGTTGCCCCTGTCTCCATGGTTGCCCACCTTCATACACCCTCTCCTCCCATGTGTTACTCATCTCTGTCCTTGTTGCCCTCTCTCCATGGTTGCCCACCTTCATGCACCCACTCTTCCCATGTGTTAACCATCTCTGACCTTGTCCCTGTCTCCATGGTTACCGACCTTCATGCACCCTCTCCCCCCATGTGTTACCCAACCTCTGTTGCCTTGTGTTACCCATCACTGTTCTCCCACCCTGCACCCTCTCCTCCCATGTGTTACTCACCTCAGTCCTTGTTTCCCCGGTCTCCATGTTGCCCACCTTCATACACCCTCTCCTCCCATGTGTTACCCATCTCTGTCCTTGTTGCCCTCTCTCGATGGTTGCCCACCTTCATGCACCCTCTCTTCCCATGTGTTAACCATCTCTGACCTTGTTGTCCCTGTCTCCATGGTTGCCCACCTTCATGCACCCTCTCCTCCCATATGTTACCACCCTCTGTTGCCTTGTGTTACCTATCACTGTTCTCCCACCCTGCACCCTCTCCTCCCATGTGTTACCCATCTCTGTCCTTGTTGCCCCTGTCTCCATGGTTGCCCACCTTCATACACCCTCTCCTCCCATGTGTTACCCATCTCTGTCCTTGTTGCCCTCTCTCGATGGTTGCCCACCTTCATGCACCCTCTCTTCCCATGTGTTAACCATCTCTGACCTTGTTGTCCCTGTCTCCATGGTTGCCCACCTTCATGCACCCTCTCCTCCCTAATGTTACCACCCTCTGTTGCCTTGTGTTACCCATCACTGTTCTCCCACCCTGCACCCTCTCCTCCCATGTGTTACCCATCTCTGTCCTTGTTGCCCCTGTCTCCATGGTTGCCCACCTTCATACACCCTCTCCTCCCATGTGTTACCCATCTCTGTCCTTGTTGCCCTCTCTCCATGGTTGCCCACCTTCATGCACCCTCTCTTCCCATGTGTTAACCATCTCTGACCTTGTTGTCCCTGTCTCCATGGTTGCCCACCTTCATGCACCCTGTCCTCCCATGTGTTACCCATCTCTGTCCTTGTTGCCCCTGTCTCCATGGTTGCCCACCTTCATGCACCCTCTCCTCCCATGTTACCCATCTCTGAACTTGTTGCCCCTGTCTCCATGGTTGCCCACCTTCATGCACCCTCTTCTCCCATGTGTTACCCAACCTCTGTTGCCTTGTGTTACCCATCACTGTTCTCCCACCCTGCACCCTCTCCTCCCATGTGTTACACATCTCTGTCCTTGTTGCCCCTGTCTCCATGGTTGCCCACCTTCATACACCCTCTCCTCCCATGTGTTACTCATCTCTGTCCTTGTTGCCCTCTCTCCATGGTTGCCCACCTTCATGCACCCTCTCTTCCCATGTGTTAACCATCTCTGACCTTGTTGTCCCTGTCTCCATGGTTGCCCACCTTCATGCACCCTCTCCTCCCATGTGTTACCCACCCTCTGTTGCCTTGTGTTACCCATCACTGTTCTCCCACCCTGCACCCTCTCCTCCCATGTGTTACCCATCTCTGTCCTTGTTGCCCCTGTCTCCATGATTGCCCACCTTCATACACCCTCTCCTCCCATGTGTTACTCATCTCTGTCCTTGTTGCCCCTGTCTCCATGGTTGCTCACCTCCCTACACCCTCTCCTCCCATGTGTTACTCATCCCTGTCCTTGTTGCCCTCTCTCCATGGTTGCCCACCTTCATGCACCCTCTCTTCCCATGTGTTAACCATCTCTGACCTTGTCCCTGTCTCCATGGTTGCCCACCTTCATGCACCCTCTCCCCCCATGTGTTACCCAACCTCTGTTGCCTTGTGTTACCCATCACTGTTCTCCCACCCTGCACCCTCTCCTCCCATGTGTTACCCACCTCTGTCCTTGTTGCCCCTGTCTCCATGGTTGCCCACCTTCATACACCCTCTCCTCCCATGTGTTACTCATCTCTGTCCTTGTTGCCCTCTCTCGATGGTTGCCCACCTTCATGCACCCTCTCTTCCCATGTGTTAACCATCTCTTACCTTGTTGTCCCTGTCTCCATGGTTGCCCACCTTCATGCACCCTCTCCTCCCATATGTTACCACCCTCTGTTGCCTTGTGTTACCCATCACTGTTCTCCCACCCTGCACCCTCTCCTCCCATGTGTTACCCATCTCTGTCCTTGTTGCCCCTGTCTCCATGGTTGCCCACCTTCATACACCCTCTCCTCCCATGTGTTACTCATCTCTGTCCTTGTTGCCCTCTCTCCATGGTTGCCCACCTTCATGCACCCACTCTTCCCATGTGTTAACCATCTCTGACCTTGTCCCTGTCTCCATGGTTACCGACCTTCATGCACCCTCTCCCCCCATGTGTTACCCAACCTCTGTTGCCTTGTGTTACCCATCACTGTTCTCCCACCCTGCACCCTCTCCTCCCATGTGTTACTCACCTCAGTCCTTGTTGCCCCGGTCTCCATGTTGCCCACCTTCATACACCCTCTCCTCCCATGTGTTACCCATCTCTGTCCTTGTTGACCTCTCTCGATGGTTGCCCACCTTCATGCACCCTCTCTTCCCATGTGTTAACCATCTCTGACCTTGTTGTCCCTGTCTCCATGGTTGCCCACCTTCATGCACCCTCTCCTCCCATATGTTACCACCCTCTGTTGCCTTGTGTTACCTATCACTGTTCTCCCACCCTGCACCCTCTCCTCCCATGTGTTACCCATCTCTGTCCTTGTTGCCCCTGTCTCCATGGTTGCCCACCTTCATACACCCTCTCCTCCCATGTGTTACCCATCTCTGTCCTTGTTGCCCTCTCTCGATGGTTGCCCACCTTCATGCACCCTCTCTTCCCATGTGTTAACCATCTCTGACCTTGTTGTCCCTGTCTCCATGGTTGCCCACCTTCATGCACCCTCTCCTCCCATATGTTACCACCCTCTGTTGCCTTGTGTTACCCATCACTGTTCTCCCACCCTGCACCCTCTCCTCCCATGTGTTACCCATCTCTGTCCTTGTTGCCCCTGTCTCCATGGTTGCCCACCTTCATACACCCTCTCCTCCCATGTGTTACCCATCTCTGTCCTTGTTGCCCTCTCTCCATGGTTGCCCACCTTCATGCACCCTCTCTTCCCATGTGTTAACCATCTCTGACCTTGTTGTCCCTGTCTCCATGGTTGCCCACCTTCATGCACCCTGTCCTCCCATGTGTTACCCATCTCTGTCCTTGTTGCCCCTGTCTCCATGGTTGCCCACCTTCATGCACCCTCTCCTCCCATGTTACCCATCTCTGAACTTGTTGCCCCTGTCTCCATGGTTGCCCACCTTCATGCACCCTCTTCTCCCATGTGTTACCCAACCTCTGTTGCCTTGTGTTACCCATCACTGTTCTCCCACCCTGCACCCTCTCCTCCCATGTGTTACCCATCTCTGTCCTTGTTGCCCCTGTCTCCATGGTTGCCCACCTTCATACACCCTCTCCTCCCATGTGTTACTCATCTCTGTCCTTGTTGCCCTCTCTCCATGGTTGCCCACCTTCATGCACCCTCTCTTCCCATGTGTTAACCATCTCTGACCTTGTTGTCCCTGTCTCCATGGTTGCCCACCTTCATGCACCCTCTCCTCCCATGTGTTACCCACCCTCTGTTGCCTTGTGTTACCCATCACTGTTCTCCCACCCTGCACCCTCTCCTCCCATGTGTTACCCATCTCTGTCCTTGTTGCCCCTGTCTCCATGATTGCCCACCTTCATACACCCTCTCCTCCCATGTGTTACTCATCTCTGTCCTTGTTGCCCTCTCTCCGTGGTTGCCCACCTTCATGCACCCTCTCTTCCCATGTATTAACCATCTCTGACCTTGTTGTCCCTGTCTCCATGGTTGCCCACCTTCATGCACCCTCTTCTCCCATGTGTTACCCACCCTCTGTTGCCTTGTGTTACCCATCACTGTTCTCCCACCCTGCACCCTCTCCTCCCATGTGTTACCCATCTCTTTCCTTGTTGCCCCTGTCTCCATGGTTGCCCACCTTCATACACCCTCTCCTCCCATGTGTTACTCATCTCTGTCCTTGTTGCCCTCTCTCCATGGTTGCCCACCTTCATGCACACTCTCTTCCCATGTGTTAACCATCTCTGACCTTGTTGTCCCTGTCTCCATGGTTGCCCACCTTCATGCACCCTCTCCCCCCATGTGTTACCCAACCTCTGTTGCCTTGTGTTACCCATCACTGTTCCCCCACCCTGCACCCTCTCCTCCGATGTGTTACCCATCTCTGTCCTTGTTGCACCTGTCTCCATGGTTGCCCACCTTCATACACCCTCTCCTCCCATGTGTTACTCATCTCTGTCCTTGTTGCCCTCTCTCCATGGTTGCCCACCTTCACGCACCCTCTCTTCCCATGTGTTAACCATCTCTGACCTTGTCCCTGTCTCCATGGTTGCCCACCTTCATGCACCCTTTCCCCCCATGTGTTACCCAACCTCTGTTGCCTTGTGTTACCCATCACTGTTCTCCCACCCTGCACCCTCTCCTCCCATGTGTTACCCACCTCTGTCCTTGTTGCCCCTGTCTCCATGGTTGCCCACCTTCATACACCCTCTCCTCCCATGTGTTACTAATCTCTGTCCTTGTTGCCCTCTCCCGATGGTTGGCCACCTTCATGCACCCTCTCTTCCCATGTGTTAACCATCTCTGACCTTGTTGTCCCTGTCTCCATGGTTGCCCACCTTCATGCACCCTCTCCTCCCATATGTTACCACACTCTGTTGCCTTGTGTTACCCATCACTTTTCTCCCACCCTGCACCCTCTCCTCCCATGTGTTACCCATCTCTGTCCTTGTTGTCCTCTCTCCATGGTTGCCCACCTTCATGTACCCTCTCTTCCCATGTGTTAACCATCTCTGACCTTGTTGTCCCTGTCTCCATGGTTGCCCACCTTCATGCACCCTCTCCCCCCATGTGTTACCCAACCTCTGTTGCCTTGTGTTACCCATCACTGTTCTCCCACCCAGCACCCTCTCCTCCCATGTGTTACCCATCTCTGTCCTTGTTGCCCCTGTCTCCATGGTTGCCCACCTTCATACACCCTCTCCTCCCATGTGTTAATCATCTCTGTCCTTGTTGCCCTCTCTCCATGGTTGCCCACCTTCATGCACCCTCTCTTCCCATGTGTTAACCATCTCTGACCTTGTCCCTGTCTCCATGGTTGCCCACCTTCATGCACCCTCTCCCCCCATGTCTTACCCAACCTCTGTTGCCTTGTGTTACCCATCACTGTTCTCCCACCCTGCACCCTCTCCTCCCATGTGTTACCCACCTCTGTCCTTGTTGCCCCTGTCTCCATGGTTGCCCTCCTTCATACACCCTCTCCTCCCATGTGTTACTCATCTCTCTCCTTGTTGCCCTCTCTCGATGGTTGCCCACCTTCATGCACCCTCTCTTCCCATGTGTTAACCATCTCTGACCTTGTTGTCCCTGTCTCCATGGTTGCCCACCTTCATGCACCCTCTCCTCCCATATGTTACCACCCTCTGTTGCCTTGTGTTACCCATCACTGTTTTCCCACCCTGCACCCTCTCCTCCCATGTGTTACCCATCTCTGTCCTTGTTGCCCCTGTCTCCATGGTTGCCCACCTTCATACACCCTCTCCTCCCATGTGTTTCCCATCTCTGTCCTTGTTGCCCTCTCTCCATGGTTGCCCACCTTCATGCACCCTCTCGTCCCATGTGTTAACCATCTCTGACCTTGTTGTCCCTGTCTCCATGGTTGCCCACCTTCATGCACCCTGTCCTCCTATGTGTTACCCATCTCTGTCCTTGTTGCCCCTGTCTCCATGGTTGCCCACCTTCATGCACCCTCTCTTCCCATGTTACCCATCTCTGAACTTGTTGCCCCTGTCTCCATGGTTGCCCACCTTCATGCACCCTCTTCTCCCATGTGTTACCCACCCTCTGTTGCCTTGTGTTACCCATCACTGTTCTCCCACCCTGCACCCTCTCCTCCCATATGTTACCCATCTCTGTCCTTGTTGCCCCTGTCTCCATGGTTGCCCACCTTCATACACCCTCTCCTCCCATGTGTTACTTATCTCTGTCCTTGTTGCCCTCTCTCCATGGTTGCCCACCTTCATGCACCCTCTCTTCCCATGCCTTAACCATCTCTGACCTTGTTGTCCCTGTCTCCATGGTTGCCCACCTTCATGCACCCTCTCCTCCCATGTGTTATCCACCCTCTGTTGCCTTGTGTTACCCATCACTGTTCTCCCACCCTGCACCCTCTCCTCCCATGTGTTACCCATCTCTGTCCTTGTTGCCCCTGTCTCCATGGTTGCCCACCTTCATACACCCTCTCCTCCCATGTGTTACTCATCTCTGTCCTTGTTGCCCTCTTTCCATGGTTGCCCACCTTCATGCACCCTCTCTTTCCATGTGTTAACCATCTCTGACCTTGTTGTCCCTGTCTCCATGGTTGCCCAACTTCATGCACCCTGTCCTCCCATGTGTTACCCACCCTCTGTTGCCTTGTGTTACCCATCACTGTTCTCCCACCCTGCACCCTCTCCTCCCATGTGTTACCCATCTCTGTCCTTGTTGCCCCTGTCTCCATGGTTGCCCACCTTCATACACCCTCTCCTCCCATGTGTTTCCCATCTCTGTCCTTGCTGCCCTCTCTCCATGGTTGCCCACCTTCATGCACCCTCTCGTCCCATGTGTTAACCATCTCTGACCTTGTTGTCCCTGTCTCCATGGTTGCCCACCTTCATGCACCCTGTCCTCCCATGAGTTACCCATCTCTGTCCTTGTTGCCCCTGTCTCCATGGTTGCCCACCTTCATGCACCCTCTCTTCCCATGTTACCCATCTCTGAACTTGTTGCCCCTGTCTCCATGGTTGCCCACCTTCATGCACCCTCTTCTCCCATGTGTTACCCACCCTCTGTTGCCTTGTGTTACCCATCACTGTTCTCCCACCCTGCACCCTCTCCTCCCATATGTTACCCATCTCTGTCCTTGTTGCCCCTGTCTCCATGGTTGCCCACCTTCATACACCCTCTCCTCCCATGTGTTACTTATCTCTGTCCTTGTTGCCCTCTCTCCATGGTTGCCCACCTTCATGCACCCTCTCTTCCCATGTCTTAACCATGTCTGACCTTGTTGTCCCTGTCTCCATGGTTGCCCACCTTCATGCACCCTGTCCTCCCATGTGTTATCCACCCTCTGTTGCCTTGTGTTACCCATCACTGTTCTCCCACCCTGCACCCTCTCCTCCCATGTGTTACCCATCTCTGTCCTTGTTGCCCCTGTCTCCATGGTTGCCCACCTTCATACACCCTCTCCTCCCATGTGTTACCCATCTCTGTCCTTGTTGCCCTCTCTCCATGGTTGCCCACCTTCATGCACCCTCTCGTCCCATGTGTTAACCATCTCTGACCTTGTTGTCCCTGTCTCCATGGTTGCCCACCTTCATGCACCCTGTCCTCCCATGTGTTACCCATCTCTGTCCTTGTTGCCCCTGTCTCCATGGTTGCCCACCTTCATGCACCCTCTCTTCCCATGTTACCCATCTCTGAACTTGTTGCCCCTGTCTCCATGGTTGCCCACCTTCATGCACCCTCTCCTCCCATGTGTTATCCACCGTCTGTTGCCTTGTGTTACCCATCACTGTTCTCCCACCCTGCACCCTCTCCTCCCATGTGTTACCCATCTCTGTCCTTGTTGCCCCTGTCTCCATGGTTGCCCACCTTCATACACCCTCTCCTCCCATGTGTTACTCATCTCTGTCCTTTTTGCCCTCGCTCCGTGGTTGCCCACCTTCATGCACCCTCCCTTCCCATGTGTTAACCATCTCTGACCTTGTTGTTCCTGTCTCCATGGTTGCCCACCTTCATGCACCCTCTCCTCCCATGTGTTACCCACCCTCTGTTGCCTTGTGTTACCCATCACTGTTCTCCCACCCTGCACCCTCTCCTCCCATGTGTTACCCATCTCTGTCCTTGTTGCCCCTGTCTCCATGGTTGCCCACCTTCATGCACCCTCTCTTCCCATGTGTTAACGATCTCTGACCTTGTTGTCCCTGTCTCCATGGTTGCCCACCTTCATGCACCCTCTCCCCCCATGTGTTACCCAACCTCTGTTGCCTTGTTTTACCCATCACTGTTCTCCCATCCTGCACCCTCTCCTCCCATGTGTTACCCATTACTGTCCTTGTTGCCCCTGTCTCCATGGTTGCTCACCTTCCTACACCCTCTCCTCCCATGTGTTACTCATCCCTGTCCTTGTTGCCCTCTCTCCATGGTTGCCCACCTTCATGCACCCTCTCTTCCCATGTGTTAACCATCTCTGACCTTGTCCCTGTCTCCATGGTTGCCCACCTTCATGCACCCTCTCCCCCCATGTGTTACCCAACTTCTGTTGCCTTGTGTTACCCATCACTGTTCTCCCACCCTGCACCCTCTCCTCCCATGTGTTACCCACCTCTGTCCTTGTTGCCCCTGTCTCCATGGTTGCCCACCTTCATACACCCTCTCCTCCCATGTGTTACTCATCTCTGTCCTTGTTGCCCTCTCTCGATGGTTGCCCACCTTCATGCACCCTCTCTTCCCATGTGTTAACCATCTCTTACCTTGTTGTCCCTGTCTCCATGGTTGCCCACCTTCATGCACCCTCTCCTCCCATATGTTACCACCCTCTGTTGCCTTGTGTTACCCATCACTGTTCTCCCACCCTGCACCCTCTCCTCCAATGTGTTACCCATCTCTGTCCTTGTTGCCCCTGTCTCCATGGTTGCCCACCTTCATACACCCTCTCCTCCCATGTGTTACTCATCTCTGTCCTTGTTGCCCTCTCTCCATGGTTGCCCACCTTCATGCACCCACTCTTCCCATGTGTTAACCATCTCTGACCTTGTCCCTGTCTCCAGGGTTGCCGACCTTCATGCACCCTCTCCCCCCATGTGTTACCCAACCTCTGTTGCCTTGTGTTACCCATCACTGTTCTCCCACCCTGCACCCTCTCCTCCCATGTGTTACTCACCTCAGTCCTTGTTGCCCCGGTCTCCATGTTGCCCACCTTCATACACCCTCTCCTCCCATGTGTTACCCATCTCTGTCCTTGTTGCCCTCTCTCGATGGTTGCCCACCTTCATGCACCCTCTCTTCCCATGTGTTAACCAGCTCTGACCTTGTTGTCCCTGTCTCCATGGTTGCCCTCCTTCATGCACCCTCTCCTCCCATATGTTACCACCCCCTGTTGCCTTGTGTTACCTATCACTGTTCTCCCACCCTGCACCCTCTCCTCCCATGTGTTACCCATCTCTGTCCTTGTTGCCCCTGTCTCCATGGTTGCCCACCTTCATACACCCTCTCCTCCCATGTGTTACCCATCTCTGTCCTTGTTGCCCTCTCTCGATGGTTGCCCACCTTCATGCACCCTCTCTTCCCATGTGTTAACCATCTCTGACCTTGTTGTCCCTGTCTCCATGGTTGCCCACCTTCATGCACCCTCTCCTCCCATATGTTACCACCCTCTGTTGCCTTGTGTTACCCATCACTGTTCTCCCACCCTGCACCCTCTCCTCCCATGTGTTACCCATCTCTGTCCTTGTTGCCCCTGTCTCCATGGTTGCCCACCTTCATACACCCTCTCCTCCCATGTGTTACCCATCTCTGTCCTTGTTGCCCTCTCTCCATGGTTGCCCACCTTCATGCACCCTCTCTTCCCATGTGTTAACCATCTCTGACCTTGTTGTCCCTGTCTCCATGGTTGCCCACCTTCATGCACCCTGTCCTCCCATGTGTTACCCATCTCTGTCCTTGTTGCCCCTGTCTCCATGGTTGCCCACCTTCAGGCACCCTCTCCTCCCATGTTACCCATCTCTGAACTTGTTGCCCCTGTCTCCATGGTTGCCCACCTTCATGCACCCTCTTCTCCCATGTGTTACCCAACCTCTGTTGCCTTGTGTTACCCATCACTGTTCTCCCACCCTGCACCCTCTCCTCCCATGTGTTACCCATCTCTGTCCTTGTTGCCCCTGTCTCCATGGTTGCCCACCTTCATACACCCTCTCCTCCCATGTGTTACTCATCTCTGTCCTTGTTGCCCTCTCTCCATGGTTGCCCACCTTCATGCACCCTCTCTTCCCATGTGTTAACCATCTCTGACCTTGTTGTCCCTGTCTCCATGGTTGCCCACCTTCATGCACCCTCTCCTCCCATGTGTTACCCACCCTCTGTTGCCTTGTGTTACCCATCACTGTTCTCCCACCCTGCACCCTCTCCTCCCATGTGTTACCCATCTCTGTCCTTGTTGCCCGTCTCCATGGTTGCCCACCTTCATACACCCTCTCCTCCCATGTGTTACTCATCTCTTTCCTTGTTGCCCTCTCTCCGTGGTTGCCCACCTTCATGCACCCTCTCTTCCCATGTATTAACCATCTCTGACCTTGTTGTCCCTGTCTCCATGGTTGCCCACCTTCATACACCCTCTCCTCCCATGTGTTACTCATCTCTGTCCTTGTTGCCCTCTCTCGATGGTTGCCCACCTTCATGCACCCTCTCTTCCCATGTGTTAACCATCTCTTACCTTGTTGTCCCTGTCTCCATGGTTGCCCACCTTCATGCACCCTCTCCTCCCATATGTTACCACCCTCTGTTGCCGTGTGTTACCGATCACTGTTCTCCCACCCTGCACCCTCTCCTCCCATGTGTTACCCATCTCTGTCCTTGTTGCCCCTGTCTCCATGGTTGCCCACCTTCATACACCCTCTCCTCCCATGTGTTACTCATCTCTGTCCTTGTTGCCCTCTCTCCATGGTTGCCCACCTTCATGCACCCACTCTTCCCATGTGTTAACCATCTCTGACCTTGTCCCTGTCTCCATGGTTACCGACCTTCATGCACCCTCTCCCCCCATGTGTTACCCAACCTCTGTTGCCTTGTGTTACCCATCACTGTTCTCCCACCCTGCACCCTCTCCTCCCATGTGTTACTCACCTCAGTCCTTGTTTCCCCGGTCTCCATGTTGCCCACCTTCATACACCCTCTCCTCCCATGTGTTACCCATCTCTGTCCTTGTTGCCCTCTCTCGATGGTTGCCCACCTTCATGCACCCTCTCTTCCCATGTGTTAACCATCTCTGACCTTGTTGTCCCTGTCTCCATGGTTGCCCACCTTCATGCACCCTCTCCTCCCATATGTTACCACCCTCTGTTGCCTTGTGTTACCTATCACTGTTCTCCCACCCTGCACCCTCTCCTCCCATGTGTTACCCATCTCTGTCCTTGTTGCCCCTGTCTCCATGGTTGCCCACCTTCATACACCCTCTCCTCCCATGTGTTACCCATCTCTGTCCTTGTTGCCCTCTCTCGATGGTTGCCCACCTTCATGCACCCTCTCTTCCCATGTGTTAACCATCTCTGACCTTGTTGTCCCTGTCTCCATGGTTGCCCACCTTCATGCACCCTCTCCTCCCTAATGTTACCACCCTCTGTTGCCTTGTGTTACCCATCACTGTTCTCCCACCCTGCACCCTCTCCTCCCATGTGTTACCCATCTCTGTCCTTGTTGCCCCTGTCTCCATGGTTGCCCACCTTCATACACCCTCTCCTCCCATGTGTTACCCATCTCTGTCCTTGTTGCCCTCTCTCCATGGTTGCCCACCTTCATGCACCCTCTCTTCCCATGTGTTAACCATCTCTGACCTTGTTGTCCCTGTCTCCATGGTTGCCCACCTTCATGCACCCTGTCCTCCCATGTGTTACCCATCTCTGTCCTTGTTGCCCCTGTCTCCATGGTTGCCCACCTTCATGCACCCTCTCCT
This sequence comes from Ambystoma mexicanum, assembly GCF_040938575.1. NCBI lineage: Eukaryota > Metazoa > Chordata > Amphibia > Caudata > Ambystomatidae > Ambystoma > Ambystoma mexicanum. The sequence goes on from NC_090932.1 coordinate 542,836,276, forward strand.
CCCATGTTACCCATCTCTGAACTTGTTGCCCCTGTCTCCATGGTTGCCCACCTTCATGCACCCTCTTCTCCCATGTGTTACCCAACCTCTGTTGCCTTGTGTTACCCATCACTGTTCTCCCACCCTGCACCCTCTCCTCCCATGTGTTACACATCTCTGTCCTTGTTGCCCCTGTCTCCATGGTTGCCCACCTTCATACACCCTCTCCTCCCATGTGTTACTCATCTCTGTCCTTGTTGCCCTCTCTCCATGGTTGCCCACCTTCATGCACCCTCTCTTCCCATGTGTTAACCATCTCTGACCTTGTTGTCCCTGTCTCCATGGTTGCCCACCTTCATGCACCCTCTCCTCCCATGTGTTACCCACCCTCTGTTGCCTTGTGTTACCCATCACTGTTCTCCCACCCTGCACCCTCTCCTCCCATGTGTTACCCATCTCTGTCCTTGTTGCCCCTGTCTCCATGATTGCCCACCTTCATACACCCTCTCCTCCCATGTGTTACTCATCTCTGTCCTTGTTGCCCCTGTCTCCATGGTTGCTCACCTCCCTACACCCTCTCCTCCCATGTGTTACTCATCCCTGTCCTTGTTGCCCTCTCTCCATGGTTGCCCACCTTCATGCACCCTCTCTTCCCATGTGTTAACCATCTCTGACCTTGTCCCTGTCTCCATGGTTGCCCACCTTCATGCACCCTCTCCCCCCATGTGTTACCCAACCTCTGTTGCCTTGTGTTACCCATCACTGTTCTCCCACCCTGCACCCTCTCCTCCCATGTGTTACCCACCTCTGTCCTTGTTGCCCCTGTCTCCATGGTTGCCCACCTTCATACACCCTCTCCTCCCATGTGTTACTCATCTCTGTCCTTGTTGCCCTCTCTCGATGGTTGCCCACCTTCATGCACCCTCTCTTCCCATGTGTTAACCATCTCTTACCTTGTTGTCCCTGTCTCCATGGTTGCCCACCTTCATGCACCCTCTCCTCCCATATGTTACCACCCTCTGTTGCCTTGTGTTACCCATCACTGTTCTCCCACCCTGCACCCTCTCCTCCCATGTGTTACCCATCTCTGACCTTGTTGCCCCTGTCTCCATGGTTGCCCACCTTCATACACCCTCTCCTCCCATGTGTTACTCATCTCTGTCCTTGTTGCCCTCTCTCCATGGTTGCCCACCTTCATGCACCCACTCTTCCCATGTGTTAACCATCTCTGACCTTGTCCCTGTCTCCATGGTTACCGACCTTCATGCACCCTCTCCCCCCATGTGTTACCCAACCTCTGTTGCCTTGTGTTACCCATCACTGTTCTCCCACCCTGCACCCTCTCCTCCCATGTGTTACTCACCTCAGTCCTTGTTGCCCCGGTCTCCATGTTGCCCACCTTCATACACCCTCTCCTCCCATGTGTTACCCATCTCTGTCCTTGTTGACCTCTCTCGATGGTTGCCCACCTTCATGCACCCTCTCTTCCCATGTGTTAACCATCTCTGACCTTGTTGTCCCTGTCTCCATGGTTGCCCACCTTCATGCACCCTCTCCTCCCATATGTTACCACCCTCTGTTGCCTTGTGTTACCTATCACTGTTCTCCCACCCTGCACCCTCTCCTCCCATGTGTTACCCATCTCTGTCCTTGTTGCCCCTGTCTCCATGGTTGCCCACCTTCATACACCCTCTCCTCCCATGTGTTACCCATCTCTGTCCTTGTTGCCCTCTCTCGATGGTTGCCCACCTTCATGCACCCTCTCTTCCCATGTGTTAACCATCTCTGACCTTGTTGTCCCTGTCTCCATGGTTGCCCACCTTCATGCACCCTCTCCTCCCATATGTTACCACCCTCTGTTGCCTTGTGTTACCCATCACTGTTCTCCCACCCTGCACCCTCTCCTCCCATGTGTTACCCATCTCTGTCCTTGTTGCCCCTGTCTCCATGGTTGCCCACCTTCATACACCCTCTCCTCCCATGTGTTACCCATCTCTGTCCTTGTTGCCCTCTCTCCATGGTTGCCCACCTTCATGCACCCTCTCTTCCCATGTGTTAACCATCTCTGACCTTGTTGTCCCTGTCTCCATGGTTGCCCACCTTCATGCACCCTGTCCTCCCATGTGTTACCCATCTCTGTCCTTGTTGCCCCTGTCTCCATGGTTGCCCACCTTCATGCACCCTCTCCTCCCATGTTACCCATCTCTGAACTTGTTGCCCCTGTCTCCATGGTTGCCCACCTTCATGCACCCTCTTCTCCCATGTGTTACCCAACCTCTGTTGCCTTGTGTTACCCATCACTGTTCTCCCACCCTGCACCCTCTCCTCCCATGTGTTACCCATCTCTGTCCTTGTTGCCCCTGTCTCCATGGTTGCCCACCTTCATACACCCTCTCCTCCCATGTGTTACTCATCTCTGTCCTTGTTGCCCTCTCTCCATGGTTGCCCACCTTCATGCACCCTCTCTTCCCATGTGTTAACCATCTCTGACCTTGTTGTCCCTGTCTCCATGGTTGCCCACCTTCATGCACCCTCTCCTCCCATGTGTTACCCACCCTCTGTTGCCTTGTGTTACCCATCACTGTTCTCCCACCCTGCACCCTCTCCTCCCATGTGTTACCCATCTCTGTCCTTGTTGCCCCTGTCTCCATGATTGCCCACCTTCATACACCCTCTCCTCCCATGTGTTACTCATCTCTGTCCTTGTTGCCCTCTCTCCGTGGTTGCCCACCTTCATGCACCCTCTCTTCCCATGTATTAACCATCTCTGACCTTGTTGTCCCTGTCTCCATGGTTGCCCACCTTCATGCACCCTCTTCTCCCATGTGTTACCCACCCTCTGTTGCCTTGTGTTACCCATCACTGTTCTCCCACCCTGCACCCTCTCCTCCCATGTGTTACCCATCTCTTTCCTTGTTGCCCCTGTCTCCATGGTTGCCCACCTTCATACACCCTCTCCTCCCATGTGTTACTCATCTCTGTCCTTGTTGCCCTCTCTCCATGGTTGCCCACCTTCATGCACACTCTCTTCCCATGTGTTAACCATCTCTGACCTTGTTGTCCCTGTCTCCATGGTTGCCCACCTTCATGCACCCTCTCCCCCCATGTGTTACCCAACCTCTGTTGCCTTGTGTTACCCATCACTGTTCCCCCACCCTGCACCCTCTCCTCCGATGTGTTACCCATCTCTGTCCTTGTTGCACCTGTCTCCATGGTTGCCCACCTTCATACACCCTCTCCTCCCATGTGTTACTCATCTCTGTCCTTGTTGCCCTCTCTCCATGGTTGCCCACCTTCACGCACCCTCTCTTCCCATGTGTTAACCATCTCTGACCTTGTCCCTGTCTCCATGGTTGCCCACCTTCATGCACCCTTTCCCCCCATGTGTTACCCAACCTCTGTTGCCTTGTGTTACCCATCACTGTTCTCCCACCCTGCACCCTCTCCTCCCATGTGTTACCCACCTCTGTCCTTGTTGCCCCTGTCTCCATGGTTGCCCACCTTCATACACCCTCTCCTCCCATGTGTTACTAATCTCTGTCCTTGTTGCCCTCTCCCGATGGTTGGCCACCTTCATGCACCCTCTCTTCCCATGTGTTAACCATCTCTGACCTTGTTGTCCCTGTCTCCATGGTTGCCCACCTTCATGCACCCTCTCCTCCCATATGTTACCACACTCTGTTGCCTTGTGTTACCCATCACTTTTCTCCCACCCTGCACCCTCTCCTCCCATGTGTTACCCATCTCTGTCCTTGTTGCCCTCTCTCCATGGTTGCCCACCTTCATGTACCCTCTCTTCCCATGTGTTAACCATCTCTGACCTTGTTGTCCCTGTCTCCATGGTTGCCCACCTTCATGCACCCTCTCCCCCCATGTGTTACCCAACCTCTGTTGCCTTGTGTTACCCATCACTGTTCTCCCACCCAGCACCCTCTCCTCCCATGTGTTACCCATCTCTGTCCTTGTTGCCCCTGTCTCCATGGTTGCCCACCTTCATACACCCTCTCCTCCCATGTGTTAATCATCTCTGTCCTTGTTGCCCTCTCTCCATGGTTGCCCACCTTCATGCACCCTCTCTTCCCATGTGTTAACCATCTCTGACCTTGTCCCTGTCTCCATGGTTGCCCACCTTCATGCACCCTCTCCCCCCATGTCTTACCCAACCTCTGTTGCCTTGTGTTACCCATCACTGTTCTCCCACCCTGCACCCTCTCCTCCCATGTGTTACCCACCTCTGTCCTTGTTGCCCCTGTCTCCATGGTTGCCCTCCTTCATACACCCTCTCCTCCCATGTGTTACTCATCTCTCTCCTTGTTGCCCTCTCTCGATGGTTGCCCACCTTCATGCACCCTCTCTTCCCATGTGTTAACCATCTCTGACCTTGTTGTCCCTGTCTCCATGGTTGCCCACCTTCATGCACCCTCTCCTCCCATATGTTACCACCCTCTGTTGCCTTGTGTTACCCATCACTGTTTTCCCACCCTGCACCCTCTCCTCCCATGTGTTACCCATCTCTGTCCTTGTTGCCCCTGTCTCCATGGTTGCCCACCTTCATACACCCTCTCCTCCCATGTGTTTCCCATCTCTGTCCTTGTTGCCCTCTCTCCATGGTTGCCCACCTTCATGCACCCTCTCGTCCCATGTGTTAACCATCTCTGACCTTGTTGTCCCTGTCTCCATGGTTGCCCACCTTCATGCACCCTGTCCTCCTATGTGTTACCCATCTCTGTCCTTGTTGCCCCTGTCTCCATGGTTGCCCACCTTCATGCACCCTCTCTTCCCATGTTACCCATCTCTGAACTTGTTGCCCCTGTCTCCATGGTTGCCCACCTTCATGCACCCTCTTCTCCCATGTGTTACCCACCCTCTGTTGCCTTGTGTTACCCATCACTGTTCTCCCACCCTGCACCCTCTCCTCCCATATGTTACCCATCTCTGTCCTTGTTGCCCCTGTCTCCATGGTTGCCCACCTTCATACACCCTCTCCTCCCATGTGTTACTTATCTCTGTCCTTGTTGCCCTCTCTCCATGGTTGCCCACCTTCATGCACCCTCTCTTCCCATGCCTTAACCATCTCTGACCTTGTTGTCCCTGTCTCCATGGTTGCCCACCTTCATGCACCCTCTCCTCCCATGTGTTATCCACCCTCTGTTGCCTTGTGTTACCCATCACTGTTCTCCCACCCTGCACCCTCTCCTCCCATGTGTTACCCATCTCTGTCCTTGTTGCCCCTGTCTCCATGGTTGCCCACCTTCATACACCCTCTCCTCCCATGTGTTACTCATCTCTGTCCTTGTTGCCCTCTTTCCATGGTTGCCCACCTTCATGCACCCTCTCTTTCCATGTGTTAACCATCTCTGACCTTGTTGTCCCTGTCTCCATGGTTGCCCAACTTCATGCACCCTGTCCTCCCATGTGTTACCCACCCTCTGTTGCCTTGTGTTACCCATCACTGTTCTCCCACCCTGCACCCTCTCCTCCCATGTGTTACCCATCTCTGTCCTTGTTGCCCCTGTCTCCATGGTTGCCCACCTTCATACACCCTCTCCTCCCATGTGTTTCCCATCTCTGTCCTTGCTGCCCTCTCTCCATGGTTGCCCACCTTCATGCACCCTCTCGTCCCATGTGTTAACCATCTCTGACCTTGTTGTCCCTGTCTCCATGGTTGCCCACCTTCATGCACCCTGTCCTCCCATGAGTTACCCATCTCTGTCCTTGTTGCCCCTGTCTCCATGGTTGCCCACCTTCATGCACCCTCTCTTCCCATGTTACCCATCTCTGAACTTGTTGCCCCTGTCTCCATGGTTGCCCACCTTCATGCACCCTCTTCTCCCATGTGTTACCCACCCTCTGTTGCCTTGTGTTACCCATCACTGTTCTCCCACCCTGCACCCTCTCCTCCCATATGTTACCCATCTCTGTCCTTGTTGCCCCTGTCTCCATGGTTGCCCACCTTCATACACCCTCTCCTCCCATGTGTTACTTATCTCTGTCCTTGTTGCCCTCTCTCCATGGTTGCCCACCTTCATGCACCCTCTCTTCCCATGTCTTAACCATCTCTGACCTTGTTGTCCCTGTCTCCATGGTTGCCCACCTTCATGCACCCTGTCCTCCCATGTGTTATCCACCCTCTGTTGCCTTGTGTTACCCATCACTGTTCTCCCACCCTGCACCCTCTCCTCCCATGTGTTACCCATCTCTGTCCTTGTTGCCCCTGTCTCCATGGTTGCCCACCTTCATACACCCTCTCCTCCCATGTGTTACCCATCTCTGTCCTTGTTGCCCTCTCTCCATGGTTGCCCACCTTCATGCACCCTCTCGTCCCATGTGTTAACCATCTCTGACCTTGTTGTCCCTGTCTCCATGGTTGCCCACCTTCATGCACCCTGTCCTCCCATGTGTTACCCATCTCTGTCCTTGTTGCCCCTGTCTCCATGGTTGCCCACCTTCATGCACCCTCTCTTCCCATGTTACCCATCTCTGAACTTGTTGCCCCTGTCTCCATGGTTGCCCACCTTCATGCACCCTCTCCTCCCATGTGTTATCCACCCTCTGTTGCCTTGTGTTACCCATCACTGTTCTCCCACCCTGCACCCTCTCCTCCCATGTGTTACCCATCTCTGTCCTTGTTGCCCCTGTCTCCATGGTTGCCCACCTTCATACACCCTCTCCTCCCATGTGTTACTCATCTCTGTCCTTTTTGCCCTCGCTCCGTGGTTGCCCACCTTCATGCACCCTCCCTTCCCATGTGTTAACCATCTCTGACCTTGTTGTTCCTGTCTCCATGGTTGCCCACCTTCATGCACCCTCTCCTCCCATGTGTTACCCACCCTCTGTTGCCTTGTGTTACCCATCACTGTTCTCCCACCCTGCACCCTCTCCTCCCATGTGTTACCCATCTCTGTCCTTGTTGCCCCTGTCTCCATGGTTGCCCACCTTCATGCACCCTCTCTTCCCATGTGTTAACGATCTCTGACCTTGTTGTCCCTGTCTCCATGGTTGCCCACCTTCATGCACCCTCTCCCCCCATGTGTTACCCAACCTCTGTTGCCTTGTTTTACCCATCACTGTTCTCCCATCCTGCACCCTCTCCTCCCATGTGTTACCCATCTCTGTCCTTGTTGCCCCTGTCTCCATGGTTGCTCACCTTCCTACACCCTCTCCTCCCATGTGTTACTCATCCCTGTCCTTGTTGCCCTCTCTCCATGGTTGCCCACCTTCATGCACCCTCTCTTCCCATGTGTTAACCATCTCTGACCTTGTCCCTGTCTCCATGGTTGCCCACCTTCATGCACCCTCTCCCCCCATGTGTTACCCAACTTCTGTTGCCTTGTGTTACCCATCACTGTTCTCCCACCCTGCACCCTCTCCTCCCATGTGTTACCCACCTCTGTCCTTGTTGCCCCTGTCTCCATGGTTGCCCACCTTCATACACCCTCTCCTCCCATGTGTTACTCATCTCTGTCCTTGTTGCCCTCTCTCGATGGTTGCCCACCTTCATGCACCCTCTCTTCCCATGTGTTAACCATCTCTTACCTTGTTGTCCCTGTCTCCATGGTTGCCCACCTTCATGCACCCTCTCCTCCCATATGTTACCACCCTCTGTTGCCTTGTGTTACCCATCACTGTTCTCCCACCCTGCACCCTCTCCTCCAATGTGTTACCCATCTCTGTCCTTGTTGCCCCTGTCTCCATGGTTGCCCACCTTCATACACCCTCTCCTCCCATGTGTTACTCATCTCTGTCCTTGTTGCCCTCTCTCCATGGTTGCCCACCTTCATGCACCCACTCTTCCCATGTGTTAACCATCTCTGACCTTGTCCCTGTCTCCATGGTTGCCGACCTTCATGCACCCTCTCCCCCCATGTGTTACCCAACCTCTGTTGCCTTGTGTTACCCATCACTGTTCTCCCACCCTGCACCCTCTCCTCCCATGTGTTACTCACCTCAGTCCTTGTTGCCCCGGTCTCCATGTTGCCCACCTTCATACACCCTCTCCTCCCATGTGTTACCCATCTCTGTCCTTGTTGCCCTCTCTCGATGGTTGCCCACCTTCATGCACCCTCTCTTCCCATGTGTTAACCATCTCTGACCTTGTTGTCCCTGTCTCCATGGTTGCCCTCCTTCATGCACCCTCTCCTCCCATATGTTACCACCCCCTGTTGCCTTGTGTTACCTATCACTGTTCTCCCACCCTGCACCCTCTCCTCCCATGTGTTACCCATCTCTGTCCTTGTTGCCCCTGTCTCCATGGTTGCCCACCTTCATACACCCTCTCCTCCCATGTGTTACCCATCTCTGTCCTTGTTGCCCTCTCTCGATGGTTGCCCACCTTCATGCACCCTCTCTTCCCATGTGTTAACCATCTCTGACCTTGTTGTCCCTGTCTCCATGGTTGCCCACCTTCATGCACCCTCTCCTCCCATATGTTACCACCCTCTGTTGCCTTGTGTTACCCATCACTGTTCTCCCACCCTGCACCCTCTCCTCCCATGTGTTACCCATCTCTGTCCTTGTTGCCCCTGTCTCCATGGTTGCCCACCTTCATACACCCTCTCCTCCCATGTGTTACCCATCTCTGTCCTTGTTGCCCTCTCTCCATGGTTGCCCACCTTCATGCACCCTCTCTTCCCATGTGTTAACCATCTCTGACCTTGTTGTCCCTGTCTCCATGGTTGCCCACCTTCATGCACCCTGTCCTCCCATGTGTTACCCATCTCTGTCCTTGTTGCCCCTGTCTCCATGGTTGCCCACCTTCAGGCACCCTCTCCTCCCATGTTACCCATCTCTGAACTTGTTGCCCCTGTCTCCATGGTTGCCCACCTTCATGCACCCTCTTCTCCCATGTGTTACCCAACCTCTGTTGCCTTGTGTTACCCATCACTGTTCTCCCACCCTGCACCCTCTCCTCCCATGTGTTACCCATCTCTGTCCTTGTTGCCCCTGTCTCCATGGTTGCCCACCTTCATACACCCTCTCCTCCCATGTGTTACTCATCTCTGTCCTTGTTGCCCTCTCTCCATGGTTGCCCACCTTCATGCACCCTCTCTTCCCATGTGTTAACCATCTCTGACCTTGTTGTCCCTGTCTCCATGGTTGCCCACCTTCATGCACCCTCTCCTCCCATGTGTTACCCACCCTCTGTTGCCTTGTGTTACCCATCACTGTTCTCCCACCCTGCACCCTCTCCTCCCATGTGTTACCCATCTCTGTCCTTGTTGCCCGTCTCCATGGTTGCCCACCTTCATACACCCTCTCCTCCCATGTGTTACTCATCTCTTTCCTTGTTGCCCTCTCTCCGTGGTTGCCCACCTTCATGCACCCTCTCTTCCCATGTATTAACCATCTCTGACCTTGTTGTCCCTGTCTCCATGGTTGCCCACCTTCATGCACCCTCTCCTCCCATGTGTTACCCACCCTCTGTTGCCTTGTGTTACCCATCACTGTTCTTCCACCCTGCACCCTCTCCTCCCATGTGTTACCCATCTCTTTCCTTGTTGCCCCTGTCTCCATGGTTGCCCACCTTCATACACCCTCTCCTCCCATGTGTTACTCATCTCTGTCCTTGTTGCCCTCTCTCCATGGTTGCCCACCTTCATGCACCCTCTCTTCCCATGTGTTAACCATCTCTGACCTTGTTGTCCCTGTCTCCATGGTTGCCCACCTTCATGCACCCTCTCCCCCCATGTGTTACCCAACCTCTGTTGCCTTGTGTTACCCATCACTGTTCCCCCACCCTGCACCCTCTCCTCCCACGTGTTACCCATCTCTGTCCTTGTTGCACCTGTCTCCATGGTTGCCCACCTTCATACACCCTCTCCTCCCATGTGTTACTCATCTCTGTCCTTGTTGCCCTCTCTCCATGGTTGCCCACCTTCACGCACCCTCTCTTCCCATGTGTTAACCATTTCTGACCTTGTCCCTGTCTCCATGGTTGCCCACCTTCATGCACCCTTTCCCCCCATGTGTTACCCAACCTCTGTTGCCTTGTGTTACCCATCACTGTTCTCCCACCCTGCACCCTCTCCTCCCATGTGTTACCCACCTCTGTCCTTGTTGCCCCTGTCTCCATGGTTGCCCACCTTCATACACCCTCTCCTCCCATGTGTTACTCATCTCTGTCCTTGTTGCCCTCTCCCGATGGTTGGCCACCTTCATGCACCCTCTCTTCCCATGTGTTAACCATCTCTGACCTTGTTGTCCCTGTCTCCATGGTTGCCCACCTTCATGCACCCTCTCCTCCCATATGTTACCACCCTCTGTTGCCTTGCGTTACCCATCACTTTTCTCCCACCCTGCACCCTCTCCTCCCATGTGTTACCCATCTCTGTCCTTGTTGCCCCTGTCTCCATGGTTGCCCACCTTCATGCACCCTCTCCCCCATGTGTTACCCAACTTCTGTTGCCTTGTGTTACCCATCACTGTTCTCCCAGCCTGCACCCTCTCCTCCCATGTGTTACCCACCTCTGTCCTTGTTGCCCCTGTCTCCATGGTTGCCCTCCTTCATACACCCTCTCCTCCCATGTGTTACTCATCTCTCTCCTTGTTGCCCTCTCTCGATGGTTGCCCAGCTTCATGCACCCTCTCTTCCCATGTGTTAACCATCTCTGACCTTGTTGTCCCTGTCTCCATGGTTGCCCACCTTCATGCACCCTCTCCCCCCATGTGTTACCCAACCTCTGTTGCCTTGTGTTACCCATCACTGTTCTCCCACCCTGCACCCTCTCCTCCCATGTATTACCCATATCTGTCCTTGTTGCCCCTGTCTCCATAGTTGCCCACCTTCATACACCCTCTCCTCCCATGTGTTACTCATCTCTGTCCTTGTTGCCCTCTCTCCATGGTTGCCCACCTTCATGCACCCTCTCTTCCCATGTGTTAACCATCTCTGACCTTGTCCCTGTCTCCATGGTTGCCCACCTTCATGCACCCTCTCCCCCCATGTGTTACCCAACCTCTGTTGCCTTGTGTTACCCATCACTGTTCTCCCACCCTGCACCCTCTCCTCCCATGTGTTACCCACCTCTGTCCTTGTTGCCCCTGTCTCCATGGTTGCCCTCCTTCATACACCCTCTCCTCCCATGTGTTACCCATCTCTGTCCTTGTTGCCCTCTCTCGATGGTTGCCCACCTTCATGCACCCTCTCGTCCCATGTGTTAACCATCTCTGACCTTGTTGTCCCTGTCTCCATGGTTGCTCACCTTCATGCACCCTGTCCTCCCATGTGTTACCCATCTCTGTCCTTGTTGCCCCTGTTTCCATGGTTGCCCACCTTCATGCACCCTCTCTTCCCATGTTACCCATCTCTGAACTTGTTGCTCCTGTCTCCATGGTTGCCCACTTTCATGCACCCTCTTCTCCCATGTGTTACCCACCCTCTGTTGCCTTGTATTACCCATCACTGTTCTCCCACCCTGCACCCTCTCCTCCCATGCGTTACCCATCTCTGTCCTTGTTGCCCCTGTCTCCATGGTTGCCCACCTTCATACACCCTCTCCTCCCATGTGTTACTCATCTCTGTCCTTGTTGCCCTCTCTCCATGGTTGCCCACCTTCATGCACCCTCTCTTCCCATGTGTTAACCATCTCTGACCTTGTTGTCCCTGTCTGCATGGTTGCCCACCTTCATGCATCCTCTCCTCCCATGTGTTACCCACCCTCTGTTGCCTTGTGTTACCCATCACTGTTCTCCCACCCTGCACCCTCTCCTCCCATGTGTTACCCATCTCTGTCCTTGTTGCCCCTGTCTCCATGGTTGCCCACCTTCATGCATACTCTCTTCCCATGTGTTACTCATCTCTGTCCTTGTTGCCCTCTCTCCATGATTGCCCACCTTCATGCACCCTCTCTTCCCATGTCTTAACCATCTCTGACCTTGTTGTCCCTCTCTCCATGGTTGCCCACCTTCATGCACCCTCTCCTCCCATGTGTTACCCACCCTCTGTTGCCTTGTGTTACCCATCACTGTTCTCCCACCCTGCACCCTCTCCTCCCATGTGTTACTCATCTCTGTCCTTGTTGCCCTCTCCCGATGGTTGGCCACCTTCATGCACCCTCTCTTCCCATGTGTTAACCATCTCTGACCTTGTTGTCCCTGTCTCCATGGTTGCCCACCTTCATGCACCCTCTCCTCCCATATGTTACCACCCTCTGTTGCCTTGTGTTACCCATCACTTTTCTCCCACCCTGCACCCTCTCCTCCCATGTGTTACCCATCTCTGTCCTTGTTGCCCCTGTCTCCATGGTTGCCCACCTTCATACACCCTCTCCTCCCATGTGTTGCCCATCTCTGTCCTTGTTGCCCTCTCTCCATGGTTGCCCACCTTCATGCACCCTCTCTTCCCATGTGTTACTCATCTCTGTCCTTGTTGCCCTCTCTCCATGGTTGCCCACCTTCATGCACCCTCTCTTCCCATGTGTTAACCATCTCTGACCTTGTCCCTGTCTCCATGGTTGCCCACCTTCATGCACCCTCTCCCCCCATGTGTTACCCAACTTCTGTTGCCTTGTGTTACCCATCACTGTTCTCCCAGCCTGCACCCTCTCCTCCCATGTGTTACCCACCTCTGTCCTTGTTGCCCCTGTCTCCATGGTTACCCTCCTTCATACACCCTCTCCTCCCATGTGTTACTCATCTCTCTCCTTGTTGCCCTCTCTCGATGGTTGCCCAGCTTCATGCACCCTCTCTTCCCATGTGTTAACCATCTCTGACCTTGTTGTCCCTGTCTCCATGGTTGCCCACCTTCATGCACCCTCTCCTCCCATATGTTACCACCCTCTGTTGCCTTGTGTTACCCATCACTGTTCTCCCACCCTGCACCCTCTCCTCCCATGTGTTACCCATCTCTGTCCTTGTTGCCCCTGTCTCCATGGTTGCCCACCTTCATGCACCCTCTCCTCCCATGTGTTCTCATCTCTGTCCTTGTTGCCCTCTCTCCATGGTTGCCCACCTTCATGCACCCTCTCTTCCCATGTGTTAACCATCTCTGACCTTGTTGTCCCTGTCTCCATGGTTGCCCACCTTCATGCACCCTCTCCCCCCATGTGTTACCCAACCTCTGTTGCCTTGTGTTACCCATCACTGTTCTCTCACCCTGCACCCTCTCCTCCCATGTATTACCCATCTCTGTCCTTGTTGCCGCTGTCTCCATAGTTGCCCACCTTCATACACCCTCTCCTCCCATGTGTTACTCATCTCTTTCCTTGTTGCCCTCTCTCCATGGTTGCCCTCCTTCATGCACCCTCTCTTCCCATGTGTTAACCATCTCTGACCTTGTCCCTGTCTCCATGGTTGCCCACCTTCATGCACCCTCTCCCCCCATGTGTTACCCAACCTCTGTTGCCTTGTGTTACCCATCACTGTTCTCCCACCCTGCACCCTCTCCTCCCATGTGTTACCCACCTCTGTCCTTGTTGCCCCTGTCTCCATGGTTGCCCTCCTTCATACACCCTCTCCTCCTATGTGTTACCCATCTCTGTCCTTGTTGCCCTCTCTCGATGGTTGCCCACCTTCATGCACCCTCTCTTCCCATGTTACCCATCTCTGACCTTGTTGTCCCTGTCTCCATGGTTGCCACCTTCATGCACCCTGTCCTCCCATGTGTTACCCATCTCTGTCCTTGTTGCCCCTGTCTCCATGGTTGCCCACCTTCATGCACCCTCTCTTCCCATGTTACCCATCTCTGAACTTGTTGCCCCTGTCCCCATGGTTGCCCACTTTCATGCACCCTCTTCTCCCATGTGTTACCCACCCTCTGTTGCCTTGTATTACCCATCACTGTTCTCCCACCCTGCACCCTCTCCTCCCATGCGTCACCCATCTCTGTCCTTGTTGCCCCTGTCTCCATGGTTGCCCACCTTCATACACCCTCTCCTCCCATGCGTCACCCATCTCTGTCCTTGTTGCCCTCTCTCCATGGTTGTCCACCTTCATGCACCCTCTCTTCCCATGTGTTAACAATCTCTGACCTTGTTGTCCCTGTCTCCATGGTTGCCCACCTTCATGCATCCTCTCCTCCCATGTGTTACCCACCCTCTGTTGCCTTGTGTTACCCATCACTGTTTTCCCACCCTGCACCCTCTCCTCCCATGTGTTACCCATCTCTGTCCTTGTTGCCCCTGTCTCCATGGTTGCCCACCTTCATGCACCCTCTCTTCCCATGTGTTACTCATCTCTGTCCTTGTTGCCCTCTCTCCATGATTGCCCACCTTCATGCACCCTCTCTTCCCATGTCTTAACCATCTCTGACCTTGTTGTCCCTCTCTCCATGGTTGCCCACCTTCATGCACCCTCTCCTCCCATGTGTTACCCACCCTCTGTTGCCTTGTGTTACCCATCACTGTTCTCCCACCCTGCACCCTCTCCTCCCATGTGTTACCCATCTCTGTCCTTGTTGCCCCTGTCTCCATGGTTGCCCACCTTCATACACCCTCTCCTCCCATGTGTTACTCATCTCTGTCCTTGTTGCCCTCCCTCGATGGTTGGCCACCTTCATGCACCCTCTCTTCCCATGTGTTAACCATCTGTGACCTTGTTGTCCCTGTCTCCATGGTTGCCCACCTTCATGCACCCTCTCCTCCCATGTGTTACCCACCCTCTGTTGCCTTGTGTTACCCATCACTGTTCTCCCACCCTGCACCCTCTCCTCCCATGTGTTACCTATCTCTGTCCTTGTTGCCCCTGTCTCCATGGTTGCCCACCTTCATACACCCTTTCCACCCATGTGTTACTCATCTCTGTCCTTGTTGCCCTCTCTCGATGGTTGCCCACCTTCATGCACCCTCTCTTCGATTGTGTTAACCATCTCTGACCTTGTTGTCCCTGTCTCCATGGTTGCCCACCTTCATGCACCCTCTCCTCCCATATGTTACCACCCTCTGTTGCCTTGTGTTACCCATCACTGTTCTCCCATCCTGCACCCTCTCCTCCCATGTGTTACCCATCTCTGTCCTTGTTGCCCATGTCTCCATGGTTGCCCACCTTCATACACCCTCTCCTCCCATGTGTTACCCATCTCTGTCCTTGTTGCCCTCTCTCCATGGTTGCCCACCTTCATGCACCCTCTCTTCTCATGTGTTAAACATCTCTGACCTTGTTGTCCCTGTCTCCATGGTTGCCCACCTTCATGCCCCCTGTCCTCCCATGTGTTACCCATCTCTGTCCTTGTTGCCCCTGTCTCCATGGTGGCCCACCTTCATGCACCCTCTCCTCCTATGTTACCCATCTCTGAACTTGTTGCCCCTGTCTCCATGGTTGCCCACCTTCATGCACCCTCTTCTCCCATGTGTTACCCAACCTCTGTTGCCTTGTGTTACCCATCACTGTTCTCCCACCCTGCACCCTCTCCTCCCATGTGTTACCCATCTCTGTCCTTGTTGCCCCTGTCTCCTTGGTTGCCCACCTTCATACACCCTCTCCTCCCATGTGTTACTCATCTCTGTCCTTGTTGCCCTCTCTCCATGGTTGCCCACCTTCATGCACCCTCTCTTCTCATGTGTTAACCATCTCTGACCTTGTTGTCCCTGTCACCATGGTTGCCCACCTTCATGCACCCTCTCCTCCCATGTGTTACCCACCCTCTGTTGCCTTGTGTTACCCATCACTGTTCTCCCACCCTGCACCCTCTCCTCCCATGTGTTACCCATCTCTGTCCTTGTTGCCCCTGTCTCCATGGTTGCCCACCTTCATACACCCTCTCCTCCCATGTGTTACTCATCTCTGTCCTTGTTGCCCTCTCTCCGTGGTTGCCCACCTTCATGCACCCTCTCTTCCCATGTATTAACCATCTCTGACCTTGTTGTCCCTGTCTCCATGGTTGCCCACCTTCATGCACCCTCTCCTCCCATGTGTTACCCACCCTCTGTTGCCTTGTGTTACCCATCACTGTTCTCCCACCCTGCACCCTCTCCTCCCATGTGTTACCCATATCTGTCCTTGTTGCCCCTGTCTCCATGGTTGCCCACCTTCATACACCCTCTCCTCCCATGTGTTACTCATCTCTGTCCTTGTTGCCCTCTCTCCATGGTTGCCCAACTTCATGCACCCTCTCTTCCGATGTGTTAACCATCTCTGACCTTGTTGTCCCTGTCTCCATGGTTGCCCACCTTCATGCACCCTCTCCCCCCATGTGTTACCCAACCTCTGCTGCCTTGTGTTACCCATCACTGTTCTCCCACCCTGCACCCTCTCCTCCCATGTGTTACCCATCTCTGTCCTTGTTGCACCTGTCTCCATGGTTGCCCACCTTCATACACCCTCTCCTCCCATGGGTTACTCATATCTGTCCTTGTTGCCCTCTCTCCGTGGTTGCCCACCTTCATGCATCCTCTCTTCCCATGTGTTAACCATCTCTGACCTTGTTGCACCTGTCTCCATGGTTGCCCACCTTCATACACCCTCTCCTCCCATGTGTTACTCATATCTGTCCTTGTTGCCCTCTCTCCATGGTTGCCCACCTTCATGCACCCTCTCCCCCCATGTGTTACCCAACCTCTGTTGCCTTGTGTTACCCATCACTGTTCTCCCACCCTGCACCCTCTCCTCCCATCTGTTACCCACCTCTGTCCTTGTTGCCCCTGTCACCATGGTTGCCCACCTTCATACACCCTCTCCTCCCATGTGTTACTCATCTCTGTCCTTGTTGCCCTCTCCGATGGTTGCCCACCTTCATGCAGCCTCTCTTCCCATGTGTTAACCATCTCTGACCTTGTTGTCCCTGTCTCCATGGTTGCCCACCTTCATGCACCCTCTCCTCCCATATGTTACCACCCTTTGTTGCCTTGTGTTCCCCATCACTTTTCTCCCACCCTGCACCCTCTCCTCCCATGTGTTACCCATCTCTGTCCTTGTTGCCCCTGTCTCCATGGTTGCCCACCTTCATACACCCTCTCCTCCCATGTGTTGCCCATCTCTGTCCTTGTTGCCCTCTCTCCATGGTTGCCCACCTTCATGCACCCTCTCTTCCCATGTGTTAACCATCTCTGACCTTGTTGTCCCTGTCTCCATGGTTTCCACCTTCATGCAACCTCTCCCCCCATGTGTTACCCAACCTCTGTTGCCTTGTGTTACCCATCACTGTTCTCCCACCCTGCACCCTCTCCTCCCATGTGTTACCCATCTCTGTTCTTGTTGCCCCTGTCTCCATGGTTGCCCACCTTCATACACCCTTTCCTCCCATGTGTTACTCATCTCTGTCCTTGTTGCCCTCTCTCCATGGTTGCCCACCTTCATGCACCCTCTCTTCCCATGTGTTAACCATCTCTGACCTTGTCCCTGTCTCCATGGTTGCCCACCTTCATGCACCCTCTCCCCCCATGTGTTACCCAACCTCTGTTGCCTTGTGTTACCCATCACTGTTCTCCCACCCTGCACCCTCTCCTCCCATGTGTTACCCACCTCTGTCCTTGTTGCCCCTGTCTCCATGGTTGCCCTCCTTCATACACCCTCTCCTCCCATGTGTTACTCATCTCTCTCCTTGTTGCCCTCTCTCGATGGTTGCCCACCTTCATGCACCCTCTCTTCCCTTGTGTTAACCATCTCTGACCTTGTTGTCCCTGTCTCCATGGTTGCCCACCTTCATGCACCCTCTCCTCCCATATGTTACCACCCTCTGTTGCCTTGTGTTACCCATCACTGTTCTCCCACCCTGCACCCTCTCCTCCCATGTGTTACCCATCTCTGACCTTGTTGTCCCTGTCTCCATGGTTGCCCACCTTCATGCACCCTGTCCTCCCATGTGTTACCCATCTCTGTCCTTGTTGCCCCTGTCTCCATGGTTGCCCACCTTCATGCACCCTCTCTTCCCATGTTACCCATCTCTGAACTTGTTGCCCCTGTCTCCATGGTTGCCCACCTTCATTCACCCTCTTCTCCCATGTGTTACCCACCCTCTGTTGCCTTGTGTTACCCATCACTGTTCTCCCACCCTGCACCCTCTCCTCCCATATGTTACCCATCTCTGTCCTTGTTGCCCCTGTCTCCATGGTTGCCCACCTTCATACACCCTCTCCTCCCATGTGTTACTCATCTCTGTCCTTGTTGCCCTCTCTCCATGGTTGCCCACCTTCATGCACCCACTCTTCCCATGTGTTAACCATCTCTGACCTTGTCCCTGTCTCCATGGTTGCCGACCTTCATGCACCCTCTCCCCCATGTGTTACCCAACCTCTGTTGCCTTGTGTTACCCATCACTGTTCTCCCACCCTGCACCCTCTCCTCCCATGTGTTACCCATCTCTGTCCTTGTTGCCCTCTCTCGATGGTTGCCCACCTTCATGCACCCTCTCTTCCCATGTGTTAACCATCTCTGACCTTGTTGTCCCTGTCTCCATGGTTGCCCTCCTTCATGCACCCTCTCCTCCCATATGTTACCACCCCCTGTTGCCTTGTGTTACCTATCACTGTTCTCCCACCCTGCACCCTCTCCTCCCATGTGTTACCCATCTCTGTCCTTGTTGCCCCTGTCTCCATGGTTGCCCACCTTCATACACCCTCTCCTCCCATGTGTTACCCATCTCTGTCCTTGTTGCCCTCTCTCGATGGTTGCCCACCTTCATGCACCCTCTCTTCCCATGTGTTAACCATCTCTGACCTTGTTGTCCCTGTCTCCATGGTTGCCCACCTTCATGCACCCTCTCCTCCCATATGTTACCACCCTCTGTTGCCTTGTGTTACCCATCACTGTTCTCCCACCCTGCACCCTCTCCTCCCATGTGTTACCCATCTCTGTCCTTGTTGCCCCTGTCTCCATGGTTGCCTACCTTCATACACCCTCTCCTCCCATGTGTTACCCATCTCTGTCCTTGTTGCCCTCTCTCCATGGTTGCCCACCTTCATGCACCCTCTCTTCCCATGTGTTAACCATCTCTGACCTTGTTGTCCCTGTCTCCATGGTTGCCCACCTTCATGCACCCTGTCCTCCCATGTGTTACCCATCTCTGTCCTTGTTGCCCCTGTCTCCATGGTTGCCCACCTTCAGGCACCCTCTCCTCCCATGTTACCCATCTCTGAACTTGTTGCCCCTGTCTCCATGGTTGCCCACCTTCATGCACCCTCTTCTCCCATGTGTTACCCAACCTCTGTTGCCTTGTGTTACCCATCACTGTTCTCCCACCCTGCACCCTCTCCTCCCATGTGTTACCCATCTCTGTCCTTGTTGCCCCTGTCTCCATGGTTGCCCACCTTCATACACCCTCTCCTCCCATGTGTTACTCATCTCTGTCCTTGTTGCCCTCTCTCCATGGTTGCCCACCTTCATGCACCCTCTCTTCCCATGTGTTAACCATCTCTGACCTTGTTGTCCCTGTCTCCATGGTTGCCCACCTTCATGCACCCTCTCCTCCCATGTGTTACCCACCCTCTGTTGCCTTGTGTTACCCATCACTGTTCTCCCACCCTGCACCCTCTCCTCCCATGTGTTACCCATCTCTGTCCTTGTTGCCCCTGTCTCCATGGTTGCCCACCTTCATACACCCTCTCCTCCCATGTGTTACTCATCTCTTTCCTTGTTGCCCTCTCTCCGTGGTTGCCCACCTTCATGCACCCTCTCTTCCCATGTATTAACCATCTCTGACCTTGTTGTCCCTGTCTCCATGGTTGCCCACCTTCATGCACCCTCTCCTCCCATGTGTTACCCACCCTCTGTTGCCTTGTGTTACCCATCACTGTTCTTCCACCCTGCACCCTCTCCTCCCATGTGTTACCCATCTCTTTCCTTGTTGCCCCTGTCTCCATGGTTGCCCACCTTCATACACCCTCTCCTCCCATGTGTTACTCATCTCTGTCCTTGTTGCCCTCTCTCCATGGTTGCCCACCTTCATGCACCCTCTCTTCCCATGTGTTAACCATCTCTGACCTTGTTGTCCCTGTCTCCATGGTTGCCCACCTTCATGCACCCTCTCCCCCCATGTGTTACCCAACCTCTGTTGCCTTGTGTTACCCATCACTGTTCCCCCACCCTGCACCCTCTCCTCCCATGTGTTACCCATCTCTGTCCTTGTTGCACATGTCTCCATGATTGCCCACCTTCATACACCCTCTCCTCCCATGTGTTACTCATCTCTGTCCTTGTTGCCCTCTCCCGATGGTTGGCCACCTTCATGCACCCTCTCTTCCCATGTGTTAACCATCTCTGACCTTGTTGTCCCTGTCTCCATGGTTGCCCACCTTCATGCACCCTCTCCTCCCATATGTTACCACCCTCTGTTGCCTTGCGTTACCCATCACTTTTCTCCCACCCTGCACCCTCTCCTCCCATGTGTTACCCATCTCTGTCCTTGTTGCACCTGTCTCCATGGTTTCCCACCTTCATACACCCTCTCCTCCCATGGGTTACTCATATCTGTCCTTGTTGCCCTCTCTCCGTGGTTGCCCACCTTCATGCATCCTCTCTTCCCATGTGTTAACCATCTCTGACCTTGTTGCACCTGTCTCCATGGTTGCCCACCTTCATACACCCTCTCCTCCCATGTGTTACTCATATCTGTCCTTGTTGCCCTCTCTCCATGGTTGCCCACCTTCATGCACCCTCTCCCCCCATGTGTTACCCAACCTCTGTTGCCTTGTGTTACCCATCACTGTTCTCCCACCCTGCACCCTCTCCGCCCATCTGTTACCCACCTCTGTCCTTGTTGCCCCTGTCACCATGGTTGCCCACCTTCATACACCCTCTCCTCCCATGTGTTACTCATCTCTGTCCTTGTTGCCCTCTCCGATGGTTGCCCACCTTCATGCAGCCTCTCTTCCCATGTGTTAACCATCTCTGACCTTGTTGTCCCTGTCTCCATGGTTGCCCACCTTCATGCACCCTCTCCTCCCATATGTTACCACCCTTTGTTGCCTTGTGTTCCCCATCACTTTTCTCCCACCCTGCACCCTCTCCTCCCATGTGTTACCCATCTCTGTCCTTGTTGCCCCTGTCTCCATGGTTGCCCACCTTCATACACCCTCTCCTCCCATGTGTTGCCCATCTCTGTCCTTGTTGCCCTCTCTCCATGGTTGCCCACCTTCATGCACCCTCTCTTCCCATGTGTTAACCATCTCTGACCTTGTTGTCCCTGTCTCCATGGTTTCCACCTTCATGCAACCTCTCCCCCCATGTGTTACCCAACCTCTGTTGCCTTGTGTTACCCATCACTGTTCTCCCACCCTGCACCCTCTCCTCCCATGTGTTACCCATCTCTGTCCTTGTTGCCCCTGTCTCCATGGTTGCCCACCTTCATACACCCTTTCCTCCCATGTGTTACTCATCTCTGTCCTTGTTGCCCTCTCTCCATGGTTGCCCACCTTCATGCACCCTCTCTTCCCATGTGTTAACCATCTCTGACCTTGTCCCTGTCTCCATGGTTGCCCACCTTCATGCACCCTCTCCCCCCATGTGTTACCCAACCTCTGTTGCCTTGTGTTACCCATCACTGTTCTCCCACCCTGCACCCTCTCCTCCCATGTGTTACCCACCTCTGTCCTTGTTGCCCCTGTCTCCATGGTTGCCCTCCTTCATACACCCTCTCCTCCCATGTGTTACTCATCTCTCTCCTTGTTGCCCTCTCTCGATGGTTGCCCACCTTCATGCACCCTCTCTTCCCTTGTGTTAACCATCTCTGACCTTGTTGTCCCTGTCTCCATGGTTGCCCACCTTCATGCACCCTCTCCTCCCATATGTTACCACCCTCTGTTGCCTTGTGTTATCCATCACTGTTCTCCCACCCTGCACCCTCTCCTCCCATGTGTTACCCATCTCTGACCTTGTTGTCCCTGTCTCCATGGTTGCCCACCTTCATGCACCCTGTCCTCCCATGTGTTACCCATCTCTGTCCTTGTTGCCCCTGTCTCCATGGTTGCCCACCTTCATGCACCCTCTCTTCTCATGTTACCCATCTCTGAACTTGTTGCCCCTGTCTCCATGGTTGCCCACCTTCATTCACCCTCTTCTCCCATGTGTTACCCACCCTCTGTTGCCTTGTGTTACCCATCACTGTTCTCCCACCCTGCACCCTCTCCTCCCATATGTTACCCATCTCTGTCCTTGTTGCCCTCTCTCCATGGTTGCCCACCTTCATGCACCCACTCTTCCCATGTGTTAACCATCTCTGACCTTGTCCCTGTCTCCATGGTTGCCGACCTTCATGCACCCTCTCCCCCCATGTGTTACCCAACCTCTGTTGCCTTGTGTTACCCATCACTGTTCTCCCACCCTGCACCCTCTCCTCCCATGTGTTACTCACCTCAGTCCTTGTTGCCCTCTCTCCATGGTTGCCCACCTTCATGCACCCACTCTTCCCATGTGTTAACCATCTCTGACCTTGTCCCTGTCTCCATGGTTGCCCACCTTCATACACCCTCTCCTCCCATGTGTTACTCATCTCTGTCCTTGTTGCCCTCTCTCCATGGTTGCCCACCTTCATGCACCCACTCTTCCCATGTGTTAACCATCTCTGACCTTGTCCCTGTCTCCATGGTTGCCGACCTTCATGCACCCTCTCCCCCCATGTGTTACCCAACCTCTGTTGCCTTGTGTTACCCATCACTGTTCTCCCACCCTGCACCCTCTCCTCCCATGTGTTACTCACCTCAGTCCTTGTTGCCCCGGTCTCCATGTTGCCCACCTTCATACACCCTCTCCTCCCATGTGTTACCCATCTCTGTCCTTGTTGCCCTCTCTCGATGGTTGCCCACCTTCATGCACCCTCTCTTCCCATGTGTTAACCATCTCTGACCTTGTTGTCCCTGTCTCCATGGTTGCCCTCCTTCATGCACCCTCTCCTCCCATATGTTACCACCCCCTGTTGCCTTGTGTTACCTATCACTGTTCTCCCACCCTGCACCCTCTCCTCCCATGTGTTACCCATCTCTGTCCTTGTTGCCCCTGTCTCCATGGTTGCCCACCTTCATAAACCCTCTCCTCCCATGTGTTACCCATCTCTGTCCTTGTTGCCCTCTCTCGATGGTTGCCCACCTTCATGCACCCTCTCTTCCCATGTGTTAACCATCTCTGACCTTGTTGTCCCTGTCTCCATGGTTGCCCACCTTCATGCACCCTCTCCTCCCATATGTTACCACCCTCTGTTGCCTTGTGTTACCCATCACTGTTCTCCCACCCTGCACCCTCTCCTCCCATGTGTTACCCATCTCTGTCCTTGTTGCCCCTGTCTCCATGGTTGCCCACCTTCATACACCCTCTCCTCCCATGTGTTACCCATCTCTGTCCTTGTTGCCCTCTCTCCATGGTTGCCCACCTTCATGCACCCTCTCTTCCCATGTGTTAACCATCTCTGACCATGTTGTCCCTGTCTCCATGGTTGCCCACCTTCATGCACCCTGTCCTCCCATGTGTTACCCATCTCTGTCCTTGTTGCCCCTGTCTCCATGGTTGCCCACCTTCAGGCACCCTCTCCTCCCATGTTACCCATCTCTGAACTTGTTGCCCCTGTCTCCATGGTTGCCCACCTTCATTCACCCTCTTCTCCCATGTGTTACCCAACCTCTGTTGCCTTGTGTTACCCATCACTGTTCTCCCACCCTGCACCCTCTCCTCCCATGTGTTACCCATCTCTGTCCTTGTTGCCCTCTCTCCATGGTTGCCCACCTTCATGCACCCTCTCTTCCCATGTGTTAACCATCTCTGACCTTGTTGTCCCTGTCTCCATGGTTGCCCACCTTCATGCACCCTCTCCTCCCATGTGTTACCCACCCTCTGTTGCCTTGTGTTACCCATCACTGTTCTCCCACCCTGCACCCTCTCCTCCCATGTGTTACCCATCTCTGTCCTTGTTGCCCCTGTCTCCATGGTTGCCCACCTTCATACACCCTCTCCTCCCATGTGTTACTCATCTCTTTCCTTGTTGCCCTCTCTCCGTGGTTGCCCACCTTCATGCACCCTCTCTTCCCATGTATTAACCATCTCTGACCTTGTTGTCCCTGTCTCCATGGTTGCCCACCTTCATGCACCCTCTCCTCCCATGTGTTACCCACCCTCTGTTGCCTTGTGTTACCCATCACTGTTCTTCCACCCTGCACCCTCTCCTCCCATGTGTTACCCATCTCTTTCCTTGTTGCCCCTGTCTCCATGGTTGCCCACCTTCATACACCCTCTCCTCCCATGTGTTACTCATCTCTGTCCTTGTTGCCCTCTCTCCATGGTTGCCCACCTTCATGCACCCTCTCTTCCCATGTGTTAACCATCTCTGACCTTGTTGTCCCTGTCTCCATGGTTGCCCACCTTCATGCACCCTCTCCCCCCATGTGTTACCCAACCTCTGTTGCCTTGTGTTACCCATCACTGTTCCCCCACCCTGCACCCTCTCCTCCCATGTGTTACCCATCTCTGTCCTTGTTGCACCTGTCTCCATGGTTGCCCACCTTCATACACCCTCTCCTCCCATGTGTTACTCATCTCTGTCCTTGTTGCCCTCTCCCGATGGTTGGCCACCTTCATGCACCCTCTCTTCCCATGTGTTAACCATCTCTGACCTTGTTGTCCCTGTCTCCATGGTTGCCCACCTTCATGCACCCTCTCCTCCCATATGTTACCACCCGCTGTTGCCTTGCGTTACCCATCACTTTTCTCCCACCCTGCACCCTCTCCTCCCATGTGTTACCCATCTCTGTCCTTGTTGCCCCTGTCTCCATGGTTGCCCACCTTCATGCACCCTCTCCCCCCATGTGTTACCCAACTTCTGTTGCCTTGTGTTACCCATCACTGTTCTCCCAGCCTGCACCCTCTCCTCCCATGTGTTACCCACCTCTGTCCTTGTTGCCCCTGTCTCCATGGTTGCCCTCCTTCATACACCCTCTCCTCCCATGTGTTACTCATCTCTCTCCTTGTTGCCCTCTCTCGATGGTTGCCCAGCTTCATGCACCCTCTCTTCCCATGTGTTAACCATCTCTGACCTTGTTGTCCCTGTCTCCATGGTTGCCCACCTTCATGCACCCTCTCCCCCCATGTGTTACCCAACCTCTGTTGCCTTGTGTTACCCATCACTGTTCTCCCACCCTGCACCCTCTCCTCCCATGTATTACCCATCTCTGTCCTTGTTGCCCCTGTCTCCATAGTTGCCCACCTTCATACACCCTCTCCTCCCATGTGTTACTCATCTCTGTCCTTGTTGCACTCTCTCCATGGTTGCCCACCTTCATGCACCCTCTCTTCCCATGTGTTAACCATCTCTGACCTTGTCCCTGTCTCCATGGTTGCCCACCTTCATGCACCCTCTCCCCCCATGTGTTACCCAACCTCTGTTGCCTTGTGTTACCCATCACTGTTCTCCCACCCTGCACCCTCTCCTCCCATGTGTTACCCACCTCTGTCCTTGTTGCCCCTGTCTCCATGGTTGCCCTCCTTCATACACCCTCTCCTCCCATGTGTTACCCATCTCTGTCCTTGTTGCCCTCTCTCGATGGTTGCCCACCTTCATGCACCCTCTCGTCCCATGTGTTAACCATCTCTGACCTTGTTGTCCCTGTCTCCATGGTTGCCCACCTTCATGCACCCTGTCCTCCCATGTGTTACCCATCTCTGTCCTTGTTGCCCCTGTTTCCATGGTTGCCCACCTTCATGCACCCTCTCTTCCCATGTTACCCATCTCTGAACTTGTTGCTCCTGTCTCCATGGTTGCCCACTTTCATGCACCCTCTTCTCCCATGTGTTACCCACCCTCTGTTGCCTTGTATTACCCATCACTGTTCTCCCACCCTGCACCCTCTCCTCCCATGCGTTACCCATCTCTGTCCTTGTTGCCCCTGTCTCCATGGTTGCCCACCTTCATACACCCTCTCCTCCCATGTGTTACTCATCTCTGTCCTTGTTGCCCTCTCTCCATGGTTGCCCACCTTCATGCACCCTCTCTTCCCATGTGTTAACCATCTCTGACCTTGTTGTCCCTGTCTGCATGGTTGCCCACCTTCATGCATCCTCTCCTCCCATGTGTTACCCACCCTCTGTTGCCTTGTGTTACCCATCACTGTTCTCCCACCCTGCACCCTCTCCTCCCATGTGTTACCCATCTCTGTCCTTGTTGCCCCTGTCTCCATGGTTGCCCACCTTCATGCATACTCTCTTCCCATGTGTTACTCATCTCTGTCCTTGTTGCCCTCTCTCCATGATTGCCCACCTTCATGCACCCTCTCTTCCCATGTCTTAACCATCTCTGACCTTGTTGTCCCTCTCTCCATGGTTGCCCACCTTCATGCACCCTCTCCTCCCATGTGTTACCCACCCTCTGTTGCCTTGTGTTACCCATCACTGTTCTCCCACCCTGCACCCTCTCCTCCCATGTGTTACTCATCTCTGTCCTTTTTGCCCTCTCCCGATGGTTGGCCACCTTCATGCACCCTCTCTTCCCATGTGTTAACCATCTCTGACCTTGTTGTCCCTGTCTCCATGGTTGCCCACCTTCATGCACCCTCTCCTCCCATATGTTACCACCCTCTGTTGCCTTGTGTTACCCATCACTTTTCTCCCACCCTGCACCCTCTCCTCCCATGTGTTACCCATCTCTGTCCTTGTTGCCCCTGTCTCCATGGTTGCCCACCTTCATACACCCTCTCCTCCCATGTGTTGCCCATCTCTGTCCTTGTTGCCCCCTCTCCATGGTTGCCCACCTTCATGCACCCTCTCTTCCCATGTGTTAACCATCTCTGACCTTGTTGTCCCTGTCTCCATGGTTGCCCACCTTCATGCACCCTCTCCCCCCATGTGTTACCCAACCTCTGTTGCCTTGTGTTACCCATCACTGTTCTCCCACCCTGCACCTTCTCCTCCCATGTGTTACCCATCTCTGTCCTTGTTGCCCCTGTCTCCATGGTTGCCCACCTTCATACACCCTCTCCTACCATGTGTTACTCATCTCTGTCCTTGTTGCCCTCTCTCCATGGTTGCCCACCTTCATGCACCCTCTATTCCCATGTGTTAACCATCTCTGACCTTGTCCCTGTCTCCATGGTTGCCCACCTTCATGCACCCTCTCCCCCCATGTGTTACCCAACTTCTGTTGCCTTGTGTTACCCATCACTGTTCTCCCAGCCTGCACCCTCTCCTCCCATGTGTTACCCACCTCTGTCCTTGTTGCCCCTGTCTCCATGGTTACCCTCCTTCATACACCCTCTCCTCCCATGTGTTACTCATCTCTCACCTTGTTGCCCTCTCTCGATGGTTGCCCAGCTTCATGCACCCTCTCTTCCCATGTGTTAACCATCTCTGACCTTGTTGTCCCTGTCTCCATGGTTGCCCACCTTCATGCACCCTCTCCTCCCATATGTTACCACCCTCTGTTGCCTTGTGTTACCCATCACTGTTCTCCCACCCTGCACCCTCTCCTCCCATGTGTTACCCATCTCTGTCCTTGTTGCCCCTGTCTCCATGGTTGCCCACCTTCATGCACCCTCTCCTCCCATGTGTTCTCATCTCTGTCCTTGTTGCCCTCTCTCCATGGTTGCCCACCTTCATGCACCCTCTCTTCCCATGTGTTAACCATCTCTGACCTTGTTGTCCCTGTCTCCATGGTTGCCCACCTTCATGCACCCTCTCCCCCCATGTGTTACCCAACCTCTGTTGCCTTGTGTTACCCATCACTGTTCTCCCACCCTGCACCCTCTCCTCCCATGTATTACCCATCTCTGTCCTTGTTGCCGCTGTCTCCATAGTTGCCCACCTTCATACACCCTCTCCTCCCATGTGTTACTCATCTCTTTCCTTGTTGCCCTCTCTCCATGGTTGCCCACCTTCATGCACCCTCTCTTCCCATGTGTTAACCATCTCTGACCTTGTCCCTGTCTCCATGGTTGCCCACCTTCATGCACCCTCTCCCCCCATGTGTTACCCAACCTCTGTTGCCTTGTGTTACCCATCACTGTTCTCCCACCCTGCACCCTCTCCTCCCATGTGTTACCCACCTCTGTCCTTGTTGCCCCTGTCTCCATGGTTGCCCTCCTTCATACACCCTCTCCTCCCATGTGTTACCCATCTCTGTCCTTGTTGCCCTCTCTCGATGGTTGCCCACCTTCATGCACCCTCTCTTCCCATGTTACCCATCTCTGACCTTGTTGTCCCTGTCTCCATGGTTGCCACCTTCATGCACCCTGTCCTCCCATGTGTTACCCATCTCTGTCCTTGTTGCCCCTGTCTCCATGGTTGCCCACCTTCATGCACCCTCTCTTCCCATGTTACCCATCTCTGAACTTGTTGCCCCTGTCCCCATGGTTGCCCACTTTCATGCACCCTCTTCTCCCATGTGTTACCCACCCTCTGTTGCCTTGTATTACCCATCACTGTTCTCCCACCCTGCACCCTCTCCTCCCATGCGTTACCCATCTCTGTCCTTGTTGCCCCTGTCTCCATGGTTGCCCACCCTCATACACCCTCTCCTCCCATGTGTTACTCATCTCTGTCCTTGTTGCCCTCTCTCCATGGTTGTCCACCTTCATGCACCCTCTCTTCCCATGTGTTAACAATCTCTGACCTTGTTGTCCCTGTCTCCATGGTTGCCCACCTTCATGCATCCTCTCCTCCCATGTGTTACCCACCCTCTGTTGCCTTGTGTTACCCATCACTGTTCTCCCACCCTGCACCCTCTCCTCCCATGTGTTACCCATCTCTGTACTTGTTGCCCCTGTCTCCATGGTTGCCCACCTTCATGCACCCTCTCTTCCCATGTGTTACTCATCTCTGTCCTTGTTGCCCTCTCTCCATGATTGCCCACCTTCATGCACCCTCTCTTCCCATGTCTTAACCATCTCTGACCTTGTTGTCCCTCTCTCCATGGTTGCCCACCTTCATGCACCCTCTCCTCCCATGTGTTACCCACCCTCTGTTGCCTTGTGTTACCCATCACTGTTCTCCCACCCTGCACCCTCTCCTCCCATGTGTTAACCATCTCTGTCCTTGTTGCCCCTGTCTCCATGGTTGCCCACCTTCATACACCCTCTCCTCCCATGTGTTACTCATCTCTGTCCTTGTTGCCCTCCCTCGATGGTTGGCCACCTTCATGCACCCTCTCTTCCCATGTGTTAACCATCTGTGACCTTGTTGTCCCTGTCTCCATGGTTGCCCACCTTCATGCACCCTCTCCTCCCATGTGTTACCCACCCTCTGTTGCCTTGTGTTACCCATCACTGTTCTCCCACCCTGCACCCTCTCCTCCCATGTGTTACCTATCTCTGTCCTTGTTGCCCCTGTCTCCATGGTTGCCCACCTTCATACACCCTTTCCACCCATGTGTTACTCATCTCTGTCCTTGTTGCCCTCTCTCGATGGTTGCCCACCTTCATGCACCCACTCTTCGATTGTGTTAACCATCTCTGACCTTGTTGTCCCTGTCTCCATGGTTGCCCACCTTCATGCACCCTCTCCTCCCATATGTTACCACCCTCTGTTGCCTTGTGTTACCCATCACTGTTCTCCCACCCTGCACCCTCTCCTCCCATGTGTTACCCATCTCTGTCCTTGTTGCCCCTGTCTCCATGGTTGCCCACCTTCATACACCCTCTCCTCCCATGTGTTACCCATCTCTGTCCTTGTTGCCCTCTCTCCATGGTTGCCCACCTTCATGCACCCTCTCTTCTCATGTGTTAAACATCTCTGACCTTGTTGTCCCTGTCTCCATGGTTGCCCACCTTCATGCCCCCTGTCCTCCCATGTGTTACCCATCTCTGTCCTTGTTGCCCCTGTCTCCATGGTTGCCCACCTTCATGCACCCTCTCTTCCCATGTTACCCATCTCTGAACTTGTTGCCCCTGTCCCCATGGTTGCCCACTTTCATGCACCCTCTTCTCCCATGTGTTACCCACCCTCTGTTGCCTTGTATTACCCATCACTGTTCTCCCACCCTGCACCCTCTCCTCCCATGCGTTACCCATCTCTGTCCTTGTTGCCCCTGTCTCCATGGTTGCCCACCTTCATACACCCTCTCCTCCCATGTGTTACTCATCTCTGTCCTTGTTGCCCTCTCTCCATGGTTGTCCACCTTCATGCACCCTCTCTTCCCATGTGTTAACAATCTCTGACCTTGTTGTCCCTGTCTCCATGGTTGCCCACCTTCATGCATCCTCTCCTCCCATGTGTTACCCACCCTCTGTTGCCTTGTGTTACCCATCACTGTTCTCCCACCCTGCACCCTCTCCTCCCATGTGTTACCCATCTCTGTACTTGTTGCCCCTGTCTCCATGGTTGCCCACCTTCATGCACCCTCTCTTCCCATGTGTTACTCATCTCTGTCCTTGTTGCCCTCTCTCCATGATTGCCCACCTTCATGCACCCTCTCTTCCCATGTCTTAACCATCTCTGACCTTGTTGTCCCTCTCTCCATGGTTGCCCACCTTCATGCACCCTCTCCTCCCATGTGTTACCCACCCTCTGTTGCCTTGTGTTACCCATCACTGTTCTCCCACCCTGCACCCTCTCCTCCCATGTGTTAACCATCTCTGTCCTTGTTGCCCCTGTCTCCATGGTTGCCCACCTTCATACACCCTCTCCTCCCATGTGTTACTCATCTCTGTCCTTGTTGCCCTCCCTCGATGGTTGGCCACCTTCATGCACCCTCTCTTCCCATGTGTTAACCATCTGTGACCTTGTTGTCCCTGTCTCCATGGTTGCCCACCTTCATGCACCCTCTCCTCCCATGTGTTACCCACCCTCTGTTGCCTTGTGTTACCCATCACTGTTCTCCCACCCTGCACCCTCTCCTCCCATGTGTTACCTATCTCTGTCCTTGTTGCCCCTGTCTCCATGGTTGCCCACCTTCATACACCCTTTCCACCCATGTGTTACTCATCTCTGTCCTTGTTGCCCTCTCTCGATGGTTGCCCACCTTCATGCACCCACTCTTCGATTGTGTTAACCATCTCTGACCTTGTTGTCCCTGTCTCCATGGTTGCCCACCTTCATGCACCCTCTCCTCCCATATGTTACCACCCTCTGTTGCCTTGTGTTACCCATCACTGTTCTCCCACCCTGCACCCTCTCCTCCCATGTGTTACCCATCTCTGTCCTTGTTGCCCCTGTCTCCATGGTTGCCCACCTTCATACACCCTCTCCTCCCATGTGTTACCCATCTCTGTCCTTGTTGCCCTCTCTCCATGGTTGCCCACCTTCATGCACCCTCTCTTCTCATGTGTTAAACATCTCTGACCTTGTTGTCCCTGTCTCCATGGTTGCCCACCTTCATGCCCCCTGTCCTCCCATGTGTTACCCATCTCTGTCCTTGTTGCCCCTGTCTCCATGGTGGCCCACCTTCATGCACCCTCTCCTCCTATGTTACCCATCTCTGAACTTGTTGCCCCTGTCTCCATGGTTGCCCACCTTCATGCACCCTCTTCTCCCATGTGTTACCCAACCTCTGTTGCCTTGTGTTACCCATCACTGTTCTCCCACCCTGCACCCTCTCCTCCCATGTGTTACCCATCTCTGTCCTTGTTGCCCCTGTCTCCTTGGTTGCCCACCTTCATACACCCTCTCCTCCCATGTGTTACTCATCTCTGTCCTTGTTGCCCTCTCTCCATGGTTGCCCACCTTCATGCACCCTCTCTTCTCATGTGTTAACCATCTCTGACCTTGTTGTCCCTGTCACCATGGTTGCCCACCTTCATGCACCCTCTCCTCCCATGTGTTACCCACCCTCTGTTGCCTTGTGTTACCCATCACTGTTCTCCCACCCTGCACCCTCTCCTCCCATGTGTTACCCATATCTGTCCTTGTTGCCCCTGTCTCCATGGTTGCCCACCTTCATACACCCTCTCCTCCCATGTGTTACTCATCTCTGTCCTGGTTGCCCTCTCTCCGTGGTTGCCCACCTTCATGCACCCTCTCTTCCCATGTATTAACCATCTCTGACCTTGTTGTCCCTGTCTCCATGGTTGCCCACCTTCATGCACCCTCTCCTCCCATGTGTTACCCACCCTCTGTTGCCTTGTGTTACCCATCACTGTTCTCCCACCCTGCACCCTCTCCTCCCATGTGTTACCCATATCTGTCCTTGTTGCCCCTGTCTCCATGGTTGCCCACCTTCATACACCCTCTCCTCCCATGTGTTACTCATCTCTGTCCTTGTTGCCCTCTCTCCATGGTTGCCCACCTTCATGCACCCTCTCTTCCGATGTGTTAACCATCTCTGACCTTGTTGTCCCTGTCTCCATGGTTGCCCACCTTCATGCACCCTCTCCCCCCATGTGTTACCCAACCTCTGTTGCCTTGTGTTACCCATCACTGTTCTCCCACCCTGCACCCTCTCCTCCCATGTGTTACCCATCTCTGTCCTTGTTGCACCTGTCTCCATGGTTGCCCACCTTCATACACCCTCTCCTCCCATGGGTTACTCATATCTGTCCTTGTTGCCCTCTCTCCATGGTTGCCCACCTTCATGCATCCTCTCTTCCCATGTGTTAACCATCTCTGACCTTGTTGCACCTGTCTCCATGGTTGCCCACCTTCATACACCCTCTCCTCCCATGTGTTACTCATATCTGTCCTTGTTGCCCTCTCTCCATGGTTGCCCACCTTCATGCACCCTCTCCCCCCATGTGTTACCCAACCTCTGTTGCCTTGTGTTACCCATCACTGTTCTCCCACCCTGCACCCTCTCCTCCCATCTGTTACCCACCTCTGTCCTTGTTGCCCCTGTCACCATGGTTGCCCACCTTCATACACCCTCTCCTCCCATGTGTTACTCATCTCTGTCCTTGTTGCCCTCTCCCGATGGTTGCCCACCTTCATGCAGCCTCTCTTCCCATGTGTTAACCATCTCTGACCTTGTTTTCCCTGTCTCCATGGTTGCCCACCTTCATGCACCCTCTCCTCCCATATGTTACCACCCTCTGTTGCCTTGTGTTCCCCATCACTTTTCTCCCACCCTGCACCCTCTCCTCCCATGTGTTACCCATCTCTGTCCTTGTTGCCCCTGTCTCCATGGTTGCCCACCTTCATACACCCTCTCCTCCCATGTGTTGCCCATCTCTGTCCTTGTTGCCCTCTCTCCATGGTTGCCCACCTTCATGCACCCTCTCTTCCCATGTGTTAACCATCTCTGACCTTGTTGTCCCTGTCTCCATGGTTTACACCTTCATGCAACCTCTCCCCCCATGTGTTACCCAACCTCTGTTGCCTTGTGTTACCCATCACTGTTCTCCCACCCTGCACCCTCTCCTCCCATGTGTTACCCATCTCTGTCCTTGTTGCCCCTGTCTCCATGGTTGCCCACCTTCATACACCCTTTCCTCCCATGTGTTACTCATCTCTGTCCTTGTTGCCCTCTCTCCATGGTTGCCCACCTTCATGCACCCTCTCTTCCCATGTGTTAACCATCTCTGACCTTGTCCCTGTCTCCATGGTTGCCCACCTTCATGCACCCTCTCCCCCCATGTGTTACCCAACCTCTGTTGCCTTGTGTTACCCATCACTGTTCTCCCACCCTGCACCCTCTCCTCCCATGTGTTACCCACCTCTGTCCTTGTTGCCCCTGTCTCCATGGTTGCCCTCCTTCATACACCCTCTCCTCCCATGTGTTACTCATCTCTCTCCTTGTTGCCCTCTCTCGATGGTTGCCCACCTTCATGCACCCTCTCTTCCCATATGTTACCACCCTCTGTTGCCTTGTGTTACCCATCACTGTTCTCCCACCCTGCACCCTCTCCTCCCATGTGTTACCCATATCTGTCCTTGTTGCCCCTGTCTCCATGGTTGCCCACCTTCATACACCCTCTCCTCCCATGTGTTACTCATCTCTGTCCTGGTTGCCCTCTCTCCGTGGTTGCCCACCTTCATGCACCCTCTCTTCCCATGTATTAACCATCTCTGACCTTGTTGTCCCTGTCTCCATGGTTGCCCACCTTCATGCACCCTCTCCTCCCATGTGTTACCCACCCTCTGTTGCCTTGTGTTACCCATCACTGTTCTCCCACCCTGCACCCTCTCCTCCCATGTGTTACCCATATCTGTCCTTGTTGCCCCTGTCTCCATGGTTGCCCACCTTCATACACCCTCTCCTCCCATGTGTTACTCATCTCTGTCCTTGTTGCCCTCTCTCCATGGTTGCCCACCTTCATGCACCCTCTCTTCCGATGTGTTAACCATCTCTGACCTTGTTGTCCCTGTCTCCATGGTTGCCCACCTTCATGCACCCTCTCCCCCCATGTGTTACCCAACCTCTGTTGCCTTGTGTTACCCATCACTGTTCTCCCACCCTGCACCCTCTCCTCCCATGTGTTACCCATCTCTGTCCTTGTTGCACCTGTCTCCATGGTTGCCCACCTTCATACACCCTCTCCTCCCATGGGTTACTCATATCTGTCCTTGTTGCCCTCTCTCCATGGTTGCCCACCTTCATGCATCCTCTCTTCCCATGTGTTAACCATCTCTGACCTTGTTGCACCTGTCTCCATGGTTGCCCACCTTCATACACCCTCTCCTCCCATGTGTTACTCATATCTGTCCTTGTTGCCCTCTCTCCATGGTTGCCCACCTTCATGCACCCTCTCCCCCCATGTGTTACCCAACCTCTGTTGCCTTGTGTTACCCATCACTGTTCTCCCACCCTGCACCCTCTCCTCCCATCTGTTACCCACCTCTGTCCTTGTTGCCCCTGTCACCATGGTTGCCCACCTTCATACACCCTCTCCTCCCATGTGTTACTCATCTCTGTCCTTGTTGCCCTCTCCCGATGGTTGCCCACCTTCATGCAGCCTCTCTTCCCATGTGTTAACCATCTCTGACCTTGTTTTCCCTGTCTCCATGGTTGCCCACCTTCATGCACCCTCTCCTCCCATATGTTACCACCCTCTGTTGCCTTGTGTTCCCCATCACTTTTCTCCCACCCTGCACCCTCTCCTCCCATGTGTTACCCATCTCTGTCCTTGTTGCCCCTGTCTCCATGGTTGCCCACCTTCATACACCCTCTCCTCCCATGTGTTGCCCATCTCTGTCCTTGTTGCCCTCTCTCCATGGTTGCCCACCTTCATGCACCCTCTCTTCCCATGTGTTAACCATCTCTGACCTTGTTGTCCCTGTCTCCATGGTTTACACCTTCATGCAACCTCTCCCCCCATGTGTTACCCAACCTCTGTTGCCTTGTGTTACCCATCACTGTTCTCCCACCCTGCACCCTCTCCTCCCATGTGTTACCCATCTCTGTCCTTGTTGCCCCTGTCTCCATGGTTGCCCACCTTCATACACCCTTTCCTCCCATGTGTTACTCATCTCTGTCCTTGTTGCCCTCTCTCCATGGTTGCCCACCTTCATGCACCCTCTCTTCCCATGTGTTAACCATCTCTGACCTTGTCCCTGTCTCCATGGTTGCCCACCTTCATGCACCCTCTCCCCCCATGTGTTACCCAACCTCTGTTGCCTTGTGTTACCCATCACTGTTCTCCCACCCTGCACCCTCTCCTCCCATGTGTTACCCACCTCTGTCCTTGTTGCCCCTGTCTCCATGGTTGCCCTCCTTCATACACCCTCTCCTCCCATGTGTTACTCATCTCTCTCCTTGTTGCCCTCTCTCGATGGTTGCCCACCTTCATGCACCCTCTCTTCCCATATGTTACCACCCTCTGTTGCCTTGTGTTCCCCATCACTTTTCTCCCACCCTGCACCCTCTCCTCCCATGTGTTACCCATCTCTGACCTTGTTTTCCCTGTCTCCATGGTTGCCCACCTTCATGCACCCTCTCCTCCCATATGTTACCACCCTCTGTTGCCTTGTGTTCCCCATCACTTTTCTCCCACCCTGCACCCTCTCCTCCCATGTGTTACCCATCTCTGTCCTTGTTGCCCCTGTCTCCATGGTTGCCCACCTTCATACACCCTCTCCTCCCATGTGTTGCCCATCTCTGTCCTTGTTGCCCTCTCTCCATGGTTGCCCACCTTCATGCACCCTCTCTTCCCATGTGTTAACCATCTCTGACCTTGTTGTCCCTGTCTCCATGGTTTACACCTTCATGCAACCTCTCCCCCCATGTGTTACCCAACCTCTGTTGCCTTGTGTTACCCATCACTGTTCTCCCACCCTGCACCCTCTCCTCCCATGTGTTACCCATCTCTGTCCTTGTTGCCCCTGTCTCCATGGTTGCCCACCTTCATACACCCTTTCCTCCCATGTGTTACTCATCTCTGTCCTTGTTGCCCTCTCTCCATGGTTGCCCACCTTCATGCACCCTCTCTTCCCATGTGTTAACCATCTCTGACCTTGTCCCTGTCTCCATGGTTGCCCACCTTCATGCACCCTCTCCCCCCATGTGTTACCCAACCTCTGTTGCCTTGTGTTACCCATCACTGTTCTCCCACCCTGCACCCTCTCCTCCCATGTGTTACCCACCTCTGTCCTTGTTGCCCCTGTCTCCATGGTTGCCCTCCTTCATACACCCTCTCCTCCCATGTGTTACTCATCTCTCTCCTTGTTGCCCTCTCTCGATGGTTGCCCACCTTCATGCACCCTCTCTTCCCTTGTGTTAACCATCTCTGACCTTGTTGTCCCTGTCTCCATGGTTGCCCACCTTCATGCACCCTCTCCTCCCATATGTTACCACCCTCTGTTGCCTTGTGTTACCCATCACTGTTCTCCCACCCTGCACCCTCTCCTCCCATGTGTTACCCATCTCTGACCTTGTTGTCCCTGTCTCCATGGTTGCCCACCTTCATGCACCCTGTCCTCCCATGTGTTACCCATCTCTGTCGTTGTTGCCCCTGTCTCCATGGTTGCCCACCTTCATGCACCCTCTCTTCCCATGTTACCCATCTCTGAACTTGTTGCCCCTGTCTCCATGGTTGCCCACCTTCATTCACCCTCTTCTCCCATGTGTTACCCACCCTCTGTTGCCTTGTGTTACCCATCACTGTTCTCCCACCCTGCACCCTCTCCTCCCATATGTTACCCATCTCTGTCCTTGTTGCCCCTGTCTCCATGGTTGCCCACCTTCATACACCCTCTCCTCCCATGTGTTACTTATCTCTCTCCTTGTTGCCCTCTCTCCATGGTTGCCAACCTTCATGCACCCTCTCTTCCCATGTCTTAACCACCTCTGACCTTGTTGTCCCTGTCTCCATGGTTGCCCACCTTCATGCACCCTCTCCTCCCATGTGTTACCCACCCTCTGTTGCCTTGTGTTACCCATCACTGTTCTCCCACCCTGCAACCTCTCCTCCCATGTGTTACCCATCTCTGTCCTTGTTGCCCCTGTCTCCATGGTTGCCCACCTTCATACACCCTCTCCGCCCATGTGTTACTCATCTCTGTCCTTGTTGCCCTCTCTCGATGGTTGCCCACCTTCATGCACCCTCTCTTTCCATGTGTTAACCATCTCTGACCTTGTTGTCCCTGTCTCCATGGTTGCCCAACTTCATGCACCCTCTCCTCCCATGTGTTACCCACCCTCTGTTGCCTTGTGTTACCCATCACTGTTCTCCCACCCTGCACCCTCTCCTCCCATGTGTTACCCATCTCTGTCCTTGTTGCCCCTGTCTCCATGGTTGCCCACCTTCATACACCCTCTCCTCCCATGTGTTACTCATCTCTGTCCTTGTTGCCCTCTCTCGATGGTTGCCCACCTTCATGCACCCTCTCTTTCCATGTGTTAACCATCTCTGACCTTGTTGCCCCTGTCTCCATGGTTGCCCACCTTCATTCACCCTCTTCTCCCATGTGTTACCCACCCTCTGTTGCCTTGTGTTACCCATCACTGTTCTCCCACCCTGCACCCTCTCCTCCCATATGTTACCCATCTCTGTCCTTGTTGCCCCTGTCTCCATGGTTGCCCACCTTCATACACCCTCTCCTCCCATGTGTTACTTATCTCTCTCCTTGTTGCCCTCTCTCCATGGTTGCCAACCTTCATGCACCCTCTCTTCCCATGTCTTAACCACCTCTGACCTTGTTGTCCCTGTCTCCATGGTTGCCCACCTTCATGCACCCTCTCCTCCCATGTGTTACCCACCCTCTGTTGCCTTGTGTTACCCATCACTGTTCTCCCACCCTGCAACCTCTCCTCCCATGTGTTACCCATCTCTGTCCTTGTTGCCCCTGTCTCCATGGTTGCCCACCTTCATACACCCTCTCCGCCCATGTGTTACTCATCTCTGTCCTTGTTGCCCTCTCTCGATGGTTGCCCACCTTCATGCACCCTCTCTTTCCATGTCTTAACCACCTCTGACCTTGTTGTCCCTGTCTCCATGGTTGCCCACCTTCATGCACCCTCTCCTCCCATGTGTTACCCACCCTCTGTTGCCTTGTGTTACCCATCACTGTTCTCCCACCCTGCACCCTCTCCTCCCATGTGTTACCCATCTCTGACCTTGTTGTCCCTGTCTCCATGGTTGCCCACCTTCATGCACCCTGTCCTCCCATGTGTTACCCATCTCTGTCGTTGTTGCCCCTGTCTCCATGGTTGCCCACCTTCATGCACCCTCTCTTCCCATGTTACCCATCTCTGAACTTGTTGCCCCTGTCTCCATGGTTGCCCACCTTCATTCACCCTCTTCTCCCATGTGTTACCCACCCTCTGTTGCCTTGTGTTACCCATCACTGTTCTCCCACCCTGCACCCTCTCC
The DNA here is from genome assembly GCF_040938575.1 of Ambystoma mexicanum. NCBI lineage: Eukaryota > Metazoa > Chordata > Amphibia > Caudata > Ambystomatidae > Ambystoma > Ambystoma mexicanum. Next base: position 542,874,771 of record NC_090932.1, read on the forward strand.
TCCCATATGTTACCCATCTCTGTCCTTGTTGCCCCTGTCTCCATGGTTGCCCACCTTCATACACCCTCTCCTCCCATGTGTTACTTATCTCTCTCCTTGTTGCCCTCTCTCCATGGTTGCCAACCTTCATGCACCCTCTCTTCCCATGTCTTAACCACCTCTGACCTTGTTGTCCCTGTCTCCATGGTTGCCCACCTTCATGCACCCTCTCCTCCCATGTGTTACCCACCCTCTGTTGCCTTGTGTTACCCATCACTGTTCTCCCACCCTGCAACCTCTCCTCCCATGTGTTACCCATCTCTGTCCTTGTTGCCCCTGTCTCCATGGTTGCCCACCTTCATACACCCTCTCCGCCCATGTGTTACTCATCTCTGTCCTTGTTGCCCTCTCTCGATGGTTGCCCACCTTCATGCACCCTCTCTTTCCATGTGTTAACCATCTCTGACCTTGTTGTCCCTGTCTCCATGGTTGCCCAACTTCATGCACCCTCTCCTCCCATGTGTTACCCACCCTCTGTTGCCTTGTGTTACCCATCACTGTTCTCCCACCCTGCACCCTCTCCTCCCATGTGTTACCCATCTCTGTCCTTGTTGCCCCTGTCTCCATGGTTGCCCACCTTCATACACCCTCTCCTCCCATGTGTTACTCATCTCTGTCCTTGTTGCCCTCGCTCCGTGGTTGCCCACCTTCATGCACCCTCTCTTCCCATGTTACCCATCTCTGAACTTGTTGCCCCTGTCTCCATGGTTGCCCACCTTCATTCACCCTCTTCTCCCATGTGTTACCCAACCTCCGTTGCCTTGTGTTACCCATCACTGTTCTCCCACCCTGCACCCTCTCCTCCCATGTGTTACCCATCTCTGTCCTTGTTGCCCCTGTCTCCTTGGTTGCCCACCTTCATACACCCTCTCCTCCCATGTGTTACTCATCTCTGTCCTTGTTGCCCTCTCTCCATGGTTGCCCACCTTCATGCACCCTCTCTTCTCATGTGTTAACCATCTCTGACCTTGTTGTCCCTGTCACCATGGTTGCCCACCTTCATGCACCCTCTCCTCCCATGTGTTACCCACCCTCTGTTGCCTTGTGTTACCCATCACTGTTCTCCCACCCTGCACCCTCTCCTCCCATGTGTTACCCATCTCTGTCCTTGTTGCCCCTGTCTCCATGGTTGCCCACCTTCATACTCCCTCTCCTCCCATGTGTTACTCATCTCTGTCCTTGTTGCCCTCTCTCCGTGGTTGCCCACCTTCATGCACCCTCTCTTCCCATGTATTAACCATCTCTGACCTTGTTGTCCCTGTCTCCATGGTTGCCCACCTTCATGCACCCTCTCCTCCCATGTGTTACCCACCCTCTGTTGCCATGTGTTACCCATCACTGTTCTCCCACCCTGCACCCTCTCCTCCCATGTGTTACCCATATCTGTCCTTGTTGCCCCTGTCTCCATGGTTGCCCACCTTCATACACCCTCTCCTCCCATGTGTTACTCATCTCTGTCCTTGTTGCCCTCTCTCCATGGTTGCCCACCTTCATGCACCCTCTCTTCCCATGTGTTAACCATCTCTGACCTTGTTGTCCCTGTCTCCATGGTTGCCCACCTTCATGCACCCTCTCCCCCCATGTGTTACCCAACCTCTGTTGCCTTGTGTTACCCATCACTGTTCTCCCACCCTGCACCCTCTCCTCCCATGTGTTACCCATCTCTGTCCTTGTTGCACCTGTCTCCATGGTTGCCCACCTTCATACACCCTCTCCTCCCATGGGTTACTCATATCTGTCCTTGTTGCCCTCTCTCCATGGTTGCCCACCTTCATGCATCCTCTCCTCCCATGTGTTAACCATCTCTGACCTTGTTGCACCTGTCTCCATGGTTGCCCACCTTCATACACCCTCTCCTCCCATGTGTTACTCATATCTGTCCTTGTTGCCCTCTCTCCATGGTTGCCCACCTTCATGCACCCTCTCCCCCCATGTGTTACCCAACCTCTGTAGCCTTGTGTTACCCATCACTGTTCTCCCACCCTGCACCCTCTCCTCCCATGTGTTACCCATCTCTGTCCTTGTTGCCCCTGTCTCCATGGTTGCCCACCTTCATACACCCTCTCCTCCCATGTGTTACTCATCTCTGTCCTTGTTGCCCTCTCTCCATGGTTGCCCACCTTCATGCACCCTCTCTTCCCATGTGTTAACCATCTCTGACCTTGTCCCTGTCTCCATGGTTGCCCACCTTCATGCACCCTCTCCCCCCATGTGTTACCCAACTTCTGTTGCCTTGTGTTACCCATCACTGTTCTCCCAGCCTGCACCCTCTCCTCCCATGTGTTACCCACCTCTGTCCTTGTTGCCCCTGTCTCCATGGTTGCCCTCCTTCATACACCCTCTCCTCCCATGTGTTACTCATCTCTCTCCTTGTTGCCCTCTCTCGATGGTTGCCCAGCTTCATGCACCCTCTCTTCCCATGTGTTAACCATCTCTGACCTTGTTGTCCCTGTCTCCATGGTTGCCCACCTTCATGCACCCTCTCCTCCCATATGTTACCACCCTCTGTTGCCTTGTGTTACCCATCACTGTTCTCCCACCCTGCACCCTCTCCTCCCATGTGTTACCCATCTCTGTCCTTGTTGCCCCTGTCTCCATGGTTGCCCACCTTCATACACCCTCTCCTCCCATGTGTTCCCCATCTCTGTCCTTGTTGCCCTCTCTCCATGGTTGCCCACCTTCATGCACCCTCTCTTCCCATGTGTTAACCATCTCTGACCTTGTTGTCCCTGTCTCCATGGTTGCCCACCTTCATGCACCCTCTCCCCCCATGTGTTACCCAACCTCTGTTGCCTTGTGTTACCCATCACTGTTCTCCCACCCTGCACCCTCTCCTCCCATGTATTACCCATCTCTGTCCTTGTTGCCCCTGTCTCCATAGTTGCCCACCTTCATACACCCTCTCCTCCTATGTGTTACTCATCTCTGTCCTTGTTGCCCTCTCTCCATGGTTGCCCACCTTCATGCACCCTCTCTTCCCATGTGTTAACCATCTCTGACCTTGTCCCTGTCTCCATGGTTGCCCACCTTCATGCACTCTCTCCCCCCATGTGTTACCCAACCTCTGTTGCCTTGTGTTACCCATCACTGTTCTCCCACCCTGCACCCTCTCCTCCCATGTGTTACCCACCTCTGTCCTTGTTGCCCCTGTCTCCATGGTTGCCCTCCTTCATACACCCTCTCCTCCCATGTGTTACCCATCTCTGTCCTTGTTGCCCTCTCTCGATGGTTGCCCACCTTCATGCACCCTCTCGTCCCATGTGTTAACCATCTCTGACCTTGTTGTCCCTGTCTCCATGGTTGCCCACCTTCATGCACCCTGTCCTCCCATGTGTTACCCATCTCTGTCCTTGTTGCCCCTGTTTCCATGGTTGCCCACCTTCATGCACCCTCTCTTCCCATGTTACCCATCTCTGAACTTGTTGCCCCTGTCTCCATGGTTGCCCACTTTCATGCACCCTCTTCTCCCATGTGTTACCCACCCTCTGTTGCCTTGTATTACCCATCACTGTTCTCCCACCCTGCACCCTCTCCTCCCATGCGTTACCCATCTCTGTCCTTGTTGCCCCTGTCTCCATGGTTGCCCACCTTCATACACCCTCTCCTCCCATGTGTTACTCATCTCTGTCCTTGTTGCCCTCTCTCCATGGTTGCCCACCTTCATGCACCCTCTCTTCCCATGTGTTAACCATCTCTGACCTTGTTGTCCCTGTCTGCATGGTTGCCCACCTTCATGCATCCTCTCCTCCCATGTGTTACCCACCCTCTGTTGCCTTGTGTTACCCATCACTGTTCTCCCACCCTGCACCCTCTCCTCCCATGTGTTACCCATCTCTGTCCTTGTTGCCCCTGTCTCCATGGTTGCCCACCTTCATGCATACTCTCTTCCCATGTGTTACTCATCTCTGTCCTTGTTGCCCTCTCTCCATGATTGCCCACCTTCATGCATCCTCTCCTCCCATGTGTTACCCACCCTCTGTTGCCTTGTGTTACCCATCACTGTTCTCCCACCCTGCACCCTCTCCTCCCATGTGTTACTCATCTCTGTCCTTGTTGCCCTCTCCCGATGGTTGGCCACCTTCATGCACCCTCTCTTCCCATGTGTTAACCATCTCTGACCTTGTTGTCCCTGTCTCCATGGTTGCCCACCTTCATGCACCCTCTCCTCCCATATTTTACCACCCTCTGTTGCCTTGTGTTACCCATCACTTTTCTCCCACCCTGCACCCTCTCCTCCCATGTGTTACCCATCTCTGTCCTTGTTGCCCCTGTCTCCATGGTTGCCCACCTTCATACACCCTCTCCTCCCATGTGTTGCCCATCTCTGTCCTTGTTGCCCTCTCTCCATGGTTGCCCACCTTCATGCACCCTCTCTTCCCATGTGTTAACCATCTCTGACCTTGTTGTCCCTGTCTCCATGGTTGCCCACCTTCATGCACCCTCTCCCCCCATGTGTTACCCAACCTCTGTTGCCTTGTGTTACCCATCACTGTTCTCCCACCCTGCACCCTCTCCTCCCATGTGTTACCCATCTCTGTCCTTGTTGCCCCTGTCTCCATGGTTGCCCACCTTCATACACCCTCTCCTACCATGTGTTACTCATCTCTGTCCTTGTTGCCCTCTCTCCATGGTTGCCCACCTTCATGCACCCTCTCTTCCCATGTGTTAACCATCTCTGACCTTGTCCCTGTCTCCATGGTTGCCCACCTTCATGCACCCTCTCCCCCCATGTGTTACCCAACTTCTGTTGCCTTGTGTTACCCATCACTGTTCTCCCAGCCTGTACCCTCTCCTCCCATGTGTTACCCACCTCTGTCCTTGTTGCCCCTGTCTCCATGGTTACCCTCCTTCATACACCCTCTCCTCCCATGTGTTACTCATCTCTCTCCTTGTTGCCCTCTCTCGATGGTTGCCCAGCTTCATGCACCCTCTCTTCCCATGTGTTAACCATCTCTGACCTTGTTGTCCCTGTCTCCATGGTTGCCCACCTTCATGCACCCTCTCCTCCCATATGTTACCACCCTCTGTTGCCTTGTGTTACCCATCACTGTTCTCCCACCCTGCACCCTCTCCTCCCATGTGTTACCCATCTCTGTCCTTGTTGCCCCTGTCTCCATGGTTGCCCACCTTCATGCACCCTCTCCTCCCATGTGTTCTCATCTCTGTCCTTGTTGCCCTCTCTCCATGGTTGCCCACCTTCATGCACCCTCTCTTCCCATGTGTTAACCATCTCTGACCTTGTTGTCCCTGTCTCCATGGTTGCCCACCTTCATGCACCCTCTCCCCCCATGTGTTACCCAACCTCTGTTGCCTTGTGTTACCCATCACTGTTCTCCCACCCTGCACCCTCTCCTCCCATGTATTACCCATCTCTGTCCTTGTTGCCGCTGTCTCCATAGTTGCCCACCTTCATACACCCTCTCCTCCCATGTGTTACTCATCTCTTTCCTTGTTGCCCTCTCTCCATGGTTGCCCACCTTCATGCACCCTCTCTTCCCATGTGTTAACCATCTCTGACCTTGTCCCTGTCTCCATGGTTGCCCACCTTCATGCACCCTCTCCCCCCATGTGTTACCCAACCTCTGTTGCCTTGTGTTACCCATCACTGTTCTCCCACCCTGCACCCTCTCCTCCCATGTGTTACCCACCTCTGTCCTTGTTGCCCCTGTCTCCATGGTTGCCCTCCTTCATACACCATCTCCTCCCATGTGTTACCCATCTCTGTCCTTGTTGCCCTCTCTCGATGGTTGCCCACCTTCATGCACCCTCTCTTCCCATGTTACCCATCTCTGACCTTGTTGTCCCTGTCTCCATGGTTGCCACCTTCATGCACCCTGTCCTCCCATGTGTTACCCATCTCTGTCCTTGTTGCCCCTGTCTCCATGGTTGCCCACCTTCATGCACCCTCTCTTCCCATGTTACCCATCTCTGAACTTGTTGCCCCTGTCCCCATGGTTGCCCACTTTCATGCACCCTCTTCTCCCATGTGTTACCCACCCTCTGTTGCCTTGTATTACCCATCACTGTTCTCCCACCCTGCACCCTCTCCTCCCATGCGTTACCCATCTCTGTCCTTGTTGCCCCTGTCTCCATGGTTGCCCACCTTCATACACCCTCTCCTCCCATGTGTTACTCATCTCTGTCCTTGTTGCCCTCTCTCCATGGTTGTCCACCTTCATGCACCCTCTCTTCCCATGTGTTAACAATCTCTGACCTTGTTGTCCCTGTCTCCATGGTTGCCCACCTTCATGCATCCTCTCCTCCCATGTGTTACCCACCCTCTGTTGCCTTGTGTTACCCATCACTGTTCTCCCACCCTGCACCCTCTCCTCCCATGTGTTACCCATCTCTGTCCTTGTTGCCCCTGTCTCCATGGTTGCCCACCTTCATGCACCCTCTCTTCCCATGTGTTACTCATCTCTGTCCTTGTTGCCCTCTCTCCATGATTGCCCACCTTCATGCACCCTCTCTTCCCATGTCTTAACCATCTCTGACCTTGTTGTCCCTCTCTCCATGGTTGCCCACCTTCATGCACCCTCTCCTCCCATGTGTTACCCACCCTCTGTTGCCTTGTGTTACCCATCACTGTTCTCCCACCCTGCACCCTCTCCTCCCATGTGTTACCCATCTCTGTCCTTGTTGCCCCTGTCTCCATGGTTGCCCACCTTCATACACCCTCTCCTCCCATGTGTTACTCATCTCTGTCCTTGTTGCCCTCCCTCGATGGTTGGCCACCTTCATGCACCCTCTCTTCCCATGTGTTAACCATCTGTGACCTTGTTGTCCCTGTCTCCATGGTTGCCCACCTTCATGCACCCTCTCCTCCCATGTGTTACCCACCCTCTGTTGCCTTGTGTTACCCATCACTGTTCTCCCACCCTGCACCCTCTCCTCCCACGTGTTACCTATCTCTGTCCTTGTTGCCCCTGTCTCCATGGTTGCCCACCTTCATACACCCTTTCCACCCATGTGTTACTCATCTCTGTCCTTGTTGCCCTCTCTCGATGGTTGCCCACCTTCATGCACCCTCTCTTCGATTGTGTTAACCATCTCTGACCTTGTTGTCCCTGTCTCCATGGTTACCCACCTTCATGCACCCTCTCCTCCCATATGTTACCACCCTCTGTTGCCTTGTGTTACCCATCACTGTTCTCCCACCCTGCACCCTCTCCTCCCATGTGTTACCCATCTCTGTCCTTGTTGCCCCTGTCTCCATGGTTGCCCACCTTCATACACCCTCTCCTCCCATGTGTTACCCATCTCTGTCCTTGTTGCCCTCTCTCCATGGTTGCCCACCTTCATGCACCCTCTCTTCTCATGTGTTAAACATCTCTGACCTTGTTGTCCCTGTCTCCATGGTTGCCCACCTTCATGCCCCCTGTCCTCCCATGTGTTACCCATCTCTGTCCTTGTTGCCCCTGTCTCCATGGTGGCCCACCTTCATGCACCCTCTCCTCCTATGTTACCCATCTCTGAACTTGTTGCCCCTGTCTCCATGGTTGCCCACCTTCATGCACCCTCTTCTCCCATGTGTTACCCAACCTCTGTTGCCTTGTGTTACCCATCACTGTTCTCCCACCCTGCACCCTCTCCTCCCATGTGTTACCCATCTCTGTCCTTGTTGCCCCTGTCTCCTTGGTTGCCCACCTTCATACACCCTCTCCTCCCATGTGTTACTCATCTCTGTCCTTGTTGCCCTCTCTCCATGGTTGCCCACCTTCATGCACCCTCTCTTCTCATGTGTTAACCATCTCTGACCTTGTTGTCCCTGTCACCATGGTTGCCCACCTTCATGCACCCTCTCCTCCCATGTGTTACCCACCCTCTGTTGCCTTGTGTTACCCATCACTGTTCTCCCACCCTGCACCCTCTCCTCCCATGTGTTACCCATCTCTGTCCTTGTTACCCCTGTCTCCATGGTTGCCCACCTTCATACACCCTCTCCTCCCATGTGTTACTCATCTCTGTCCTTGTTGCCCTCTCTCCGTGGTTGCCCACCTTCATGCACCCTCTCTTCCCATGTATTAACCATCTCTGACCTTGTTGTCCCTGTCTCCATGGTTGCCCACCTTCATGCACCCTCTCCTCCCATGTGTTACCCACCCTCTGTTGCCTTGTGTTACCCATCACTGTTCTCCCACCCTGCACCCTCTCCTCCCATGGGTTACTCATCTCTGTCCTTGTTGCCCTCTCCCGATGGTTGGCCACCTTCATGCACCCTCTCTTCCCATGTGTTAACCATCTCTGACCTTGTTGTCCCTGTCTCCATGGTTGCCCACCTTCATGCACCCTCTCCTCCCATATGTTACCACCCTCTGTTGCCTTGTGTTACCCATCACTTTTCTCCCACCCTGCACCCTCTCCTCCCATGTGTTACCCATCTCTGTCCTTGTTGCCCCTGTCTCCATGGTTGCCCACCTTCATACACCCTCTCCTCCCATGTGTTGCCCATCTCTGTCCTTGTTGCCCTCTCTCCATGGTTGCCCACCTTCATGCACCCTCTCTTCCCATGTGTTAACCATCTCTGACCTTGTTGTCCCTGTCTCCATGGTTGCCCACCTTCATGCACCCTCTCCCCCCATGTGTTACCCAACCTCTGTTGCCTTGTGTTACCCATCACTGTTCTCCCACCCTGCACCCTCTCCTCCCATGTGTTACCCATCTCTGTCCTTGTTGCCCCTGTCTCCATGGTTGCCCACCTTCATACACCCTCTCCTACCATGTGTTACTCATCTCTGTCCTTGTTGCCCTCTCTCCATGGTTGCCCACCTTCATGCACCCTCTCTTCCCATGTGTTAACCATCTCTGACCTTGTCCCTGTCTCCATGGTTGCCCACCTTCATGCACCCTCTCCCCCCATGTGTTACCCAACTTCTGTTGCCTTGTGTTACCCATCACTGTTCTCCCAGCCTGTACCCTCTCCTCCCATGTGTTACCCACCTCTGTCCTTGTTGCCCCTGTCTCCATGGTTACCCTCCTTCATACACCCTCTCCTCCCATGTGTTACTCATCTCTCTCCTTGTTGCCCTCTCTCGATGGTTGCCCAGCTTCATGCACCCTCTCTTCCCATGTGTTAACCATCTCTGTCCTTGTTGCCCCTGTCTCCATGGTTGCCCACCTTCATGCAACCTCTCCTCCCATGTGTTCTCATCTCTGTCCTTGTTGCCCTCTCTCCATGGTTGCCCACCTTCATGCACCCTCTCTTCCCATGTGTTAACCATCTCTGACCTTGTTGTCCCTGTCTCCATGGTTGCCCACCTTCATGCACCCTCTCCCCCCATGTGTTACCCAACCTCTGTTGCCTTGTGTTACCCATCACTGTTCTCCCACCCTGCACCCTCTCCTCCCATGTATTACCCATCTCTGTCCTTGTTGCCGCTGTCTCCATAGTTGCCCACCTTCATACACCCTCTCCTCCCATGTGTTACTCATCTCTTTCCTTGTTGCCCTCTCTCCATGGTTGCCCACCTTCATGCACCCTCTCTTCCCATGTGTTAACCATCTCTGACCTTGTCCCTGTCTCCATGGTTGCCCACCTTCATGCACCCTCTCCCCCCATGTGTTACCCAACCTCTGTTGCCTTGTGTTACCCATCACTGTTCTCCCACTCTGCACTCTCTCCTCCCATGTGTTACCCACCTCTGTCCTTGTTGCCCCTGTCTCCATGGTTGCCCTCCTTCATACACCCTCTCCTCCCATGTGTTACCCATCTCTGTCCTTGTTGCCCTCTCTCGATGGTTGCCCACCTTCATGCACCCTCTCTTCCCATGTTACCCATCTCTGACCTTGTTGTCCCTGTCTCCATGGTTGCCACCTTCATGCACCCTGTCCTCCCATGTGTTACCCATCTCTGTCCTTGTTGCCCCTGTCTCCATGGTTGCCCACCTTCATGCACCCTCTCTTCCCATGTTACCCATCTCTGAACTTGTTGCCCCTGTCCCCATGGTTGCCCACTTTCATGCACCCTCTTCTCCCATGTGTTACCCACCCTCTGTTGCCTTGTATTACCCATCACTGTTCTCCCACCCTGCACCCTCTCCTCCCATGCGTTACCCATCTCTGTCCTTGTTGCCCCTGTCTCCATGGTTGCCCACCTTCATACACCCTCTCCTCCCATGTGTTACTCATCTCTGTCCTTGTTGCCCTCTCTCCATGGTTGTCCACCTTCATGCACCCTCTCTTCCCATGTGTTAACAATCTCTGACCTTGTTGTCCCTGTCTCCATGGTTGCCCACCTTCATGCATCCTCTCCTCCCATGTGTTACCCACCCTCTGTTGCCTTGTGTTACCCATCACTGTTCTCCCACCCTGCACCCTCTCCTCCCATGTGTTACCCATCTCTGTCCTTGTTGCCCCTGTCTCCATGGTTGCCCACCTTCATGCACCCTCTCTTCCCATGTGTTACTCATCTCTGTCCTTGTTGCCCTCTCTCCATGATTGCCCACCTTCATGCACCCTCTCTTCCCATGTCTTAACCATCTCTGACCTTGTTGTCCCTCTCTCCATGGTTGCCCACCTTCATGCACCCTCTCCTCCCATGTGTTACCCACCCTCTGTTGCCTTGTGTTACCCATCACTGTTCTCCCACCCTGCACCCTCTCCTCCCATGTGTTACCCATCTCTGTCCTTGTTGCCCCTGTCTCCATGGTTGCCCACCTTCATACACCCTCTCCTCCCATGTGTTACTCATCTCTGTCCTTGTTGCCCTCCCTCGATGGTTGGCCACCTTCATGCACCCTCTCTTCCCATGTGTTAACCATCTGTGACCTTGTTGTCCCTGTCTCCATGGTTGCCCACCTTCATGCACCCTCTCCTCCCATGTGTTACCCACCCTCTGTTGCCTTGTGTTACCCATCACTGTTCTCCCACCCTGCACCCTCTCCTCCCATGTGTTACCTATCTCTGTCCTTGTTGCCCCTGTCTCCATGGTTGCCCACCTTCATACACCCTTTCCACCCATGTGTTACTCATCTCTGTCCTTGTTGCCCTCTCTCGATGGTTGCCCACCTTCATGCACCCTCTCTTCGATTGTGTTAACCATCTCTGACCTTGTTGTCCCTGTCTCCATGGTTACCCACCTTCATGCACCCTCTCCTCCCATATGTTACCACACTCTGTTGCCTTTTGTTACCCATCACTGTTCTCCCACCCTGCACCCTCTCCTCCCATGTGTTACCCATCTCTGTCCTTGTTGCCCCTGTCTCCATGGTTGCCCACCTTCATACACCCTCTCCTCCCATGTGTTACCCATCTCTGTCCTTGTTGCCCTCTCTCCATGGTTGCCCACCTTCATGCACCCTCTCTTCTCATGTGTTAAACATCTCTGACCTTGTTGTCCCTGTCTCCATGGTTGCCCACCTTCATGCCCCCTGTCCTCCCATGTGTTACCCATCTCTGTCCTTGTTGCCCCTGTCTCCATGGTGGCCCACCTTCATGCACCCTCTCCTCCTATGTTACCCATCTCTGAACTTGTTGCCCCTGTCTCCATGGTTGCCCACCTTCATGCACCCTCTTCTCCCATGTGTTACCCAACCTCTGTTGCCTTGTGTTACCCATCACTGTTCTCCCACCCTGCACCCTCTCCTCCCATGTGTTACCCATCTCTGTCCTTGTTGCCCCTGTCTCCTTGGTTGCCCACCTTCATACACCCTCTCCTCCCATGTGTTACTCATCTCTGTCCTTGTTGCCCTCTCTCCATGGTTGCCCACCTTCATGCACCCTCTCTTCTCATGTGTTAACCATCTCTGACCTTGTTGTCCCTGTCACCATGGTTGCCCACCTTCATGCACCCTCTCCTCCCATGTGTTACCCACCCTCTGTTGCCTTGTGTTACCCATCACTGTTCTCCCACCCTGCACTCTCTCCTCCCATGTGTTACCCACCTCTGTCCTTGTTGCCCCTGTCTCCATGGTTGCCCTCCTTCATACACCCTCTCCTCCCATGTGTTACCCATCTCTGTCCTTGTTGCCCTCTCTCGATGGTTGCCCACCTTCATGCACCCTCTCTTCCCATGTTACCCATCTCTGACCTTGTTGTCCCTGTCTCCATGGTTGCCACCTTCATGCACCCTGTCCTCCCATGTGTTACCCATCTCTGTCCTTGTTGCCCCTGTCTCCATGGTTGCCCACCTTCATGCACCCTCTCTTCCCATGTTACCCATCTCTGAACTTGTTGCCCCTGTCCCCATGGTTGCCCACTTTCATGCACCCTCTTCTCCCATGTGTTACCCACCCTCTGTTGCCTTGTATTACCCATCACTGTTCTCCCACCCTGCACCCTCTCCTCCCATGCGTTACCCATCTCTGTCCTTGTTGCCCCTGTCTCCATGGTTGCCCACCTTCATACACCCTCTCCTCCCATGTGTTACTCATCTCTGTCCTTGTTGCCCTCTCTCCATGGTTGTCCACCTTCATGCACCCTCTCTTCCCATGTGTTAACAATCTCTGACCTTGTTGTCCCTGTCTCCATGGTTGCCCACCTTCATGCATCCTCTCCTCCCATGTGTTACCCACCCTCTGTTGCCTTGTGTTACCCATCACTGTTCTCCCACCCTGCACCCTCTCCTCCCATGTGTTACCCATCTCTGTCCTTGTTGCCCCTGTCTCCATGGTTGCCCACCTTCATGCACCCTCTCTTCCCATGTGTTACTCATCTCTGTCCTTGTTGCCCTCTCTCCATGATTGCCCACCTTCATGCACCCTCTCTTCCCATGTCTTAACCATCTCTGACCTTGTTGTCCCTCTCTCCATGGTTGCCCACCTTCATGCACCCTCTCCTCCCATGTGTTACCCACCCTCTGTTGCCTTGTGTTACCCATCACTGTTCTCCCACCCTGCACCCTCTCCTCCCATGTGTTACCCATCTCTGTCCTTGTTGCCCCTGTCTCCATGGTTGCCCACCTTCATACACCCTCTCCTCCCATGTGTTACTCATCTCTGTCCTTGTTGCCCTCCCTCGATGGTTGGCCACCTTCATGCACCCTCTCTTCCCATGTGTTAACCATCTGTGACCTTGTTGTCCCTGTCTCCATGGTTGCCCACCTTCATGCACCCTCTCCTCCCATGTGTTACCCACCCTCTGTTGCCTTGTGTTACCCATCACTGTTCTCCCACCCTGCACCCTCTCCTCCCATGTGTTACCTATCTCTGTCCTTGTTGCCCCTGTCTCCATGGTTGCCCACCTTCATACACCCTTTCCACCCATGTGTTACTCATCTCTGTCCTTGTTGCCCTCTCTCGATGGTTGCCCACCTTCATGCACCCTCTCTTCGATTGTGTTAACCATCTCTGACCTTGTTGTCCCTGTCTCCATGGTTACCCACCTTCATGCACCCTCTCCTCCCATATGTTACCACACTCTGTTGCCTTTTGTTACCCATCACTGTTCTCCCACCCTGCACCCTCTCCTCCCATGTGTTACCCATCTCTGTCCTTGTTGCCCCTGTCTCCATGGTTGCCCACCTTCATACACCCTCTCCTCCCATGTGTTACCCATCTCTGTCCTTGTTGCCCTCTCTCCATGGTTGCCCACCTTCATGCACCCTCTCTTCTCATGTGTTAAACATCTCTGACCTTGTTGTCCCTGTCTCCATGGTTGCCCACCTTCATGCCCCCTGTCCTCCCATGTGTTACCCATCTCTGTCCTTGTTGCCCCTGTCTCCATGGTGGCCCACCTTCATGCACCCTCTCGTCCTATGTTACCCATCTCTGAACTTGTTGCCCCTGTCTCCATGGTTGCCCACCTTCATGCACCCTCTTCTCCCATGTGTTACCCAACCTCTGTTGCCTTGTGTTACCCATCACTGTTCTCCCACCCTGCACCCTCTCCTCCCATGTGTTACCCATCTCTGTCCTTGTTGCCCCTGTCTCCTTGGTTGCCCACCTTCATACACCCTCTCCTCCCATGTGTTACTCATCTCTGTCCTTGTTGCCCTCTCTCCATGGTTGCCCACCTTCATGCACCCTCTCTTCTCATGTGTTAACCATCTCTGACCTTGTTGTCCCTGTCACCATGGTTGCCCACCTTCATGCACCCTCTCCTCCCATGTGTTACCCACCCTCTGTTGCCTTGTGTTACCCATCACTGTTCTCCCACCCTGCACCCTCTCCTCCCATGTGTTACCCATCTCTGTCCTTGTTGCCCCTGTCTCCATGGTTGCCCACCTTCATACACCCTCTCCTCCCATGTGTTACTCATCTCTGTCCTTGTTGCCCTCTCTCCGTGGTTGCCCACCTTCATGCACCCTCTCTTCCCATGTATTAACCATCTCTGACCTTGTTGTCCCTGTCTCCATGGTTGCCCACCTTCATGCACCCTCTCCTCCCATGTGTTACCCACCCTCTGTTGCCTTGTGTTACCCATCACTGTTCTCCCACCCTGCACCCTCTCCTCCCATGTGTTACCCATCTCTGTCCTTGTTGCCCCTGTCTCCATGGTTGCCCACCTTCATACACCCTCTCCTCCCATGTGTTACTCATCTCTGTCCTTGTTGCCCTCTCTCCGTGGTTGCCCACCCTTATGCACCCTCTCTTCCCATGTATTAACCATCTCTGACCTTGTTGTCCCTGTCTCCATGGTTGCCCACCTTCATGCACCCTCTCCTCCCATGTGTTACCCACCCTCTGTTGCCTTGTGTTACCCATCACTGTTCTCCCACCCTGTACCCTCTCTTCCGATGTGTTAACCATCTCTGACCTTGTTGTCCCTGTCTCCATGGTTGCCCACCTTCATGCACCCTCTCCCCCCATGTGTTACCCAACCTCTGTTGCCTTGTGTTACCCATCACTGTTCTCCCACCCTGCACCCTCTCCTCCCATGTGTTATCCATCTCTGTCCTTGTTGCACCTGTCTCCATGGTTGCCCACCTTCATACACCCTCTCCTCCCATGGGTTACTCATATCTGTCCTTGTTGCCCTCTCTCCATGGTTGCCCACCTTCATGCATCCTCTCTTCCCATGTGTTAACCATCTCTGACCTTGTTGCACCTGTCTCCATGGTTGCCCACCTTCATACACCCTCTCCTCCCATGTGTTACTCATATCTGTCCTTGTTGCCCTCTCTCCATGGTTGCCCACCTTCATGCACCCTCTCCCCCCATGTGTTACCCAACCTCTGTTGCCTTGAGTTACCCATCACTGTTCTCCCACCCTGCACCCTCTCCTCCCATCTGTTACCCACCTCTGTCCTTGTTGCCCCTGTCACCATGGTTGCCCACCTTCATACACCCTCTCCTCCCATGTGTTACTCATCTCTGTCCTTGTTGCCCTCTCCGGATGGTTGCCCACCTTCATGCAGCCTCTCTTCCCATGTGTTAACCATCTCTGACCTTGTTGTCCCTGTCTCCATGGTTGCCCACCTTCATGCACCCTCTCCTCCCATATGTTACCACCCTCTGTTGCCTTGTGTTCCCCATCACTTTTCTCCCACCCTGCACCCTCTCCTCCCATGTGTTACCCATCTCTGTCCTTGTTGCCCCTGTCTCCATGGTTGCCCACCTTCATACACCCTCTCCTCCCATGTGTTGCCCATCTCTGTCCTTGTTGCCCTCTCTCCATGGTTGCCCACCTTCATGCACCCTCTCTTCCCATGTGTTAACCATCTCTGACCTTGTTGTCCCTGTCTCCATGGTTTCCACCTTCATGCAACCTCTCCCCCCATGTGTTACCCAACCTCTGTTGCCTTGTGTTACCCATCACTGTTCTCCCACCCTGCACCCTCTCCTCCCATGTGTTACCCATCTCTGTCCTTGTTGCCCCTGTCTCCATGGTTGCCCACCTTCATACACCCTTTCCTCCCATGTGTTACTCATCTCTGTCCTTGTTGCCCTCTCTCCATGGTTGCCCACCTTCATGCACCCTCTCTTCCCATGTGTTAACCATCTCTGACCTTGTCCCTGTCTCCATGGTTGCCCACCTTCATGCACCCTCTCCCCCCATGTGTTACCCAACCTCTGTTGCCTTGTGTTACCCATCACTGTTCTCCCACCCTGCACCCTCTCCTCCCATGTGTTACCCACCTCTGTCCTTGTTGCCCCTGTCTCCATGGTTGCCCTCCTTCATACACCCTCTCCTCCCATGTGTTACTCATCTCTCTCCTTGTTGCCCTCTCTCGATGGTTGCCCACCTTCATGCACCCTCTCTTCCCTTGTGTTAACCATCTCTGACCTTGTTGTCCCTGTCTCCATGGTTGCCCACCTTCATGCACCCTCTCCTCCCATATGTTACCACCCTCTGTTGCCTTGTGTTACCCATCACTGTTCTCCCACCCTGCACCCTCTCCTCCCATGTGTTACCCATCTCTGACCTTGTTGTCCCTGTCTCCATGGTTGCCCACCTTCATGCACCCTGTCCTCCCATGTGTTACCCATCTCTGTCCTTGTTGCCCCTGTCTCCATGGTTGCCCACCTTCATGCACCCTCTCTTCCCATGTTACCCATCTCTGAACTTGTTGCCCCTGTCTCCATGGTTGCCCACCTTCATTCACCCTCTTCTCCCATGTGTTACCCACCCTCTGTTGCCTTGTGTTACCCATCACTGTTCTCCCACCCTGCACCCTCTCCTCCCATATGTTACCCATCTCTGTCCTTGTTGCCCCTGTCTCCATGGTTGCCCACCTTCATACACCCTCTCCTCCCATGTGTTACTTATCTCTCTCCTTGTTGCCCTCTCTCCATGGTTGCCAACCTTCATGCACCCTCTCTTCCCATGTCTTAACCACCTCTGACCTTGTTGTCCCTGTCTCCATGGTTGCCCACCTTCATGCACCCTCTCCTCCCATGTGTTACCCACCCTCTGTTGCCTTGTGTTACCCATCACTGTTCTCCCACCCTGCACCCTCTCCTCCCATGTGTTACCCATCTCTGTCCTTGTTGCCCCTGTCTCCATGGTTGCCCACCTTCATACACCCTCTCCGCCCATGTGTTACTCATCTCTGTCCTTGTTGCCCTCTCTCGATGGTTGCCCACCTTCATGCACCCTCTCTTTCCATGTGTTAACCATCTCTGACCTTGTTGTCCCTGTCTCCATGGTTGCCCAACTTCATGCACCCTCTCCTCCCATGTGTTACCCACCCTCTGTTGCCTTGTGTTACCCATCACTGTTCTCCCACCCTGCACCCTCTCCTCCCATGTGTTACCCATCTCTGTCCTTGTTGCCCCTGTCTCCATGGTTGCCCACCTTCATACACCCTCTCCTCCCATGTGTTACTCATCTCTGTCCTTGTTGCCCTCGCTCCGTGGTTGCCCACCTTCATGCACCCTCTCTTCCCATGTTACCCATCTCTGAACTTGTTGCCCCTGTCTCCATGGTTGCCCACCTTCATTCACCCTCTTCTCCCATGTGTTACCCAACCTCTGTTGCCTTGTGTTACCCATCACTGTTCTCCCACCCTGCACCCTCTCCTCCCATGTGTTACCCATCTCTGTCCTTGTTGCCCCTGTCTCCTTGGTTGCCCACCTTCATACACCCTCTCCTCCCATGTGTTACTCATCTCTGTCCTTGTTGCCCTCTCTCCGTGGTTGCCCACCTTCATGCACCCTCTCTTCCCATGTATTAACCATCTCTGACCTTGTTGTCCCTGTCTCCATGGTTGCCCACCTTCATGCACCCTCTCCTCCCATGTGTTACCCACCCTCTGTTGCCTTGTGTTACCCATCACTGTTCTCCCACCCTGCACCCTCTCCTCCCATGTGTTACCCATCTCTGTCCTTGTTGCCCCTGTCTCCTTGGTTGCCCACCTTCATACACCCTCTCCTCCCATGTGTTACTCATCTCTGTCCTTGTTGCCCTCTCTCCATGGTTGCCCACCTTCATGCAGCCTCTCTTCCCATGTGTTAACCATCTCTGACCTTGTTTTCCCTGTCTCCATGGTTGCCCACCTTCATGCACCCTCTCCCCCCATGTGTTACCCAACCTCTGTTGCCTTGTGTTACCCATCACTGTTCTCCCACCCTGCACCCTCTCCTCCCATCTGTTACCCACCTCTGTCCTTGTTGCCCCTGTCACCATGGTTGCCCACCTTCATACACCCTCTCCTCCCATGTGTTACTCATCTCTGTCCTTGTTGCCCTCTCCCGATGGTTGCCCACCTTCATGCAGCCTCTCTTCCCATGTGTTAACCATCTCTGACCTTGTTTTCCCTGTCTCCATGGTTGCCCACCTTCATGCACCCTCTCCTCCCATATGTTACCACCCTCTGTTGCCTTGTGTTCCCCATCACTTTTCTCCCACCCTGCACCCTCTCCTCCCATGTGTTACCCATCTCTGTCCTTGTTGCCCCTGTCTCCATGGTTGCCCACCTTCATACACCCTCTCCTCCCATGTGTTGCCCATCTCTGTCCTTGTTGCCCTCTCTCCATGGTTGCCCACCTTCATGCACCCTCTCTTCCCATGTGTTAACCATCTCTGACCTTGTTGTCCCTGTCTCCATGGTTTACACCTTCATGCAACCTCTCCCCCCATGTGTTACCCAACCTCTGTTGCCTTGTGTTACCCATCACTGTTCTCCCACCCTGCACCCTCTCCTCCCATGTGTTACCCATCTCTGTCCTTGTTGCCCCTGTCTCCATGGTTGCCCACCTTCATACACCCTTTCCTCCCATGTGTTACTCATCTCTGTCCTTGTTGCCCTCTCTCCATGGTTGCCCACCTTCATGCACCCTCTCTTCCCATGTGTTAACCATCTCTGACCTTGTCCCTGTCTCCATGGTTGCCCACCTTCATGCACCCTCTCCCCCCATGTGTTACCCAACCTCTGTTGCCTTGTGTTACCCATCACTGTTCTCCCACCCTGCACCCTCTCCTCCCATGTGTTACCCACCTCTGTCCTTGTTGCCCCTGTCTCCATGGTTGCCCTCCTTCATACACCCTCTCCTCCCATGTGTTACTCATCTCTCTCCTTGTTGCCCTCTCTCGATGGTTGCCCACCTTCATGCACCCTCTCTTCCCATATGTTACCACCCTCTGTTGCCTTGTGTTCCCCATCACTTTTCTCCCACCCTGCACCCTCTCCTCCCATGTGTTACCCATCTCTGACCTTGTTTTCCCTGTCTCCATGGTTGCCCACCTTCATGCACCCTCTCCTCCCATATGTTACCACCCTCTGTTGCCTTGTGTTCCCCATCACTTTTCTCCCACCCTGCACCCTCTCCTCCCATGTGTTACCCATCTCTGTCCTTGTTGCCCCTGTCTCCATGGTTGCCCACCTTCATACACCCTCTCCTCCCATGTGTTGCCCATCTCTGTCCTTGTTGCCCTCTCTCCATGGTTGCCCACCTTCATGCACCCTCTCTTCCCATGTGTTAACCATCTCTGACCTTGTTGTCCCTGTCTCCATGGTTTACACCTTCATGCAACCTCTCCCCCCATGTGTTACCCAACCTCTGTTGCCTTGTGTTACCCATCACTGTTCTCCCACCCTGCACCCTCTCCTCCCATGTGTTACCCATCTCTGTCCTTGTTGCCCCTGTCTCCATGGTTGCCCACCTTCATACACCCTTTCCTCCCATGTGTTACTCATCTCTGTCCTTGTTGCCCTCTCTCCATGGTTGCCCACCTTCATGCACCCTCTCTTCCCATGTGTTAACCATCTCTGACCTTGTCCCTGTCTCCATGGTTGCCCACCTTCATGCACCCTCTCCCCCCATGTGTTACCCAACCTCTGTTGCCTTGTGTTACCCATCACTGTTCTCCCACCCTGCACCCTCTCCTCCCATGTGTTACCCACCTCTGTCCTTGTTGCCCCTGTCTCCATGGTTGCCCTCCTTCATACACCCTCTCCTCCCATGTGTTACTCATCTCTCTCCTTGTTGCCCTCTCTCGATGGTTGCCCACCTTCATGCACCCTCTCTTCCCTTGTGTTAACCATCTCTGACCTTGTTGTCCCTGTCTCCATGGTTGCCCACCTTCATGCACCCTCTCCTCCCATATGTTACCACCCTCTGTTGCCTTGTGTTACCCATCACTGTTCTCCCACCCTGCACCCTCTCCTCCCATGTGTTACCCATCTCTGACCTTGTTGTCCCTGTCTCCATGGTTGCCCACCTTCATGCACCCTGTCCTCCCATGTGTTACCCATCTCTGTCGTTGTTGCCCCTGTCTCCATGGTTGCCCACCTTCATGCACCCTCTCTTCCCATGTTACCCATCTCTGAACTTGTTGCCCCTGTCTCCATGGTTGCCCACCTTCATTCACCCTCTTCTCCCATGTGTTACCCACCCTCTGTTGCCTTGTGTTACCCATCACTGTTCTCTCACCCTGCACCCTCTCCTCCCATATGTTACCCATCTCTGTCCTTGTTGCCCCTGTCTCCATGGTTGCCCACCTTCATACACCCTCTCCTCCCATGTGTTACTTATCTCTCTCCTTGTTGCCCTCTCTCCATGGTTGCCAACCTTCATGCACCCTCTCTTCCCATGTCTTAACCACCTCTGACCTTGTTGTCCCTGTCTCCATGGTTGCCCACCTTCATGCACCCTCTCCTCCCATGTGTTACCCACCCTCTGTTGCCTTGTGTTACCCATCACTGTTCTCCCACCCTGCAACCTCTCCTCCCATGTGTTACCCATCTCTGTCCTTGTTGCCCCTGTCTCCATGGTTGCCCACCTTCATACACCCTCTCCGCCCATGTGTTACTCATCTCTGTCCTTGTTGCCCTCTCTCGATGGTTGCCCACCTTCATGCACCCTCTCTTTCCATGTGTTAACCATCTCTGACCTTGTTGTCCCTGTCTCCATGGTTGCCCAACTTCATGCACCCTCTCCTCCCATGTGTTACCCACCCTCTGTTGCCTTGTGTTACCCATCACTGTTCTCCCACCCTGCACCCTCTCCTCCCATGTGTTACCCATCTCTGTCCTTGTTGCCCCTGTCTCCATGGTTGCCCACCTTCATACACCCTCTCCTCCCATGTGTTACTCATCTCTGTCCTTGTTGCCCTCGCTCCGTGGTTGCCCACCTTCATGCACCCTCTCTTCCCATGTTACCCATCTCTGAACTTGTTGCCCCTGTCTCCATGGTTGCCCACCTTCATTCACCCTCTTCTCCCATGTGTTACCCAACCTCCGTTGCCTTGTGTTACCCATCACTGTTCTCCCACCCTGCACCCTCTCCTCCCATGTGTTACCCATCTCTGTCCTTGTTGCCCCTGTCTCCTTGGTTGCCCACCTTCATACACCCTCTCCTCCCATGTGTTACTCATCTCTGTCCTTGTTGCCCTCTCTCCATGGTTGCCCACCTTCATGCACCCTCTCTTCTCATGTGTTAACCATCTCTGACCTTGTTGTCCCTGTCACCATGGTTGCCCACCTTCATGCACCCTCTCCTCCCATGTGTTACCCACCCTCTGTTGCCTTGTGTTACCCATCACTGTTCTCCCACCCTGCACCCTCTCCTCCCATGTGTTACCCATCTCTGTCCTTGTTGCCCCTGTCTCCATGGTTGCCCACCTTCATACTCCCTCTCCTCCCATGTGTTACTCATCTCTGTCCTTGTTGCCCTCTCTCCGTGGTTGCCCACCTTCATGCACCCTCTCTTCCCATGTATTAACCATCTCTGACCTTGTTGTCCCTGTCTCCATGGTTGCCCACCTTCATGCACCCTCTCCTCCCATGTGTTACCCACCCTCTGTTGCCATGTGTTACCCATCACTGTTCTCCCACCCTGCACCCTCTCCTCCCATGTGTTACCCATATCTGTCCTTGTTGCCCCTGTCTCCATGGTTGCCCACCTTCATACACCCTCTCCTCCCATGTGTTACTCATCTCTGTCCTTGTTGCCCTCTCTCCATGGTTGCCCACCTTCATGCACCCTCTCTTCCCATGTGTTAACCATCTCTGACCTTGTTGTCCCTGTCTCCATGGTTGCCCACCTTCATGCACCCTCTCCCCCCATGTGTTACCCAACCTCTGTTGCCTTGTGTTACCCATCACTGTTCTCCCACCCTGCACCCTCTCCTCCCATGTGTTACCCATCTCTGTCCTTGTTGCACCTGTCTCCATGGTTGCCCACCTTCATACACCCTCTCCTCCCATGTGTTACTCATATCTGTCCTTGTTGCCCTCTCTCCATGGTTGCCCACCTTCATGCACCCTCTCCCCCCATGTGTTACCCAACCTCTGTAGCCTTGTGTTACCCATCACTGTTCTCCCACCCTGCACCCTCTCCTCCCATGTGTTACCCATCTCTGTCCTTGTTGCCCCTGTCTCCATGGTTGCCCACCTTCATACACCCTCTCCTCCCATGTGTTACTCATCTCTGTCCTTGTTGCCCTCTCTCCATGGTTGCCCACCTTCATGCACCCTCTCTTCCCATGTGTTAACCATCTCTGACCTTGTCCCTGTCTCCATGGTTGCCCACCTTCATGCACCCTCTCCCCCCATGTGTTACCCAACTTCTGTTGCCTTGTGTTACCCATCACTGTTCTCCCAGCCTGCACCCTCTCCTCCCATGTGTTACCCACCTCTGTCCTTGTTGCCCCTGTCTCCATGGTTGCCCTCCTTCATACACCCTCTCCTCCCATGTGTTACTCATCTCTCTCCTTGTTGCCCTCTCTCGATGGTTGCCCAGCTTCATGCACCCTCTCTTCCCATGTGTTAACCATCTCTGACCTTGTTGTCCCTGTCTCCATGGTTGCCCACCTTCATGCACCCTCTCCTCCCATATGTTACCACCCTCTGTTGCCTTGTGTTACCCATCACTGTTCTCCCACCCTGCACCCTCTCCTCCCATGTGTTACCCATCTCTGTCCTTGTTGCCCCTGTCTCCATGGTTGCCCACCTTCATACACCCTCTCCTCCCATGTGTTCCCCATCTCTGTCCTTGTTGCCCTCTCTCCATGGTTGCCCACCTTCATGCACCCTCTCTTCCCATGTGTTAACCATCTCTGACCTTGTTGTCCCTGTCTCCATGGTTGCCCACCTTCATGCACCCTCTCCCCCCATGTGTTACCCAACCTCTGTTGCCTTGTGTTACCCATCACTGTTCTCCCACCCTGCACCCTCTCCTCCCATGTATTACCCATCTCTGTCCTTGTTGCCCCTGTCTCCATAGTTGCCCACCTTCATACACCCTCTCCTCCTATGTGTTACTCATCTCTGTCCTTGTTGCCCTCTCTCCATGGTTGCCCACCTTCATGCACCCTCTCTTCCCATGTGTTAACCATCTCTGACCTTGTCCCTGTCTCCATGGTTGCCCACCTTCATGCACTCTCTCCCCCCATGTGTTACCCAACCTCTGTTGCCTTGTGTTACCCATCACTGTTCTCCCACCCTGCACCCTCTCCTCCCATGTGTTACCCACCTCTGTCCTTGTTGCCCCTGTCTCCATGGTTGCCCTCCTTCATACACCCTCTCCTCCCATGTGTTACCCATCTCTGTCCTTGTTGCCCTCTCTCGATGGTTGCCCACCTTCATGCACCCTCTCGTCCCATGTGTTAACCATCTCTGACCTTGTTGTCCCTGTCTCCATGGTTGCCCACCTTCATGCACCCTGTCCTCCCATGTGTTACCCATCTCTGTCCTTGTTGCCCCTGTTTCCATGGTTGCCCACCTTCATGCACCCTCTCTTCCCATGTTACCCATCTCTGAACTTGTTGCCCCTGTCTCCATGGTTGCCCACTTTCATGCACCCTCTTCTCCCATGTGTTACCCACCCTCTGTTGCCTTGTATTACCCATCACTGTTCTCCCACCCTGCACCCTCTCCTCCCATGCGTTACCCATCTCTGTCCTTGTTGCCCCTGTCTCCATGGTTGCCCACCTTCATACACCCTCTCCTCCCATGTGTTACTCATCTCTGTCCTTGTTGCCCTCTCTCCATGGTTGCCCACCTTCATGCACCCTCTCTTCCCATGTGTTAACCATCTCTGACCTTGTTGTCCCTGTCTGCATGGTTGCCCACCTTCATGCATCCTCTCCTCCCATGTGTTACCCACCCTCTGTTGCCTTGTGTTACCCATCACTGTTCTCCCACCCTGCACCCTCTCCTCCCATGTGTTACCCATCTCTGTCCTTGTTGCCCCTGTCTCCATGGTTGCCCACCTTCATGCATACTCTCTTCCCATGTGTTACTCATCTCTGTCCTTGTTGCCCTCTCTCCATGATTGCCCACCTTCATGCATCCTCTCCTCCCATGTGTTACCCACCCTCTGTTGCCTTGTGTTACCCATCACTGTTCTCCCACCCTGCACCCTCTCCTCCCATGTGTTACTCATCTCTGTCCTTGTTGCCCTCTCCCGATGGTTGGCCACCTTCATGCACCCTCTCTTCCCATGTGTTAACCATCTCTGACCTTGTTGTCCCTGTCTCCATGGTTGCCCACCTTCATGCACCCTCTCCTCCCATATTTTACCACCCTCTGTTGCCTTGTGTTACCCATCACTTTTCTCCCACCCTGCACCCTCTCCTCCCATGTGTTACCCATCTCTGTCCTTGTTGCCCCTGTCTCCATGGTTGCCCACCTTCATACACCCTCTCCTCCCATGTGTTGCCCATCTCTGTCCTTGTTGCCCTCTCTCCATGGTTGCCCACCTTCATGCACCCTCTCTTCCCATGTGTTAACCATCTCTGGCCTTGTTGTCCCTGTCTCCATGGTTGCCCACCTTCATGCACCCTCTCCCCCCATGTGTTACCCAACCTCTGTTGCCTTGTGTTACCCATCACTGTTCTCCCACCCTGCACCCTCTCCTCCCATGTGTTACCCATCTCTGTCCTTGTTGCCCCTGTCTCCATGGTTGCCCACCTTCATACACCCTCTCCTACCATGTGTTACTCATCTCTGTCCTTGTTGCCCTCTCTCCATGGTTGCCCACCTTCATGCACCCTCTCTTCCCATGTGTTAACCATCTCTGACCTTGTCCCTGTCTCCATGGTTGCCCACCTTCATGCACCCTCTCCCCCCATGTGTTACCCAACTTCTGTTGCCTTGTGTTACCCATCACTGTTCTCCCAGCCTGTACCCTCTCCTCCCATGTGTTACCCACCTCTGTCCTTGTTGCCCCTGTCTCCATGGTTACCCTCCTTCATACACCCTCTCCTCCCATGTGTTACTCATCTCTCTCCTTGTTGCCCTCTCTCGATGGTTGCCCAGCTTCATGCACCCTCTCTTCCCATGTGTTAACCATCTCTGACCTTGTTGTCCCTGTCTCCATGGTTGCCCACCTTCATGCACCCTCTCCTCCCATATGTTACCACCCTCTGTTGCCTTGTGTTACCCATCACTGTTCTCCCACCCTGCACCCTCTCCTCCCATGTGTTACCCATCTCTGTCCTTGTTGCCCCTGTCTCCATGGTTGCCCACCTTCATGCACCCTCTCCTCCCATGTGTTCTCATCTCTGTCCTTGTTGCCCTCTCTCCATGGTTGCCCACCTTCATGCACCCTCTCTTCCCATGTGTTAACCATCTCTGACCTTGTTGTCCCTGTCTCCATGGTTGCCCACCTTCATGCACCCTCTCCCCCCATGTGTTACCCAACCTCTGTTGCCTTGTGTTACCCATCACTGTTCTCCCACCCTGCACCCTCTCCTCCCATGTATTACCCATCTCTGTCCTTGTTGCCGCTGTCTCCATAGTTGCCCACCTTCATACACCCTCTCCTCCCATGTGTTACTCATCTCTTTCCTTGTTGCCCTCTCTCCATGGTTGCCCACCTTCATGCACCCTCTCTTCCCATGTGTTAACCATCTCTGACCTTGTCCCTGTCTCCATGGTTGCCCACCTTCATGCACCCTCTCCCCCCATGTGTTACCCAACCTCTGTTGCCTTGTGTTACCCATCACTGTTCTCCCACCCTGCACCCTCTCCTCCCATGTGTTACCCACCTCTGTCCTTGTTGCCCCTGTCTCCATGGTTGCCCTCCTTCATACACCCTCTCCTCCCATGTGTTACCCATCTCTGTCCTTGTTGCCCTCTCTCGATGGTTGCCCACCTTCATGCACCCTCTCTTCCCATGTTACCCATCTCTGACCTTGTTGTCCCTGTCTCCATGGTTGCCACCTTCATGCACCCTGTCCTCCCATGTGTTACCCATCTCTGTCCTTGTTGCCCCTGTCTCCATGGTTGCCCACCTTCATGCACCCTCTCTTCCCATGTTACCCATCTCTGAACTTGTTGCCCCTGTCCCCATGGTTGCCCACTTTCATGCACCCTCTTCTCCCATGTGTTACCCACCCTCTGTTGCCTTGTATTACCCATCACTGTTCTCCCACCCTGCACCCTCTCCTCCCATGCGTTACCCATCTCTGTCCTTGTTGCCCCTGTCTCCATGGTTGCCCACCTTCATACACCCTCTCCTCCCATGTGTTACTCATCTCTGTCCTTGTTGCCCTCTCTCCATGGTTGTCCACCTTCATGCACCCTCTCTTCCCATGTGTTAACAATCTCTGACCTTGTTGTCCCTGTCTCCATGGTTGCCCACCTTCATGCATCCTCTCCTCCCATGTGTTACCCACCCTCTGTTGCCTTGTGTTACCCATCACTGTTCTCCCACCCTGCACCCTCTCCTCCCATGTGTTACCCATCTCTGTCCTTGTTGCCCCTGTCTCCATGGTTGCCCACCTTCATGCACCCTCTCTTCCCATGTGTTACTCATCTCTGTCCTTGTTGCCCTCTCTCCATGATTGCCCACCTTCATGCACCCTCTCTTCCCATGTCTTAACCATCTCTGACCTTGTTGTCCCTCTCTCCATGGTTGCCCACCTTCATGCACCCTCTCCTCCCATGTGTTACCCACCCTCTGTTGCCTTGTGTTACCCATCACTGTTCTCCCACCCTGCACCCTCTCCTCCCATGTGTTACCCATCTCTGTCCTTGTTGCCCCTGTCTCCATGGTTGCCCACCTTCATACACCCTCTCCTCCCATGTGTTACTCATCTCTGTCCTTGTTGCCCTCCCTCGATGGTTGGCCACCTTCATGCACCCTCTCTTCCCATGTGTTAACCATCTGTGACCTTGTTGTCCCTGTCTCCATGGTTGCCCACCTTCATGCACCCTCTCC
The DNA here is from genome assembly GCF_040938575.1 of Ambystoma mexicanum. Taxonomy (NCBI): domain Eukaryota; kingdom Metazoa; phylum Chordata; class Amphibia; order Caudata; family Ambystomatidae; genus Ambystoma; species Ambystoma mexicanum. The sequence goes on from NC_090932.1 coordinate 542,901,797, forward strand.
TCCCATGTGTTACCCACCCTCTGTTGCCTTGTGTTACCCATCACTGTTCTCCCACCCTGCACCCTCTCCTCCCACGTGTTACCTATCTCTGTCCTTGTTGCCGCTGTCTCCATGGTTGCCCACCTTCATACACCCTTTCCACCCATGTGTTACTCATCTCTGTCCTTGTTGCCCTCTCTCGATGGTTGCCCACCTTCATGCACCCTCTCTTCGATTGTGTTAACCATCTCTGACCTTGTTGTCCCTGTCTCCATGGTTACCCACCTTCATGCACCCTCTCCTCCCATATGTTACCACCCTCTGTTGCCTTGTGTTACCCATCACTGTTCTCCCACCCTGCACCCTCTCCTCCCATGTGTTACCCATCTCTGTCCTTGTTGCCCCTGTCTCCATGGTTGCCCACCTTCATACACCCTCTCCTCCCATGTGTTACCCATCTCTGTCCTTGTTGCCCTCTCTCCATGGTTGCCCACCTTCATGCACCCTCTCTTCTCATGTGTTAAACATCTCTGACCTTGTTGTCCCTGTCTCCATGGTTGCCCACCTTCATGCCCCCTGTCCTCCCATGTGTTACCCATCTCTGTCCTTGTTGCCCCTGTCTCCATGGTGGCCCACCTTCATGCACCCTCTCCTCCTATGTTACCCATCTCTGAACTTGTTGCCCCTGTCTCCATGGTTGCCCACCTTCATGCACCCTCTTCTCCCATGTGTTACCCAACCTCTGTTGCCTTGTGTTACCCATCACTGTTCTCCCACCCTGCACCCTCTCCTCCCATGTGTTACCCATCTCTGTCCTTGTTGCCCCTGTCTCCTTGGTTGCCCACCTTCATACACCCTCTCCTCCCATGTGTTACTCATCTCTGTCCTTGTTGCCCTCTCTCCATGGTTGCCCACCTTCATGCACCCTCTCTTCTCATGTGTTAACCATCTCTGACCTTGTTGTCCCTGTCACCATGGTTGCCCACCTTCATGCACCCTCTCCTCCCATGTGTTACCCACCCTCTGTTGCCTTGTGTTACCCATCACTGTTCTCCCACCCTGCACCCTCTCCTCCCATGTGTTACCCATCTCTGTCCTTGTTGCCCCTGTCTCCATGGTTGCCCACCTTCATACACCCTCTCCTCCCATGTGTTACTCATCTCTGTCCTTGTTGCCCTCTCTCCGTGGTTGCCCACCTTCATGCACCCTCTCTTCCCATGTATTAACCATCTCTGACCTTGTTGTCCCTGTCTCCATGGTTGCCCACCTTCATGCACCCTCTCCTCCCATGTGTTACCCACCCTCTGTTGCCTTGTGTTACCCATCACTGTTCTCCCACCCTGCACCCTCTCCTCCCATGGGTTACTCATCTCTGTCCTTGTTGCCCTCTCCCGATGGTTGGCCACCTTCATGCACCCTCTCTTCCCATGTGTTAACCATCTCTGACCTTGTTGTCCCTGTCTCCATGGTTGCCCACCTTCATGCACCCTCTCCTCCCATATGTTACCACCCTCTGTTGCCTTGTGTTACCCATCACTTTTCTCCCACCCTGCACCCTCTCCTCCCATGTGTTACCCATCTCTGTCCTTGTTGCCCCTGTCTCCATGGTTGCCCACCTTCATACACCCTCTCCTCCCATGTGTTGCCCATCTCTGTCCTTGTTGCCCTCTCTCCATGGTTGCCCACCTTCATGCACCCTCTCTTCCCATGTGTTAACCATCTCTGACCTTGTTGTCCCTGTCTCCATGGTTGCCCACCTTCATGCACCCTCTCCCCCCATGTGTTACCCAACCTCTGTTGCCTTGTGTTACCCATCACTGTTCTCCCACCCTGCACCCTCTCCTCCCATGTGTTACCCATCTCTGTCCTTGTTGCCCCTGTCTCCATGGTTGCCCACCTTCATACACCCTCTCCTACCATGTGTTACTCATCTCTGTCCTTGTTGCCCTCTCTCCATGGTTGCCCACCTTCATGCACCCTCTCTTCCCATGTGTTAACCATCTCTGACCTTGTCCCTGTCTCCATGGTTGCCCACCTTCATGCACCCTCTCCCCCCATGTGTTACCCAACTTCTGTTGCCTTGTGTTACCCATCACTGTTCTCCCAGCCTGTACCCTCTCCTCCCATGTGTTACCCACCTCTGTCCTTGTTGCCCCTGTCTCCATGGTTACCCTCCTTCATACACCCTCTCCTCCCATGTGTTACTCATCTCTCTCCTTGTTGCCCTCTCTCGATGGTTGCCCAGCTTCATGCACCCTCTCTTCCCATGTGTTAACCATCTCTGACCTTGTTGTCCCTGTCTCCATGGTTGCCCACCTTCATGCACCCTCTCCTCCCATATGTTACCACCCTCTGTTGCCTTGTGTTACCCATCACTGTTCTCCCACCCTGCACCCTCTCCTCCCATGTGTTACCCATCTCTGTCCTTGTTGCCCCTGTCTCCATGGTTGCCCACCTTCATGCAACCTCTCCTCCCATGTGTTCTCATCTCTGTCCTTGTTGCCCTCTCTCCATGGTTGCCCACCTTCATGCACCCTCTCTTCCCATGTGTTAACCATCTCTGACCTTGTTGTCCCTGTCTCCATGGTTGCCCACCTTCATGCACCCTCTCCCCCCATGTGTTACCCAACCTCTGTTGCCTTGTGTTACCCATCACTGTTCTCCCACCCTGCACCCTCTCCTCCCATGTATTACCCATCTCTGTCCTTGTTGCCGCTGTCTCCATAGTTGCCCACCTTCATACACCCTCTCCTCCCATGTGTTACTCATCTCTTTCCTTGTTGCCCTCTCTCCATGGTTGCCCACCTTCATGCACCCTCTCTTCCCATGTGTTAACCATCTCTGACCTTGTCCCTGTCTCCATGGTTGCCCACCTTCATGCACCCTCTCCCCCCATGTGTTACCCAACCTCTGTTGCCTTGTGTTACCCATCACTGTTCTCCCACCCTGCACTCTCTCCTCCCATGTGTTACCCACCTCTGTCCTTGTTGCCCCTGTCTCCATGGTTGCCCTCCTTCATACACCCTCTCCTCCCATGTGTTACCCATCTCTGTCCTTGTTGCCCTCTCTCGATGGTTGCCCACCTTCATGCACCCTCTCTTCCCATGTTACCCATCTCTGACCTTGTTGTCCCTGTCTCCATGGTTGCCACCTTCATGCACCCTGTCCTCCCATGTGTTACCCATCTCTGTCCTTGTTGCCCCTGTCTCCATGGTTGCCCACCTTCATGCACCCTCTCTTCCCATGTTACCCATCTCTGAACTTGTTGCCCCTGTCCCCATGGTTGCCCACTTTCATGCACCCTCTTCTCCCATGTGTTACCCACCCTCTGTTGCCTTGTATTACCCATCACTGTTCTCCCACCCTGCACCCTCTCCTCCCATGCGTTACCCATCTCTGTCCTTGTTGCCCCTGTCTCCATGGTTGCCCACCTTCATACACCCTCTCCTCCCATGTGTTACTCATCTCTGTCCTTGTTGCCCTCTCTCCATGGTTGTCCACCTTCATGCACCCTCTCTTCCCATGTGTTAACAATCTCTGACCTTGTTGTCCCTGTCTCCATGGTTGCCCACCTTCATGCATCCTCTCCTCCCATGTGTTACCCACCCTCTGTTGCCTTGTGTTACCCATCACTGTTCTCCCACCCTGCACCCTCTCCTCCCATGTGTTACCCATCTCTGTCCTTGTTGCCCCTGTCTCCATGGTTGCCCACCTTCATGCACCCTCTCTTCCCATGTGTTACTCATCTCTGTCCTTGTTGCCCTCTCTCCATGATTGCCCACCTTCATGCACCCTCTCTTCCCATGTCTTAACCATCTCTGACCTTGTTGTCCCTCTCTCCATGGTTGCCCACCTTCATGCACCCTCTCCTCCCATGTGTTACCCACCCTCTGTTGCCTTGTGTTACCCATCACTGTTCTCCCACCCTGCACCCTCTCCTCCCATGTGTTACCCATCTCTGTCCTTGTTGCCCCTGTCTCCATGGTTGCCCACCTTCATACACCCTCTCCTCCCATGTGTTACTCATCTCTGTCCTTGTTGCCCTCCCTCGATGGTTGGCCACCTTCATGCACCCTCTCTTCCCATGTGTTAACCATCTGTGACCTTGTTGTCCCTGTCTCCATGGTTGCCCACCTTCATGCACCCTCTCCTCCCATGTGTTACCCACCCTCTGTTGCCTTGTGTTACCCATCACTGTTCTCCCACCCTGCACCCTCTCCTCCCATGTGTTACCTATCTCTGTCCTTGTTGCCCCTGTCTCCATGGTTGCCCACCTTCATACACCCTTTCCACCCATGTGTTACTCATCTCTGTCCTTGTTGCACTCTCTCGATGGTTGCCCACCTTCATGCACCCTCTCTTCGATTGTGTTAACCATCTCTGACCTTGTTGTCCCTGTCTCCATGGTTACCCACCTTCATGCACCCTCTCCTCCCATATGTTACCACACTCTGTTGCCTTTTGTTACCCATCACTGTTCTCCCACCCTGCACCCTCTCCTCCCATGTGTTACCCATCTCTGTCCTTGTTGCCCCTGTCTCCATGGTTGCCCACCTTCATACACCCTCTCCTCCCATGTGTTACCCATCTCTGTCCTTGTTGCCCTCTCTCCATGGTTGCCCACCTTCATGCACCCTCTCTTCTCATGTGTTAAACATCTCTGACCTTGTTGTCCCTGTCTCCATGGTTGCCCACCTTCATGCCCCCTGTCCTCCCATGTGTTACCCATCTCTGTCCTTGTTGCCCCTGTCTCCATGGTGGCCCACCTTCATGCACCCTCTCCTCCTATGTTACCCATCTCTGAACTTGTTGCCCCTGTCTCCATGGTTGCCCACCTTCATGCACCCTCTTCTCCCATGTGTTACCCAACCTCTGTTGCCTTGTGTTACCCATCACTGTTCTCCCACCCTGCACCCTCTCCTCCCATGTGTTACCCATCTCTGTCCTTGTTGCCCCTGTCTCCTTGGTTGCCCACCTTCATACACCCTCTCCTCCCATGTGTTACTCATCTCTGTCCTTGTTGCCCTCTCTCCATGGTTGCCCACCTTCATGCACCCTCTCTTCTCATGTGTTAACCATCTCTGACCTTGTTGTCCCTGTCACCATGGTTGCCCACCTTCATGCACCCTCTCCTCCCATGTGTTACCCACCCTCTGTTGCCTTGTGTTACCCATCACTGTTCTCCCACCCTGCACTCTCTCCTCCCATGTGTTACCCACCTCTGTCCTTGTTGCCCCTGTCTCCATGGTTGCCCTCCTTCATACACCCTCTCCTCCCATGTGTTACCCATCTCTGTCCTTGTTGCCCTCTCTCGATGGTTGCCCACCTTCATGCACCCTCTCTTCCCATGTTACCCATCTCTGACCTTGTTGTCCCTGTCTCCATGGTTGCCACCTTCATGCACCCTGTCCTCCCATGTGTTACCCATCTCTGTCCTTGTTGCCCCTGTCTCCATGGTTGCCCACCTTCATGCACCCTCTCTTCCCATGTTACCCATCTCTGAACTTGTTGCCCCTGTCCCCATGGTTGCCCACTTTCATGCACCCTCTTCTCCCATGTGTTACCCACCCTCTGTTGCCTTGTATTACCCATCACTGTTCTCCCACCCTGCACCCTCTCCTCCCATGCGTTACCCATCTCTGTCCTTGTTGCCCCTGTCTCCATGGTTGCCCACCTTCATACACCCTCTCCTCCCATGTGTTACTCATCTCTGTCCTTGTTGCCCTCTCTCCATGGTTGTCCACCTTCATGCACCCTCTCTTCCCATGTGTTAACAATCTCTGACCTTGTTGTCCCTGTCTCCATGGTTGCCCACCTTCATGCATCCTCTCCTCCCATGTGTTACCCACCCTCTGTTGCCTTGTGTTACCCATCACTGTTCTCCCACCCTGCACCCTCTCCTCCCATGTGTTACCCATCTCTGTCCTTGTTGCCCCTGTCTCCATGGTTGCCCACCTTCATGCACCCTCTCTTCCCATGTGTTACTCATCTCTGTCCTTGTTGCCCTCTCTCCATGATTGCCCACCTTCATGCACCCTCTCTTCCCATGTCTTAACCATCTCTGACCTTGTTGTCCCTCTCTCCATGGTTGCCCACCTTCATGCACCCTCTCCTCCCATGTGTTACCCACCCTCTGTTGCCTTGTGTTACCCATCACTGTTCTCCCACCCTGCACCCTCTCCTCCCATGTGTTACCCATCTCTGTCCTTGTTGCCCCTGTCTCCATGGTTGCCCACCTTCATACACCCTCTCCTCCCATGTGTTACTCATCTCTGTCCTTGTTGCCCTCCCTCGATGGTTGGCCACCTTCATGCACCCTCTCTTCCCATGTGTTAACCATCTGTGACCTTGTTGTCCCTGTCTCCATGGTTGCCCACCTTCATGCACCCTCTCCTCCCATGTGTTACCCACCCTCTGTTGCCTTGTGTTACCCATCACTGTTCTCCCACCCTGCACCCTCTCCTCCCATGTGTTACCTATCTCTGTCCTTGTTGCCCCTGTCTCCATGGTTGCCCACCTTCATACACCCTTTCCACCCATGTGTTACTCATCTCTGTCCTTGTTGCCCTCTCTCGATGGTTGCCCACCTTCATGCACCCTCTCTTCGATTGTGTTAACCATCTCTGACCTTGTTGTCCCTGTCTCCATGGTTACCCACCTTCATGCACCCTCTCCTCCCATATGTTACCACACTCTGTTGCCTTTTGTTACCCATCACTGTTCTCCCACCCTGCACCCTCTCCTCCCATGTGTTACCCATCTCTGTCCTTGTTGCCCCTGTCTCCATGGTTGCCCACCTTCATACACCCTCTCCTCCCATGTGTTACCCATCTCTGTCCTTGTTGCCCTCTCTCCATGGTTGCCCACCTTCATGCACCCTCTCTTCTCATGTGTTAAACATCTCTGACCTTGTTGTCCCTGTCTCCATGGTTGCCCACCTTCATGCCCCCTGTCCTCCCATGTGTTACCCATCTCTGTCCTTGTTGCCCCTGTCTCCATGGTGGCCCACCTTCATGCACCCTCTCGTCCTATGTTACCCATCTCTGAACTTGTTGCCCCTGTCTCCATGGTTGCCCACCTTCATGCACCCTCTTCTCCCATGTGTTACCCAACCTCTGTTGCCTTGTGTTACCCATCACTGTTCTCCCACCCTGCACCCTCTCCTCCCATGTGTTACCCATCTCTGTCCTTGTTGCCCCTGTCTCCTTGGTTGCCCACCTTCATACACCCTCTCCTCCCATGTGTTACTCATCTCTGTCCTTGTTGCCCTCTCTCCATGGTTGCCCACCTTCATGCACCCTCTCTTCTCATGTGTTAACCATCTCTGACCTTGTTGTCCCTGTCACCATGGTTGCCCACCTTCATGCACCCTCTCCTCCCATGTGTTACCCACCCTCTGTTGCCTTGTGTTACCCATCACTGTTCTCCCACCCTGCACCCTCTCCTCCCATGTGTTACCCATCTCTGTCCTTGTTGCCCCTGTCTCCATGGTTGCCCACCTTCATACACCCTCTCCTCCCATGTGTTACTCATCTCTGTCCTTGTTGCCCTCTCTCCGTGGTTGCCCACCTTCATGCACCCTCTCTTCCCATGTATTAACCATCTCTGACCTTGTTGTCCCTGTCTCCATGGTTGCCCACCTTCATGCACCCTCTCCTCCCATGTGTTACCCACCCTCTGTTGCCTTGTGTTACCCATCACTGTTCTCCCACCCTGCACCCTCTCCTCCCATGTGTTACCCATCTCTGTCCTTGTTGCCCCTGTCTCCATGGTTGCCCACCTTCATACACCCTCTCCTCCCATGTGTTACTCATCTCTGTCCTTGTTGCCCTCTCTCCGTGGTTGCCCACCTTCATGCACCCTCTCTTCCCATGTATTAACCATCTCTGACCTTGTTGTCCCTGTCTCCATGGTTGCCCACCTTCATGCACCCTCTCCTCCCATGTGTTACCCACCCTCTGTTGCCTTGTGTTACCCATCACTGTTCTCCCACCCTGTACCCTCTCTTCCGATGTGTTAACCATCTCTGACCTTGTTGTCCCTGTCTCCATGGTTGCCCACCTTCATGCACCCTCTCCCCCCATGTGTTACCCAACCTCTGTTGCCTTGTGTTACCCATCACTGTTCTCCCACCCTGCACCCTCTCCTCCCATGTGTTATCCATCTCTGTCCTTGTTGCACCTGTCTCCATGGTTGCCCACCTTCATACACCCTCTCCTCCCATGGGTTACTCATATCTGTCCTTGTTGCCCTCTCTCCATGGTTGCCCACCTTCATGCATCCTCTCTTCCCATGTGTTAACCATCTCTGACCTTGTTGCACCTGTCTCCATGGTTGCCCACCTTCATACACCCTCTCCTCCCATGTGTTACTCATATCTGTCCTTGTTGCCCTCTCTCCATGGTTGCCCACCTTCATGCACCCTCTCCCCCCATGTGTTACCCAACCTCTGTTGCCTTGAGTTACCCATCACTGTTCTCCCACCCTGCACCCTCTCCTCCCATCTGTTACCCACCTCTGTCCTTGTTGCCCCTGTCACCATGGTTGCCCACCTTCATACACCCTCTCCTCCCATGTGTTACTCATCTCTGTCCTTGTTGCCCTCTCCGGATGGTTGCCCACCTTCATGCAGCCTCTCTTCCCATGTGTTAACCATCTCTGACCTTGTTGTCCCTGTCTCCATGGTTGCCCACCTTCATGCACCCTCTCCTCCCATATGTTACCACCCTCTGTTGCCTTGTGTTCCCCATCACTTTTCTCCCACCCTGCACCCTCTCCTCCCATGTGTTACCCATCTCTGTCCTTGTTGCCCCTGTCTCCATGGTTGCCCACCTTCATACACCCTCTCCTCCCATGTGTTGCCCATCTCTGTCCTTGTTGCCCTCTCTCCATGGTTGCCCACCTTCATGCACCCTCTCTTCCCATGTGTTAACCATCTCTGACCTTGTTGTCCCTGTCTCCATGGTTTCCACCTTCATGCAACCTCTCCCCCCATGTGTTACCCAACCTCTGTTGCCTTGTGTTACCCATCACTGTTCTCCCACCCTGCACCCTCTCCTCCCATGTGTTACCCATCTCTGTCCTTGTTGCCCCTGTCTCCATGGTTGCCCACCTTCATACACCCTTTCCTCCCATGTGTTACTCATCTCTGTCCTTGTTGCCCTCTCTCCATGGTTGCCCACCTTCATGCACCCTCTCTTCCCATGTGTTAACCATCTCTGACCTTGTCCCTGTCTCCATGGTTGCCCACCTTCATGCACCCTCTCCCCCCATGTGTTACCCAACCTCTGTTGCCTTGTGTTACCCATCACTGTTCTCCCACCCTGCACCCTCTCCTCCCATGTGTTACCCACCTCTGTCCTTGTTGCCCCTGTCTCCATGGTTGCCCTCCTTCATACACCCTCTCCTCCCATGTGTTACTCATCTCTCTCCTTGTTGCCCTCTCTCGATGGTTGCCCACCTTCATGCACCCTCTCTTCCCTTGTGTTAACCATCTCTGACCTTGTTGTCCCTGTCTCCATGGTTGCCCACCTTCATGCACCCTCTCCTCCCATATGTTACCACCCTCTGTTGCCTTGTGTTACCCATCACTGTTCTCCCACCCTGCACCCTCTCCTCCCATGTGTTACCCATCTCTGACCTTGTTGTCCCTGTCTCCATGGTTGCCCACCTTCATGCACCCTGTCCTCCCATGTGTTACCCATCTCTGTCCTTGTTGCCCCTGTCTCCATGGTTGCCCACCTTCATGCACCCTCTCTTCCCATGTTACCCATCTCTGAACTTGTTGCCCCTGTCTCCATGGTTGCCCACCTTCATTCACCCTCTTCTCCCATGTGTTACCCACCCTCTGTTGCCTTGTGTTACCCATCACTGTTCTCCCACCCTGCACCCTCTCCTCCCATATGTTACCCATCTCTGTCCTTGTTGCCCCTGTCTCCATGGTTGCCCACCTTCATACACCCTCTCCTCCCATGTGTTACTTATCTCTCTCCTTGTTGCCCTCTCTCCATGGTTGCCAACCTTCATGCACCCTCTCTTCCCATGTCTTAACCACCTCTGACCTTGTTGTCCCTGTCTCCATGGTTGCCCACCTTCATGCACCCTCTCCTCCCATGTGTTACCCACCCTCTGTTGCCTTGTGTTACCCATCACTGTTCTCCCACCCTGCACCCTCTCCTCCCATGTGTTACCCATCTCTGTCCTTGTTGCCCCTGTCTCCATGGTTGCCCACCTTCATACACCCTCTCCGCCCATGTGTTACTCATCTCTGTCCTTGTTGCCCTCTCTCGATGGTTGCCCACCTTCATGCACCCTCTCTTTCCATGTGTTAACCATCTCTGACCTTGTTGTCCCTGTCTCCATGGTTGCCCAACTTCATGCACCCTCTCCTCCCATGTGTTACCCACCCTCTGTTGCCTTGTGTTACCCATCACTGTTCTCCCACCCTGCACCCTCTCCTCCCATGTGTTACCCATCTCTGTCCTTGTTGCCCCTGTCTCCATGGTTGCCCACCTTCATACACCCTCTCCTCCCATGTGTTACTCATCTCTGTCCTTGTTGCCCTCGCTCCGTGGTTGCCCACCTTCATGCACCCTCTCTTCCCATGTTACCCATCTCTGAACTTGTTGCCCCTGTCTCCATGGTTGCCCACCTTCATTCACCCTCTTCTCCCATGTGTTACCCAACCTCTGTTGCCTTGTGTTACCCATCACTGTTCTCCCACCCTGCACCCTCTCCTCCCATGTGTTACCCATCTCTGTCCTTGTTGCCCCTGTCTCCTTGGTTGCCCACCTTCATACACCCTCTCCTCCCATGTGTTACTCATCTCTGTCCTTGTTGCCCTCTCTCCGTGGTTGCCCACCTTCATGCACCCTCTCTTCCCATGTATTAACCATCTCTGACCTTGTTGTCCCTGTCTCCATGGTTGCCCACCTTCATGCACCCTCTCCTCCCATGTGTTACCCACCCTCTGTTGCCTTGTGTTACCCATCACTGTTCTCCCACCCTGCACCCTCTCCTCCCATGTGTTACCCATCTCTGTCCTTGTTGCCCCTGTCTCCATGGTTGCCCACCTTCATACACCCTCTCCTCCCATGTGTTACTCATCTCTGTCCTTGTTGCCCTCTCTCCGTGGTTGCCCACCTTCATGCACCCTCTCTTCCCATGTATTAACCATCTCTGACCTTGTTGTCCCTGTCTCCATGGTTGCCCACCTTCATGCACCCTCTCCTCCCATGTGTTACCCACCCTCTGTTGCCTTGTGTTACCCATCACTGTTCTCCCACCCTGCACCCTCTCTTCCGATGTGTTAACCATCTCTGACCTTGTTGTCCCTGTCTCCATGGTTGCCCACCTTCATGCACCCTCTCCCCCCATGTGTTACCCAACCTCTGTTGCCTTGTGTTACCCATCACTGTTCTCCCACCCTGCACCCTCTCCTCCCATGTGTTATCCATCTCTGTCCTTGTTGCACCTGTCTCCATGGTTGCCCACCTTCATACACCCTCTCCTCCCATGGGTTACTCATATCTGTCCTTGTTGCCCTCTCTCCATGGTTGCCCACCTTCATGCATCCTCTCTTCCCATGTGTTAACCATCTCTGACCTTGTTGCACCTGTCTCCATGGTTGCCCACCTTCATACACCCTCTCCTCCCATGTGTTACTCATATCTGTCCTTGTTGCCCTCTCTCCATGGTTGCCCACCTTCATGCACCCTCTCCCCCCATGTGTTACCCAACCTCTGTTGCCTTGTGTTACCCATCACTGTTCTCCCACCCTGCACCCTCTCCTCCCATCTGTTACCCACCTCTGTCCTTGTTGCCCCTGTCACCATGGTTGCCCACCTTCATACACCCTCTCCTCCCATGTGTTACTCATCTCTGTCCTTGTTGCCCTCTCCCGATGGTTGCCCACCTTCATGCAGCCTCTCTTCCCATGTGTTAACCATCTCTGACCTTGTTGTCCCTGTCTCCATGGTTGCCCACCTTCATGCACCCTCTCCTCCCATATGTTACCACCCTCTGTTGCCTTGTGTTCCCCATCACTTTTCTCCCACCCTGCACCCTCTCCTCCCATGTGTTACCCATCTCTGTCCTTGTTGCCCCTGTCTCCATGGTTGCCCACCTTCATACACCCTCTCCTCCCATGTGTTGCCCATCTCTGTCCTTGTTGCCCTCTCTCCATGGTTGCCCACCTTCATGCACCCTCTCTTCCCATGTGTTAACCATCTCTGACCTTGTTGTCCCTGTCTCCATGGTTTCCACCTTCATGCAACCTCTCCCCCCATGTGTTACCCAACCTCTGTTGCCTTGTGTTACCCATCACTGTTCTCCCACCCTGCACCCTCTCCTCCCATGTGTTACCCATCTCTGTCCTTGTTGCCCCTGTCTCCATGGTTGCCCACCTTCATACACCCTTTCCTCCCATGTGTTACTCATCTCTGTCCTTGTTGCCCTCTCTCCATGGTTGCCCACCTTCATGCACCCTCTCTTCCCATGTGTTAACCATCTCTGACCTTGTCCCTGTCTCCATGGTTGCCCACCTTCATGCACCCTCTCCCCCCATGTGTTACCCAACCTCTGTTGCCTTGTGTTACCCATCACTGTTCTCCCACCCTGCACTCTCTCCTCCCATGTGTTACCCACCTCTGTCCTTGTTGCCCCTGTCTCCATGGTTGCCCTCCTTCATACACCCTCTCCTCCCATGTGTTACTCATCTCTCTCCTTGTTGCCCTCTCTCGATGGTTGCCCACCTTCATGCACCCTCTCTTCCCTTGTGTTAACCATCTCTGACCTTGTTGTCCCTGTCTCCATGGTTGCCCACCTTCATGCACCCTCTCCTCCCTTATGTTACCACCCTCTGTTGCCTTGTGTTACCCATCACTGTTCTCCCACCCTGCACCCTCTCCTCCCATGTGTTACCCATCTCTGACCTTGTTGTCCCTGTCTCCATGGTTGCCCACCTTCATGCACCCTGTCCTCCCATGTGTTACCCATCTCTGTCCTTGTTGCCCCTGTCTCCATGGTTGCCCACCTTCATGCACCCTCTCTTCCCATGTTACCCATCTCTGAACTTGTTGCCCCTGTCTCCATGGTTGCCCACCTTCATTCACCCTCTTCTCCCATGTGTTACCCACCCTCTGTTGCCTTGTGTTACCCATCACTGTTCTCCCACCCTGCACCCTCTCCTCCCATATGTTACCCATCTCTGTCCTTGTTGCCCCTGTCTCCATGGTTGCCCACCTTCATACACCCTCTCCTCCCATGTGTTACTTATCTCTCTCCTTGTTGCCCTCTCTCCATGGTTGCCAACCTTCATGCACCCTCTCTTCCCATGTCTTAACCACCTCTGACCTTGTTGTCCCTGTCTCCATGGTTGCCCACCTTCATGCACCCTCTCCTCCCATGTGTTACCCACCCTCTGTTGCCTTGTGTTACCCATCACTGTTCTCCCACCCTGCACCCTCTCCTCCCATGTGTTACCCATCTCTGTCCTTGTTGCCCCTGTCTCCATGGTTGCCCACCTTCATACACCCTCTCCGCCCATGTGTTACTCATCTCTGTCCTTGTTGCCCTCTCTCAATGGTTGCCCACCTTCATGCACCCTCTCTTTCCATGTGTTAAACATCTCTGACCTTGTTGTCCCTGTCTCCATGGTTGCCCAACTTCATGCACCCTCTCCTCCCATGTGTTACCCACCCTCTGTTGCCTTGTGTTACCCATCACTGTTCTCCCACCCTGCACCCTCTCCTCCCATGTGTTACCCATCTCTGTCCTTGTTGCCCCTGTCTCCATGGTTGCCCACCTTCATACACCCTCTCCTCCCATGTGTTACTCATCTCTGTCCTTGTTGCCCTCGCTCCGTGGTTGCCCACCTTCATGCACCCTCTCTTCCCATGTTACCCATCTCTGAACTTGTTGCCCCTGTCTCCATGGTTGCCCACCTTCATTCACCCTCTTCTCCCATGTGTTACCCAACCTCTGTTGCCTTGTGTTACCCATCACTGTTCTCCCACCCTGCACCCTCTCCTCCCATGTGTTACCCATCTCTGTCCTTGTTGCCCCTGTCTCCTTGGTTGCCCACCTTCATACACCCTCTCCTCCCATGTGTTACTCATCTCTGTCCTTGTTGCCCTCTCTCCATGGTTGCCCACCTTCATGCACCCTCTCTTCTCATGTGTTAACCATCTCTGACCTTGTTGTCCCTGTCACCATGGTTGCCCACCTTCATGCACCCTCTCCTCCCATGTGTTACCCACCCTCTGTTGCCTTGTGTTACCCATCATTGTTCTCCCACCCTGCACCCTCTCCTCCCATGTGTTACCCATCTCTGTCCTTGTTGCCCCTGTCTCCATGGTTGCCCACCTTCATACACCCTCTCCTCCCATGTGTTACTCATCTCTGTCCTTGTTGCCCTCTCTCCGTGGTTGCCCACCTTCATGCACCCTCTCTTCCCATGTATTAACCATCTCTGACCTTGTTGTCCCTGTCTCCATGGTTGCCCACCTTCATGCACCCTCTCCTCCCATGTGTTACCCACCCTCTGTTGCCTTGTGTTACCCATCACTGTTCTCCCACCCTGCACCCTCTCCTCCCATGTGTTACCCATATCTGTCCTTGTTGCCCCTGTCTCCATGGTTGCCCACCTTCATACACCCTCTCCTCCCATGTGTTACTCATCTCTGTCCTTGTTGCCCTCTCTCCATGGTTGCCCACCTTCATGCACCCTCTCTTCCCATGTGTTAACCATCTCTGACCTTGTTGTCCCTGTCTCCATGGTTGCCCACCTTCATGCACCCTCTCCCCCCATGTGTTACCCAACCTCTGTTGCCTTGTGTTACCCATCACTGTTCTCCCACCCTGCACCCTCTCCTCCCATGTGTTACCCATCTCTGTCCTTGTTGCACCTGTCTCCATGGTTGCCCACCTTCATACACCCTCTCCTCCCATGGGTTACTCATATCTGTCCTTGTTGCCCTTTCTCCATGGTTGCCCACCTTCATGCATCCTCTCTTCCCATGTGTTAACCATCTCTGACCTTGTTGCACCTGTCTCCATGGTTGCCCACCTTCATACACCCTCTCCTCCCATGTGTTACTCATATCTGTCCTTGTTGCCCTCTCTCCATGGTTGCCCACCTTCATGCACCCTCTCCCCCCATGTGTTACCCAACCTCTGTTGCCTTGTGTTACCCATCACTGTTCTCCCACCCTGCACCCTCTCCTCCCATCTGTTACCCACCTCTGTCCTTGTTGCCCCTGTCTCCATGGTTGCCCACCTTCATACACCCTCTCCTCCCATGTGTTACTCATCTCTGTCCTTGTTGCCCTCTCCCGATGGTTGCCCACCTTCATGCAGCCTCTCTTCCCATGTGTTAACCATCTCTGACCTTGTTGTCCCTGTCTCCATGGTTGCCCACCTTCATGCACCCTCTCCTCCCATATGTTAGCACCCTCTGTTGCCTTGTGTTCCCCATCACTTTTCTCCCACCCTGCACCCTCTCCTCCCATGTGTTACCCATCTCTGTCCTTGTTGCCCCTGTCTCCATGGTTGCCCACCTTCATACACCCTCTCCTCCCATGTGTTGCCCATCTCTGTCCTTGTTGCCCTCTCTCCATGGTTGCCCACCTTCATGCACCCTCTCTTCCCATGTGTTAACCATCTCTGACCTTGTTGTCCCTGTCTCCATGGTTGCCCACCTTCATGCAACCTCTCCCCCCATGTGTTACCCAACCTCTGTTGCCTTGTGTTACCCATCACTGTTCTCCCACCCTGCACCCTCTCCTCCCATGTGTTACCCATCTCTGTCCTTGTTGCCCCTGTCTCCATGGTTGCCCACCTTCATACACCCTTTCCTCCCATGTGTTACTCATCTCTGTCCTTGTTGCCCTCTCTCCATGGTTGCCCACCTTCATGCACCCTCTCTTCCCATGTGTTAACCATCTCTGACCTTGTCCCTGTCTCCATGGTTGCCCACCTTCATGCACCCTCTCCCCCCATGTGTTACCCAACCTCTGTTGCCTTGTGTTACCCATCACTGTTCTCCCACCCTGCACCCTCTCCTCCCATGTGTTACCCACCTCTGTCCTTGTTGCCCCTGTCTCCATGGTTGCCCTCCTTCATACACCCTCTCCTCCCATGTGTTACTCATCTCTCTCCTTGTTGCCCTCTCTCGATGGTTGCCCACCTTCATGCACCCTCTCTTCCCTTGTGTTAACCATCTCTGACCTTGTTGTCCGTGTCTCCATGGTTGCCCACCTTCATGCACCCTCTCCTCCCATATGTTACCACCCTCTGTTGCCTTGTGTTACCCATCACTGTTCTCCCACCCTGCACCCTCTCCTCCCATGTGTTACCCATCTCTGTCCTTGTTGCCCTCTCTCCATGGTTGCCCACCTTCATGCACCCTCTCGTCCCATGTGTTAACCATCTCTGACCTTGTTGTCCCTGTCTCCATGGTTGCCCACCTTCATGCACCCTCTCCTCTTCCCATGTTACCCATCTCTGAACTTGTTGCCCCTGTCTCCATGGTTGCCCACCTTCATTCACCCTCTTCTCCCATGTGTTACCCACCCTCTGTTGCCTTGTGTTACCCATCACTGTTCTCCCACCCTGCACCCTCTCCTCCCATATGTTACCCATCTCTGTCCTTGTTGCCCCTGTCTCCATGGTTGCCCACCTTCATACACCCTCTCCTCCCATGTGTTACTTATCTCTCTCCTTGTTGCCCTCTCTCCATGGTTGCCAACCTTCATGCACCCTCTCTTCCCATGTCTTAACCATCTCTGACCTTGTTGTCCCTGTCTCCATGGTTGCCCACCTTCATGCACCCTCTCCTCCCATATGTTACCACCCTCTGTTGCCTTGTGTTCCCCATCACTTTTCTCCCACCCTGCACCCTCTCCTCCCATGTGTTACCCATCTCTGTCCTTGTTGCCCCTGTCTCCATGGTTGCCCACCTTCATACACCCTCTCCTCCCATGTGTTGCCCATCTCTGTCCTTGTTGCCCTCTCTCCATGGTTGCCCACCTTCATGCACCCTCTCTTCCCATGTGTTAACCATCTCTGACCTTGTTGTCCCTGTCTCCATGGTTGCCCACCTTCATGCAACCTCTCCCCCCATGTGTTACCCAACCTCTGTTGCCTTGTGTTACCCATCACTGTTCTCCCATCCTGCACCCTCTCCTCCCATGTGTTACCCATCTCTGTCCTTGTTGCCCCTGTCTCCATGGTTGCCCACCTTCATACACCCTTTCCTCCCATGTGTTACTCATCTCTGTCCTTGTTGCCCTCTCTCCATGGTTGCCCACCTTCATGCACCCTCTCTTCCCATGTGTTAACCATCTCTGACCTTGTCCCTGTCTCCATGGTTGCCCACCTTCATGCACCCTCTCCCCCCATGTGTTACCCAACCTCTGTTGCCTTGTGTTACCCATCACTGTTCTCCCACCCTGCACCCTCTCCTCCCATGTGTTACCCACCTCTGTCCTTGTTGCCCCTGTCTCCATGGTTGCCCTCCTTCATACACCCTCTCCTCCCATGTGTTACTCATCTCTCTCCTTGTTGCCCTCTCTCGATGGTTGCCCACCTTCATGCACCCTCTCTTCCCTTGTGTTAACCATCTCTGACCTTGTTGTCCCTGTCTCCATGGTTGCCCACCTTCATGCACCCTCTCCTCCCATATGTTACCACCGTCTGTTGCCTTGTGTTACCCATCACTGTTCTCCCACCCTGCACCCTCTCCTCCCATGTGTTACCCATCTCTGTCCTTGTTGCCCCTGTCTCCATGGTTGCCCACCTTCATACACCCTCTCCTCCCATGTGTTACCCATCTCTGTCCTTGTTGCCCTCTCTCCATGGTTGCCCACCTTCATGCACCCTCTCGTCCCATGTGTTAACCATCTCTGACCTTGTTGTCCCTGTCTCCATGGTTGCCCACCTTCATGCACCCTGTCCTCCCATGTGTTACCCATCTCTGTCCTTGTTGCCCCTGTCTCCATGGTTGCCCACCTTCATGCACCCTCTCTTCCCATGTTACCCATCTCTGAACTTGTTGCCCCTGTCTCCATGGTTGCCCACCTTCATTCACCCTCTTCTCCCATGTGTTACCCACCCTCTGTTGCCTTGTGTTACCCATCACTGTTCTCCCACCCTGCACCCTCTCCTCCCATATGTTACCCATCTCTGTCCTTGTTGGCCCTGTCTCCATGGTTGCCCACCTTCATACACCCTCTCCTCCCATGTGTTACTTATCTCTCTCCTTGTTGCCCTCTCTCCATGGTTGCCAACCTTCATGCACCCTCTCTTCCCATGTCTTAACCACCTCTGACCTTGTTGTCCCTGTCTCCATGGTTGCCCACCTTCATGCACCCTCTCCTCCCATGTGTTACCCACCCTCTGTTGCCTTGTGTTACCCATCACTGTTCTCCCACCCTGCACCCTCTCCTCCCATGTGTTACCCATCTCTGTCCTTGTTGCCCCTGTCTCCATGGTTGCCCACCTTCATACACCCTCTCCTCCCATGTGTTACTCATCTCTGTCCTTGTTGCCCTCTCTCGATGGTTGCCCACCTTCATGCACCCTCTCTTTCCATGTGTTAACCATCTCTGACCTTGTTGTCCCTGTCTCCATGGTTGCCCAACTTCATGCACCCTGTCCTCCCATGTGTTACCCACCCTCTGTTGCCTTGTGTTACCCGTCACTGTTCTCCCACCCTGCACCATCTCCTCCCATGTGTTACCCATCTCTGTCCTTGTTGCCCCTGTCTCCATGGTTGCCCACCTTCATACACCCTCTCCTCCCATGTGTTACTCATCTCTGTCCTTGTTGCCCTCGCTCCGTGGTTGCCCACCTTCATGCACCCTCCTTTCCCATGTGTTAACCATCTCTGACCTTGTTGTTCCTGTCTCCATGGTTGCCCACCTTCATGCACCCTCTCTTCCCATGTGTTAACCATCTCTGACCTTGTTGTCCCTGTCTCCATGGTTGCCCACCTTCATGCACCCTCTCCCCCCATGTGTTACCCAACCTCTGTTGCCTTGTGTTACCCATCACTGTTCTCCCACCCTGCACCCTCTCCTCCCATGTGTTACCCATCTCTGTCCTTGTTGCCCCTGTCTCCATGGTTGCCCACCTTCATACACCCTCTCCTCCCATGTGTTACCCATCTCTGTCCTTGTTGCCCTCTCTCCATGGTTGCCCACCTTCATGCACCCTCTCGTCCCATGTGTTAACCATCTCTGACCTTGTTGTCCCTGTCTCCATGGTTGCCCACCTTCATGCACCCTGTCCTCCCATGTGTTACCCATCTCTGTCCTTGTTGCCCCTGTCTCCATGGTTGCCCACCTTCATGCACCCTCTCTTCCCATGTTACCCATCTCTGAACTTGTTGCCCCTGTCTCCATGGTTGCCCACCTTCATTCACCCTCTTCTCCCATGTGTTACCCACCCTCTGTTGCCTTGTGTTACCCATCACTGTTCTCCCACCCTGCACCCTCTCCTCCCATATGTTACCCATCTCTGTCCTTGTTGCCCCTGTCTCCATGGTTGCCCACTTTCATACACCCTCTCCTCCCATGTGTTACTTATCTCTCTCCTTGTTGCCCTCTCTCCATGGTTGCCAACCTTCATGCACCCTCTCTTCCCATGTCTTAACCATCTCTGACCTTGTTGTCCCTGTCTCCATGGTTGCCCACCTTCATGCACCCTCTCCTCCCATGTGTTACCCACCCTCTGTTGCCTTGTGTTACCCATCACTGTTCTCCCACCCTGCACCCTCTCCTCCCATGTGTTACCCATCTCTGTCCTTGTTGCCCCTGTCTCCATGGTTGCCCACCTTCATACACCCTCTCCTCCCATGTGTTACTCATCTCTGTCCTTGTTGCCCTCTCTCGATGGTTGCCCACCTTCATGCACCCTCTCTTTCCATGTGTTAACCATCTCTGACCTTGTTGTCCCTGTCTCCATGGTTGCCCAACTTCATGCACCCTGTCCTCCCATGTGTTACCCACCCTCTGTTGCCTTGTGTTACCCATCACTGTTCTCCCACCCTGCACCCTCTCCTCTCATGTGTTAACCATCTCTGTCCTTGTTGCCCCTGTCTCCATGGTTGCCCACCTTCATACACCCTCTCCTCCCATGTGTTACTCATCTCTGTCCTTGTTGCCCTCGCTCCGTGGTTGCCCACCTTCATGCACCCTCCTTTCCCATGTGTTAACCATCTCTGACCTTGTTGTTCCTGTCTCCATGGTTGCCCACCTTCATGCACCCTCTCCTCCCATGTGTTACCCACCCTCTGTTGCCTTGTGTTACCCATCACTGTTCTCCCACCCTGCACCCTCTCCTCCCATGTGTTACCCATCTCTGTCCTTGTTGCCCCTGTCTCCATGGTTGCCCACCTTCATACACCCTCTCCTCCCATGTGTTACTCATCTCTGTCCTTGTTGCCCTCTCTCCATGGTTGCCCACCTTCATGCACCCTCTCTTCCCATGTGTTAACCATCTCTGACCTTGTTGTCCCTGTCTCCATGGTTGCCCACCTTCATGCACCCTCTCCCCCCATGTGTTACCCAACCTCTGTTGCCTTGTGTTACCCATCACTGTTCTCCCACCCTGCACCCTCTCCTCCCATGTGTTACCCATCTCTGTCCTTGTTGCCCCTGTCTCCATGGTTGCTCACCTTCATACACCCTCTCCTCCCATGTGTTACTCATCCCTGTCCTTGTTGCCCTCTCTCCATGGTTGCCCTCCTTCATGCACCCTCTCTTCCCATGTGTTAACCATCTCTGACCTTGTCCCTGTCTCCATGGTTGCCCACCTTCATGCACCCTCTCCCCCCATGTGTTACCCAACCTCTGTTGCCTTGTGTTACCCATCACTGTTCTCCCACCCTGCACCCTCTCCTCCCATGTGTTACCGACCTCTGTCCTTGTTGCCCCTGTCTCCTTGGTTGCCCACCTTCATACACCCTCTCCTCCCATGTGTTACTCATCTCTGTCCTTGTTGCCCTCTCTCCATGGTTGCCCACCTTCATGCACCCTCTCTTCTCATGTGTTAACCATCTCTGACCTTGTTGTCCCTGTCACCATGGTTGCCCACCTTCATGCACCCTCTCCTCCCATGTGTTACCCACCCTCTGTTGCCTTGTGTTACCCATCACTGTTCTCCCACCCTGCACCCTCTCCTCCCATGTGTTACCCATCTCTGTCCTTGTTGCCCTTGTCTCCATGGTTGCCCACCTTCATACACCCTCTCCTCCCATGTGTTACTCATCTCTGTCCTTGTTGCCCTCTCTCCGTGGTTGCCCACCTTCATGCACCCTCTCTTCCCATGTATTAACCATCTCTGACCTTGTTGTCCCTGTCTCCATGGTTGCCCACCTTCATGCACCCTCTCCTCCCATGTGTTACCCACCCTCTGTTGCCTTGTGTTACCCATCACTGTTCTCCCACCCTGCACCCTCTCCTCCCATGTGTTACCCATATCTGTCCTTGTTGCCCCTGTCTCCATGGTTGCCCACCTTCATACACCCTCTCCTCCCATGTGTTACTCATCTCTGTCCTTGTTGCCCTCTCTCCATGGTTGCCCACCTTCATGCACCCTCTCTTCCCATGTGTTAACCATCTCTGACCTTGTTGTCCCTGTCTCCATGGTTGCCCACCTTCATGCACCCTCTCCCCCCATGTGTTACCCAACCTCTGTTGCCTTGTGTTACCCATCACTGTTCTCCCACCCTGCACCCTCTCCTCCCATGTGTTACCCATCTCTGTCCTTGTTGCACCTGTCTCCATGGTTGCCCACCTTCATACACCCTCTCCTCCCATGGGTTACTCATATCTGTCCTTGTTGCCCTCTCTCCATGGTTGCCCACCTTCATGCATCCTCTCTTCCCATGTGTTAACCATCTCTGACCTTGTTGCACCTGTCTCCATGGTTGCCCACCTTCATACACCCTCTCCTCCCATGTGTCACTCATATCTGTCCTTGTTGCCCTCTCTCCATGGTTGCCCACCTTCATGCACCCTCTCCCCCCATGTGTTACCCAACCTCTGTTGCCTTGTGTTACCCATCACTGTTCTCCCACCCTGCACCCTCTCCTCCCATCTGTTACCCACCTCTGTCCTTGTTGCCCCTGTCTCCATGGTTGCCCACCTTCATACACCCTCTCCTCCCATGTGTTACTCATCTCTGTCCTTGTTGCCCTCTCCCGATGGTTGCCCACCTTCATGCAGCCTCTCTTCCCATGTGTTAACCATCTCTGACCTTGTTGTCCCTGTCTCCATGGTTGCCCACCTTCATGCACCCTCTCCTCCCATATGTTACCACCCTCTGTTGCCTTGTGTTCCCCATCACTTTTCTCCCACCCTGCACCCTCTCCTCCCATGTGTTACCCATCTCTGTCCTTGTTGCCCCTGTCTCCATGGTTGCACACCTTCATACACCCTCTCCTCCCATGTGTTGCCCATCTCTGTCCTTGTTGCCCTCTCTCCATGGTTGCCCACCTTCATGCACCCTCTCTTCCCATGTGTTAACCATCTCTGACCTTGTTGTCCCTGTCTCCATGGTTTCCACCTTCATGCAACCTCTCCCCCCATGTGTTACCCAACCTCTGTTGCCTTGTGTTACCCATCACTGTTCTCCCACCCTGCACCCTCTCCTCCCATGTGTTACCCATCTCTGTCCTTGTTGCCCCTGTCTCCATGGTTGCCCACCTTCATACACCCTTTCCTCCCATGTGTTACTCATCTCTGTCCTTGTTGCCCTCTCTCCATGGTTGCCCACCTTCATGCACCCTCTCTTCCCATGTGTTAACCATCTCTGACCTTGTCCCTGTCTCCATGGTTGCCCACCTTCATGCACCCTCTCCCCCCATGTGTTACCCAACCTCTGTTGCCTTGTGTTACCCATCACTGTTCTCCCACCCTGCACCCTCTCCTCCCATGTGTTACCCACCTCTGTCCTTGTTGCCCCTGTCTCCATGGTTGCCCTCCTTCATACACCCTCTCCTCCCATGTGTTACTCATCTCTCTCCTTGTTGCCCTCTCTCGATGGTTGCCCACCTTCATGCACCCTCTCTTCCCTTGTGTTAACCATCTCTGACCTTGTTGTCCCTGTCTCCATGGTTGCCCACCTTCATGCACCCTCTCCTCCCATATGTTACCACCCTCTGTTGCCTTGTGTTACCCATCACTGTTCTCCCACCCTGCACCCTCTCCTCCCATGTGTTACCCATCTCTGTCCTTGTTGCCCCTGTCTCCATGGTTGCCCACCTTCATACACCCTCTCCTCCCATGTGTTACCCATCTCTGTCCTTGTTGCCCTCTCTCCATGGTTGCCCACCTTCATGCACCCTCTCGTCCCATGTGTTAACCATCTCTGACCTTGTTGTCCCTGTCTCCATGGTTGCCCACCTTCATGCACCCTGTCCTCCCATGTGTTACCCATCTCTGTCCTTGTTGCCCCTGTCTCCATGGTTGCCCACCTTCATGCACCCTCTCTTCCCATGTTACCCATCTCTGAACTTGTTGCCCCTGTCTCCATGGTTGCCCACCTTCATTCACCCTCTTCTCCCATGTGTTACCCACCCTCTGTTGCCTTGTGTTACCCATCACTGTTCTCCCACCCTGCACCCTCTCCTCCCATATGTTACCCATCTCTGTCCTTGTTGCCCCTGTCTCCATGGTTGCCCACCTTCATACACCCTCTCCTCCCATGTGTTACTTATCTCTCTCCTTGTTGCCCTCTCTCCATGGTTGCCAACCTTCATCCACCCTCTCTTCCCATGTCTTAACCACCACTGACCTTGTTGTCCCTGTCTCCATGGTTGCCCACCTTCATGCACCCTCTCCTCCCATGTGTTACCCACCCTCTGTTGCCTTGTGTTACCCATCACTGTTCTCCCACCCTGCACCCTCTCCTCCCATGTGTTACCCATCTCTGTCCTTGTTGCCCCTGTCTCCATGGTTGCCCACCTTCATACACCCTCTCCGCCCATGTGTTACTCATCTCTGTCCTTGTTGCCCTCTCTCGATGGTTGCCCACCTTCATGCACCCTCTCTTTCCATGTGTTAACCATCTCTGACCTTGTTGTCCCTGTCTCCATGGTTGCCCAACTTCATGCACCCTCTCCTCCCATGTGTTACCCACCCTCTGTTGCCTTGTGTTACCCATCACTGTTCTCCCACCCTGCACCCTCTCCTCCCATGTGTTACCCATCTCTGTCCTTGTTGCCCCTGTCTCCATGGTTGCCCACCTTCATACACCCTCTCCTCCCATGTGTTACTCATCTCTGTCCTTGTTGCCCTCGCTCCGTGGTTGCCCACCTTCATGCACCCTCTCTTCCCATGTTACCCATCTCTGAACTTGTTGCCCCTGTCTCCATGGGTGCCCACCTTCATTCACCCTCTTCTCCCATGTGTTACCCAACCTCTGTTGCCTTGTGTTACCCATCACTGTTCTCCCACCCTGCACCCTCTCCTCCCATGTGTTACCCATCTCTGTCCTTGTTGCCCCTGTCTCCTTGGTTGCCCACCTTCATACACCCTCTCCTCCCATGTGTTACTCATCTCTGTCCTTGTTGCCCTCTCTCCATGGTTGCCCACCTTCATGCACCCTCTCTTCTCATGTGTTAACCATCTCTGACCTTGTTGTCCCTGTCACCATGGTTGCCCACCTTCATGCACCCTCTCCTCCCATGTGTTACCCACCCTCTGTTGCCTTGTGTTACCCATCACTGTTCTCCCACCCTGCACCCTCTCCTCCCATGTGTTACCCATCTCTGTCCTTGTTGCCCCTGTCTCCATGGTTGCCCACCTTCATACACCCTCTCCTCCCATGTGTTACTCATCTCTGTCCTTGTTGCCCTCTCTCCGTGGTTGCCCACCTTCATGCACCCTCTCTTCCCATGTATTAACCATCTCTGACCTTGTTGTCCCTGTCTCCATGGTTGCCCACCTTCATGCACCCTCTCCTCCCATGTGTTACCCACCCTCTGTTGCCTTGTGTTACCCATCACTGTTCTCCCACCCTGCACCCTCTCCTCCCATGTGTTACCCATATCTGTCCTTGTTGCCCCTGTCTCCATGGTTGCCCACCTTCATACACCCTCTCCTCCCATGTGTTACTCATCTCTGTCCTTGTTGCCCTCTCTCCATGGTTGCCCACCTTCATGCACCCTCTCTTCCCATGTGTTAACCATCTCTGACCTTGTTGTCCCTGTCTCCATGGTTGCCCACCTTCATGCACCCTCTCCCCCCATGTGTTACCCAACCTCTGTTGCCTTGTGTTACCCATCACTGTTCTCCCACCCTGCACCCTCTCCTCCCATGTGTTACCCATCTCTGTCCTTGTTGCACCTGTCTCCATGGTTGCCCACCTTCATACACCCTCTCCTCCCATGGGTTACTCATATCTGTCCTTGTTGCCCTCTCTCCATGGTTGCCCACCTTCATGCATCCTCTCTTCCCATGTGTTAACCATCTCTGACCTTGTTGCACCTGTCTCCATGGTTGCCCACCTTCATACACCCTCTCCTCCCATGTGTTACCCAACCTCTGTTGCCTTGTGTTACCCATCACTGTTCTCCCACCCTGCACCCTCTCCTCCCATCTGTTACCCACCTCTGCCCTTGTTGCCCCTGTCTCCATGGTTGCCCACCTTCATACACCCTCTCCTCCCATGTGTTACTCATCTCTGTCCTTGTTGCCCTCTCCCGATGGTTGCCCACCTTCATGCAGCCTCTCTTCCCATGTGTTAACCATCTCTGACCTTGTTGTCCCTGTCTCCATGGTTGCCCACCTTCATGCACCCTCTCCTCCCATATGTTACCACCCTCTGTTGCCTTGTGTTCCCCATCACTTTTCTCCCACCCTGCACCCTCTCCTCCCATGTGTTGCCCATCTCTGTCCTTGTTGCCCTCTCTCCATGGTTGCCCACCTTCATGCACCCTCTCTTCCTATGTGTTAACCATCTCTGACCTTGTTGTCCCTGTCTCCATGGTTGCCCACCTTCATGCAACCTCTCCCCCCATGTGTTACCCAACCTCTGTTGCCTTGTGTTACCCATCACTGTTCTCCCACCCTGCACCCTCTCCTCCCATGTGTTACCCATCTCTGTCCTTGTTGCCCCTGTCTCCATGGTTGCCCACCTTCATACACCCTTTCCTCCCATGTGTTACTCATCTCTGTCCTTGTTGCCCTCTCTCCATGGTTGCCCACCTTCATGCACCCTCTCTTCCCATGTGTTAACCATCTCTGACCTTGTCCCTGTCTCCATGGTTGCCCACCTTCATGCACCCTCTCCCCCCATGTGTTACCCAACCTCTGTTGCCTTGTGTTACCCATCACTGTTCTCCCACCCTGCACCCTCTCCTCCCATGTGTTACCCACCTCTGTCCTTGTTGCCCCTGTCTCCATGGTTGCCCTCCTTCATACACCCTCTCCTCCCATGTGTTACTCATCTCTCTCCTTGTTGCCCTCTCTCGATGGTTGCCCACCTTCATGCACCCTCTCTTCCCTTGTGTTAACCATCTCTGACCTTGTTGTCCCTGTCTCCATGGTTGCCCACCTTCATGCACCCTCTCCTCCCATATGTTACCACCCTCTGTTGCCTTGTGTTACCCATCACTGTTCTCCCACCCTGCACCCTCTCCTCCCATGTGTTACCCATCTCTGTCCTTGTTGCCCCTGTCTCCATGGTTGCCCACCTTCATACACCCTCTCCTCCCATGTGTTACCCATCTCTGTCCTTGTTGCCCTCTCTCCATGGTTGCCCACCTTCATGCACCCTCTCGTCCCATGTGTTAACCATCTCTGACCTTGTTGTCCCTGTCTCCATGGTTGCCCACCTTCATGCACCCTGTCCTCCCATGTGTTACCCATCTCTGTCCTTGTTGCCCCTGTCTCCATGGTTGCCCACCTTCATGCACCCTCTCTTCCCATGTTACCCATCTCTGAACTTGTTGCCCCTGTCTCCATGGTTGCCCACCTTCATTCACCCTCTTCTCCCATGTGTTACCCACCCTCTGTTGCCTTGTGTTACCCATCACTGTTCTCCCACCCTGCACCCTCTGCTCCCATATGTTACACCCTGCACCCTCTGCTCCCATATGTTACCCATCTCTGTCCTTGTTGCCCCTGTCTCCATGGTTGCCCACCTTCATACACCCTTTCCTCCCATGTGTTACTCATCTCTGTCCTTGTTGCCCTCTCTCCATGGTTGCCCACCTTCATGCACCCTCTCTTCCCATGTGTTAACCATCTCTGACCTTGTCCCTGTCTCCATGGTTGCCCACCTTCATGCACCCTCTCCCCCCATGTGTTACCCAACCTCTGTTGCCTTGTGTTACCCATCACTGTTCTCCCACTCTGCACCCTCTCCTCCCATGTGTTACCCACCTCTGTCCTTGTTGCCCCTGTCTCCATGGTTGCCCTCCTTCATACACCCTCTCCTCCCATGTGTTACTCATCTCTCTCCTTGTTGCCCTCTCTCGATGGTTGCCCACCTTCATGCACCCTCTCTTCCCTTGTGTTAACCATCTCTGACCTTGTTGTCCCTGTCTCCATGGTTGCCCACCTTCATGCACCCTCTCCTCCCATATGTTACCACCCTCTGTTGCCTTGTGTTACCCATCACTGTTCTCCCACCCTGCACCCTCTCCTCCCATGTGTTACCCATCTCTGTCCTTGTTGCCCCTCTCTCCATGGTTGCCCACCTTCATGCACCCTCTCGTCCCATGTGTTAACCATCTCTGACCTTGTTGCCCCTGTCTCCATGGTTGCCCACCTTCATGCACCCTCTCTTCCCATGTTACCCATCTCTGAACTTGTTGCCCCTGTCTCCATGGTTTCCCACCTTCATTCACCCTCTTCTCCCATGTGTTACCCACCCTCTGTTGCCTTGTGTTACCCATCACTGTTCTCCCACCCTGCACCCTCTCCTCCCATATGTTACCCATCTCTGTCCTTGTTGCCCCTGTCTCCATGGTTGCCCACCTTCATACACCCTCTCCTCCCATGTGTTACTTATCTCTCTCCTTGTTGCCCTCTCTCCATGGTTGCCAACCTTCATGCACCCTCTCTTCCCATGTCTTAACCACCTCTGACCTTGTTGTCCCTGTCTCCATGGTTACCCACCTTCATGCACCCTCTCCTCCCATGTGTTACCCACCCTCTGTTGCCTTGTGTTACCCATCACTGTTCTCCCACCCTGCACCCTCTCCTCCCATGTGTTACCCATCTCTGTCCTTGTTGCCCCTGTCTCCATGGTTGCCCACCTTCATACACCCTCTCCTCCCATGTGTTACTCATCTCTGTCCTTGTTGCCCTCTCTCGATGGTTGCCCACCTTCATGCACCCTCTCTTTCCATGTGTTAACCATCTCTGACCTTGTTGTCCCTGTCTCCATGGTTGCCCAACTTCATGCACCCTGTCCTCCCATGTGTTACCCACCCTCTGTTGCCTTGTGTTACCCATCACTGTTCTCCCACCCTGCACCATCTCCTCCCATGTGTTACCCATCTCTGTCCTTGTTGCCCCTGTCTCCATGGTTGCCCACCTTCATACACCCTCTCCTCCCATGTGTTACTCATCTCTGTCCTTGTTGCCCTCGCTCCGTGGTTGCCCACCTTCATGCACCCTCCTTTCCCATGTGTTAACCATCTCTGACCTTGTTGTTCCTGTCTCCATGGTTGCCCACCTTCATGCACCCTCTCTTCCCATGTGTTAACCATCTCTGACCTTGTTGTCCCTGTCTCCATGGTTGCCCACCTTCATGCACCCTCTCCCCCCATGTGTTACCCAACCTCTGTTGCCTTGTGTTACCCATCACTGTTCTCCCACCCTGCACCCTCTCCTCCCATGTGTTACCCATCTCTGTCCTTGTTGCCCCTGTCTCCATGGTTGCCCACCTTCATACACCCTCTCCTCCCATGTGTTACCCATCTCTGTCCTTGTTGCCCTCTCTCCATGGTTGCCCACCTTCATGCACCCTCTCGTCCCATGTGTTAACCATCTCTGACCTTGTTGTCCCTGTCTCCATGGTTGCCCACCTTCATGCACCCTGTCCTCCCATGTGTTACCCATCTCTGTCCTTGTTGCCCCTGTCTCCATGGTTGCCCACCTTCATGCACCCTCTCTTCCCATGTTACCCATCTCTGAACTTGTTGCCCTTGTCTCCATGGTTGCCCACCTTCATTCACCCTCTTCTCCCATGTGTTACCCACCCTCTGTTGCCTTGTGTTACCCATCACTGTTCTCCCACCCTGCACCCTCTCCTCCCATATGTTACCCATCTCTGTCCTTGTTGCCCCTGTCTCCATGGTTGCCCACTTTCATACACCCTCTCCTCCCATGTGTTACTTATCTCTCTCCTTGTTGCCCTCTCTCCATGGTTGCCAACCTTCATGCACCCTCTCTTCCCATGTCTTAACCATCTCTGACCTTGTTGTCCCTGTCTCCATGGTTGCCCACCTTCATGCACCCTCTCCTCCCTTGTGTTACCCACCCTCTGTTGCCTTGTGTTACCCATCACTGTTCTCCCACCCTGCACCCTCTCCTCCCATGTGTTACCCATCTCTGTCCTTGTTGCCCCTGTCTCCATGGTTGCCCACCTTCATACACCCTCTCCTCCCATGTGTTACTCATCTCTGTCCTTGTTGCCCTCTCTCGATGGTTGCCCACCTTCATGCACCCTCTCTTTCCATGTGTTAACCATCTCTGACCTTGTTGTCCCTGTCTCCATGGTTGCCCAACTTCATGCACCCTGTCCTCCCATGTGTTACCCACCCTCTGTTGCCTTGTGTTACCCATCACTGTTCTCCCACCCTGCACCCTCTCCTCCCATGTGTTAACAATCTCTGTCCTTGTTGCCCCTGTCTCCATGGTTGTCCACCTTCATACACCCTCTCCTCCCATGTGTTACTCATCTCTGTCCTTGTTGCCCTCGCTCCGTGGTTGCCCACCTTCATGCACCCTCCTTTCCCATGTGTTAACCATCTCTGACCTTGTTGTTCCTGTCTCCATGGTTGCCCACCTTCATGCACCCTCTCCTCCCATGTGTTACCCACCCTCTGTTGCCTTGTGTTACCCATCACTGTTCTCCCACCCTGCACCCTCTCCTCCCATGTGTTACCCATCTCTGTCCTTGTTGCCCCTGTCTCCATGGTTGCCAACCTTCATACACCCTCTCCTCCCATGTGTTACTAATCTCTGTCCTTGTTGCCCTCTCTCCATGGTTGCCCACCTTCATGCACCCTCTCTTCCCATGTGTTAACCATCTCTGACCTTGTTGTCTCTGTCTCCATGGTTGCCCACCTTCATGCACCCTCTCTCCCCATGTGTTACCCAACCTCTGTTGCCTTGTGTTACCCATCACTGTTCTCCCACCCTGCACCCTCTCCTCCCATGTGTTACCCATCTCTGTCCTTGTTGCCCCTGTCTCCATGGTTGCTCACCTTCATACACCCTCTCCTCCCATGTGTTACTCATCCCTGTCCTTGTTGCCCTCTCTCCATGGTTGCCCTCCTTCATGCACCCTCTCTTCCCATGTGTTAACCATCTCTGACCTTGTCCCTGTCTCCATGGTTGCCCACCTTCATGCACCCTCTCCCCCCATGTGTTACCCAACCTCTGTTGCCTTGTGTTACCCATCACTGTTCTCCCACCCTGCACCCTCTCCTCCCATGTGTTACCGACCTCTGTCCTTGTTGCCCCTGTCTCCTTGGTTGCCCACCTTCATACACCCTCTCCTCCCATGTGTTACTCATCTCTGTCCTTGTTGCCCTCTCTCCATGGTTGCCCACCTTCATGCACCCTCTCTTCTCATGTGTTAACCATCTCTGACCTTGTTGTCCCTGTCACCATGGTTGCCCACCTTCATGCACCCTCTCCTCCCATGTGTTACCCACCCTCTGTTGCCTTGTGTTACCCATCACTGTTCTCCCACCCTGCACCCTCTCCTCCCATGTGTTACCCATCTCTGTCCTTGTTGCCCCTGTCTCCATGGTTGCCCACCTTCATACACCCTCTCCTCCCATGTGTTACTCATCTCTGTCCTTGTTGCCCTCTCTCCGTGGTTGCCCACCTTCATGCACCCTCTCTTCCCATGTATTAACCATCTCTGACCTTGTTGTCCCTGTCTCCATGGTTGCCCACCTTCATGCACCCTCTCCTCCCATGTGTTACCCACCCTCTGTTGCCTTGTGTTACCCATCACTGTTCTCCCACCCTGCACCCTCTCCTCCCATGTGTTACCCATATCTGTCCTTGTTGCCCCTGTCTCCATGGTTGCCCACCTTCATACACCCTCTCCTCCCATGTGTTACTCATCTCTGTCCTTGTTGCCCTCTCTCCATGGTTGCCCACCTTCATGCACCCTCTCTTCCCATGTGTTAACCATCTCTGACCTTGTTGTCCCTGTCTCCATGGTTGCCCACCTTCATGCACCCTCTCCTCCCATATGTTACCACCCTCTGTTGCCTTGTGTTACCCATCACTGTTCTCCCACCCTGCACCCTCTCCTCCCATGTGTTACCCATCTCTGTCCTTGTTGCCCCTGTCTCCATGGTTGCCCACCTTCATGCAACCTCTCCTCCCATGTGTTCTCATCTCTGTCCTTGTTGCCCTCTCTCCATGGTTGCCCACCTTCATGCACCCTCTCTTCCCATGTGTTAACCATCTCTGACCTTGTTGTCCCTGTCTCCATGGTTGCCCACCTTCATGCACCCTCTCCCCCCATGTGTTACCCAACCTCTGTTGCCTTGTGTTACCCATCACTGTTCTCCCACCCTGCACCCTCTCCTCCCATGTATTACCCATCTCTGTCCTTGTTGCCGCTGTCTCCATAGTTGCCCACCTTCATACACCCTCTCCTCCCATGTGTTACTCATCTCTTTCCTTGTTGCCCTCTCTCCATGGTTGCCCACCTTCATGCACCCTCTCTTCCCATGTGTTAACCATCTCTGACCTTGTCCCTGTCTCCATGGTTGCCCACCTTCATGCACCCTCTCCCCCCATGTGTTACCCAACCTCTGTTGCCTTGTGTTACCCATCACTGTTCTCCCACCCTGCACCCTCTCCTCCCATGTGTTACCCACCTCTGTCCTTGTTGCCCCTGTCTCCATGGTTGCCCTCCTTCATACACCCTCTCCTCCCATGTGTTACCCATCTCTGTCCTTGTTGCCCTCTCTCGATGGTTGCCCACCTTCATGCACCCTCTCTTCCCATGTTACCCATCTCTGACCTTGTTGTCCCTGTCTCCATGGTTGCCACCTTCATGCACCCTGTCCTCCCATGTGTTACCCATCTCTGTCCTTGTTGCCCCTGTCTCCATGGTTGCCCACCTTCATGCACCCTCTCTTCCCATGTTACCCATCTCTGAACTTGTTGCCCCTGTCCCCATGGTTGCCCACTTTCATGCACCCTCTTCTCCCATGTGTTACCCACCCTCTGTTGCCTTGTATTACCCATCACTGTTCTCCCACCCTGCACCCTCTCCTCCCATGCGTTACCCATCTCTGTCCTTGTTGCCCCTGTCTCCATGGTTGCCCACCTTCATACACCCTCTCCTCCCATGTGTTACTCATCTCTGTCCTTGTTGCCCTCTCTCCATGGTTGTCCACCTTCATGCACCCTCTCTTCCCATGTGTTAACAATCTCTGACCTTGTTGTCCCTGTCTCCATGGTTGCCCACCTTCATGCATCCTCTCCTCCCATGTGTTACCCACCCTCTGTTGCCTTGTGTTACCCATCACTGTTCTCCCACCCTGCACCCTCTCCTCCCATGTGTTACCCATCTCTGTCCTTGTTGCCCCTGTCTCCATGGTTGCCCACCTTCATGCACCCTCTCTTCCCATGTGTTACTCATCTCTGTCCTTGTTGCCCTCTCTCCATGATTGCCCACCTTCATGCACCCTCTCTTCCCATGTCTTAACCATCTCTGACCTTGTTGTCCCTCTCTCCATGGTTGCCCACCTTCATGCACCCTCTCCTCCCATGTGTTACCCACCCTCTGTTGCCTTGTGTTACCCATCACTGTTCTCCCACCCTGCACCCTCTCCTCCCATGTGTTACCCATCTCTGTCCTTGTTGCCCCTGTCTCCATGGTTGCCCACCTTCATACACCCTCTCCTCCCATGTGTTACTCATCTCTGTCCTTGTTGCCCTCCCTCGATGGTTGGCCACCTTCATGCACCCTCTCTTCCCATGTGTTAACCATCTGTGACCTTGTTGTCCCTGTCTCCATGGTTGCCCACCTTCATGCACCCTCTCCTCCCATGTGTTACCCACCCTCTGTTGCCTTGTGTTACCCATCACTGTTCTCCCACCCTGCACCCTCTCCTCCCATGTGTTACCTATCTCTGTCCTTGTTGCCCCTGTCTCCATGGTTGCCCACCTTCATACACCCTTTCCACCCATGTGTTACTCATCTCTGTCCTTGTTGCCCTCTCTCGATGGTTGCCCACCTTCATGCACCCTCTCTTCGATTGTGTTAACCATCTCTGACCTTGTTGTCCCTGTCTCCATGGTTACCCACCTTCATGCACCCTCTCCTCCCATATGTTACCACACTCTGTTGCCTTGTGTTACCCATCACTGTTCTCCCACCCTGCACCCTCTCCTCCCATGTGTTACCCATCTCTGTCCTTGTTGCCCCTGTCTCCATGGTTGCCCACCTTCATACACCCTCTCCTCCCATGTGTTACCCATCTCTGTCCTTGTTGCCCTCTCTCCATGGTTGCCCACCTTCATGCACCCTCTCTTCTCATGTGTTAAACATCTCTGACCTTGTTGTCCCTGTCTCCATGGTTGCCCACCTTCATGCCCCCTGTCCTCCCATGTGTTACCCATCTCTGTCCTTGTTGCCCCTGTCTCCATGGTGGCCCACCTTCATGCACCCTCTCCTCCTATGTTACCCATCTCTGAACTTGTTGCCCCTGTCTCCATGGTTGCCCACCTTCATGCACCCTCTTCTCCCATGTGTTACCCAACCTCTGTTGCCTTGTGTTACCCATCACTGTTCTCCCACCCTGCACCCTCTCCTCCCATGTGTTACCCATCTCTGTCCTTGTTGCCCCTGTCTCCTTGGTTGCCCACCTTCATACACCCTCTCCTCCCATGTGTTACTCATCTCTGTCCTTGTTGCCCTCTCTCCATGGTTGCCCACCTTCATGCACCCTCTCTTCTCATGTGTTAACCATCTCTGACCTTGTTGTCCCTGTCACCATGGTTGCCCACCTTCATGCACCCTCTCCTCCCATGTGTTACCCACCCTCTGTTGCCTTGTGTTACCCATCACTGTTCTCCCACCCTGCACCCTCTCCTCCCATGTGTTACCCATCTCTGTCCTTGTTGCCCCTGTCTCCATGGTTGCCCACCTTCATACACCCTCTCCTCCCATGTGTTACTCATCTCTGTCCTTGTTGCCCTCTCTCCGTGGTTGCCCACCTTCATGCACCCTCTCTTCCCATGTATTAACCATCTCTGACCTTGTTGTCCCTGTCTCCATGGTTGCCCACCTTCATGCACCCTCTCCTCCCATGTGTTACCCACCCTCTGTTGCCTTGTGTTACCCATCACTGTTCTCCCACCCTGCACCCTCTCCTCCCATGTGTTACCCATATCTGTCCTTGTTGCCCCTGTCTCCATGGTTGCCCACCTTCATACACCCTCTCCTCCCATGTGTTACTCATCTCTGTCCTTGTTGCCCTCTCTCCATGGTTGCCCACCTTCATGCACCCTCTCTTCCGATGTGTTAACCATCTCTGACCTTGTTGTCCCTGTCTCCATGGTTGCCCACCTTCATGCACCCTCTCCCCCCATGTGTTACCCAACCTCTGTTGCCTTGTGTTACCCATCACTGTTCTCCCACCCTGCACCCTCTCCTCCCATGTGTTATCCATCTCTGTCCTTGTTGCACCTGTCTCCATGGTTGCCCACCTTCATACACCCTCTCCTCCCATGGGTTACTCATATCTGTCCTTGTTGCCCTCTCTCCATGGTTGCCCACCTTCATGCATCCTCTCTTCCCATGTGTTAACCATCTCTGACCTTGTTGCACCTGTCTCCATGGTTGCCCACCTTCATACACCCTCTCCTCCCATGTGTTACTCATATCTGTCCTTGTTGCCCTCTCTCCATGGTTGCCCACCTTCATGCACCCTCTCCCCCCATGTGTTACCCAACCTCTGTTGCCTTGTGTTACCCATCACTGTTCTCCCACCCTGCACCCTCTCCTCCCATCTGTTACCCACCTCTGTCCTTGTTGCCCCTGTCACCATGGTTGCCCACCTTCATACACCCTCTCCTCCCATGTGTTACTCATCTCTGTCCTTGTTGCCCTCTCCCGATGGTTGCCCACCTTCATGCAGCCTCTCTTCCCATGTGTTAACCATCTCTGACCTTGTTGTCCCTGTCTCCATGGTTGCCCACCTTCATGCACCCTCTCCTCCCATATGTTACCACCCTCTGTTGCCTTGTGTTCCCCATCACTTTTCTCCCACCCTGCACCCTCTCCTCCCATGTGTTACCCATCTCTGTCCTTGTTGCCCCTGTCTCCATGGTTGCCCACCTTCATACACCCTCTCCTCCCATGTGTTGCCCATCTCTGTCCTTGTTGCCCTCTCTCCATGGTTGCCCACCTTCATGCACCCTCTCTTCCCATCTGTTACCCACCTCTGTCCTTGTTGCCCCTGTCACCATGGTTGCCCACCTTCATACACCCTCTCCTCCCATGCGTTACTCATCTCTGTCCTTGTTGCCCTCTCCCGATGGTTGCCCACCTTCATGCAGCCTCTCTTCCCATGTGTTAACCATCTCTGACCTTGTTGTCCCTGTCACCATGGTTGCCCACCTTCATGCACCCTCTCCTCCCATGTGTTACCCACCCTCTGTTGCCTTGTGTTACCCATCACTGTTCTCCCACCCTGCACCCTCTCCTCCCATGTGTTACCCATCTCTGTCCTTGTTGCCCCTGTCTCCATGGTTGCCCACCTTCATACACCCTCTCCTCCCATGTGTTACCCATCTCTGTCCTTGTTGCCCTCTCTCCATGGTTGCCCACCTTCATGCACCCTCTCGTCCCATGTGTTAACCATCTCTGACCTTGTTGTCCCTGTCTCCATGGTTGCCCACCTTCATGCACCCTGTCCTCCCATGTGTTACCCATCTCTGTCCTTGTTGCCCCTGTCTCCATGGTTGCCCACCTTCATGCACCCTCTCTTCCCATGTTACCCATCTCTGAACTTGTTGCCCCTGTCTCCATGGTTGCCCACCTTCATTCACCCTCTTCTCCCATGTGTTACCCACCCTCTGTTGCCTTGTGTTACCCAT
This sequence comes from Ambystoma mexicanum, assembly GCF_040938575.1. Lineage (NCBI taxonomy): Eukaryota > Metazoa > Chordata > Amphibia > Caudata > Ambystomatidae > Ambystoma > Ambystoma mexicanum. The sequence continues at coordinate 542,938,099 of NC_090932.1, forward strand.
CACTGTTCTCCCACCCTGCACCCACTCCTCCCATATGTTACCCATCTCTGTCCTTGTTGCCCCTGTCTCCATGGTTGCCCACCTTCATACACCCTCTCCTCCCATGTGTTACTTATCTCTCTCCTTGTTGCCCTCTCTCCATGGTTGCCAACCTTCATGCACCCTCTCTTCCCATGTCTTAACCACCTCTGACCTTGTTGTCCCTGTCTCCATGGTTGCCCACCTTCATGCACCCTCTCCTCCCATGTGTTACCCACCCTCTGTTGCCTTGTGTTACCCATCACTGTTCTCCCACCCTGCACCCTCTCCTCCCATGTGTTACCCATCTCTGTCCTTGTTGCCCCTGTCTCCATGGTTGCCCACCTTCATACACCCTCTCCTCCCATGTGTTACTCATCTCTGTCCTTGTTGCCCTCTCTCGATGGTTGCCCACCTTCATGCACCCTCTCTTTCCATGTGTTAACCATCTCTGACCTTGTTGTCCCTGTCTCCATGGTTGCCCAACTTCATGCACCCTGTCCTCCCATGTGTTACCCACCCTCTGTTGCCTTGTGTTACCCATCACTGTTCTCCCACCCTGCACCATCTCCTCCCATGTGTTACCCATCTCTGTCCTTGTTGCCCCTGTCTCCATGGTTGCCCACCTTCATACACCCTCTCCTCCCATGTGTTACTCATCTCTGTCCTTGTTGCCCTCGCTCCGTGGTTGCCCACCTTCATGCACCCTCCTTTCCCATGTGTTAACCATCTCTGACCTTGTTGTTCCTGTCTCCATGGTTGCCCACCTTCATGCACCCTCTCTTCCAATGTGTTAACCATCTCTGACCTTGTTGTCCCTGTCTCCATGGTTGCCCACCTTCATGCACCCTCTCCCCCCATGTGTTACCCAACCTCTGTTGCCTTGTGTTACCCATCACTGTTCTCCCACCCTGCACCCTCTCCTCCCATGTGTTACCCATCTCTGTCCTTGTTGCCCCTGTCTCCATGGTTGCCCACCTTCATACACCCTCTCCTCCCATGTGTTACCCATCTCTGTCCTTGTTGCCCTCTCTCCATGGTTGCCCACCTTCATGCACCCTCTCGTCCCATGTGTTAACCATCTCTGACCTTGTTGTCCCTGTCTCCATGGTTGCCCACCTTCATGCACCCTGTCCTCCCATGTGTTACCCATCTCTGTCCTTGTTGCCCCTGTCTCCATGGTTGCCCACCTTCATGCACCCTCTCTTCCCATGTTACCCATCTCTGAACTTGTTGCCCCTGTCTCCATGGTTGCCCACCTTCATTCACCCTCTTCTCCCATGTGTTACCCACCCTCTGTTGCCTTGTGTTACCCATCACTGTTCTCCCACCCTGCACCCTCTCCTCCCATATGTTACCCATCTCTGTCCTTGTTGCCCCTGTCTCCATGGTTGCCCACCTTCATACACCCTCTCCTCCCATGTGTTACTTATCTCTCTCCTTGTTGCCCTCTCTCCATGGTTGCCAACCTTCATGCACCCTCTCTTCCCATGTCTTAACCATCTCTGACCTTGTTGTCCCTGTCTCCATGGTTGCCCACCTTCATGCACCCTCTCCTCCCATGTGTTACCCACCCTCTGTTGCCTTGTGTTACCCATCACTGTTCTCCCACCCTGCACCCTCTCCTCCCATGTGTTACCCATCTCTGTCCTTGTTGCCCCTGTCTCCATGGTTGCCCACCTTCATACACCCTCTCCTCCCATGTGTTACTCATCTCTGTCCTTGTTGCCCTCTCTCGATGGTTGCCCACCTTCATGCACCCTCTCTTTCCATGTGTTAACCATCTCTGACCTTGTTGTCCCTGTCTCCATGGTTGCCCAACTTCATGCACCCTGTCCTCCCATGTGTTACCCACCCTCTGTTGCCTTGTGTTACCCATCACTGTTCTCCCACCCTGCACCCTCTCCTCCCATGTGTTAACCATCTCTGTCCTTGTTGCCCCTGTCTCCATGGTTGCCCACCTTCATACACCCTCTCCTCCCATGTGTTACTCATCTCTGTCCTTGTTGCCCTCGCTCCGTGGTTGCCCACCTTCATGCACCCTCCTTTCCCATGTGTTAACCATCTCTGACCTTGTTGTTCCTGTCTCCATGGTTGCCCACCTTCATGCACCCTCTCCTCCCATGTGTTACCCACCCTCTGTTGCCTTGTGTTACCCATCACTGTTCTCCCACCCTGCACCCTCTCCTCCCATGTGTTACCCATCTCTGTCCTTGTTGCCCCTGTCTCCATGGTTGCCCACCTTCATACACCCTCTCCTCCCATGTGTTACTCATCTCTGTCCTTGTTGCCCTCTCTCCATGGTTGCCCACCTTCATGCACCCTCTCTTCCCATGTGTTAACCATCTCTGACCTTGTTGTCCCTGTCTCCATGGTTGCCCACCTTCATGCACCCTCTCCCCCCATGTGTTACCCAACCTCTGTTGCCTTGTGTTACCCATCACTGTTCTCCCACCCTGCACCCTCTCCTCCCATGTGTTACCCATCTCTGTCCTTGTTGCCCCTGTCTCCATGGTTCCTCACCTTCATACACCCTCTCCTCCCATGTGTTACTCATCCCTGTCCTTGTTGCCCTCTCTCCATGGTTGCCCTCCTTCATGCACCCTCTCTTCCCATGTGTTAACCATCTCTGACCTTGTCCCTGTCTCCATGGTTGCCCACCTTCATGCACCCTCTCCCCCCATGTGTTACCCAACCTCTGTTGCCTTGTGTTACCCATCACTGTTCTCCCACCCTGCACCCTCTCCTCCCATGTGTTACCGACCTCTGTCCTTGTTGCCCCTGTCTCCATGGTTGCCCACCTTCATACACCCTCTCCTCCCATGTGTTACTCATCTCTGTCCTTATTGCCCTCTCTCGATGGTTGCCCACCTTCATGCACCCTTTCCCCCCATGTGTTACCCAACCTCTGTTGCCTTGTGTTACCCATCACTGTTCTCCCAGCCTGCACCCTCTCCTCCCATGTGTTACCCACCTTTGTCCTTGTTGCCCCTGTCTCCATGGTTGCCCTCCTTCATACACCCTCTCCTCCCATGTGTTACTCATCTCTCTCCTTGTTGCCCTCTCTCGATGGTTGCCCAGCTTCATGCACCCTCTCTTCCCATGTGTTAACCATCTCTGACCTTGTTGTCTCTGTCTCCATGGTTGCCCACCTTCATGCACCCTCTCCTCCCATATGTTACCACCCTCTGTTGCCTTGTGTTACCCATCACTGTTCTCCCACCCTGCACCCTCTCCTCCCATGTGTTAACGACCTCTGTCCTTGTTGCCCCTGTCTCCATGGTTGCCCACCTTCATACACCCTCTCCTCCCATGTGTTACTCATCTCTGTCCTTATTGCCCTCTCTCGATGGTTGCCCACCTTCATGCACCCTCTCCCCCCATGTGTTACCCAACCTCTGTTGCCTTGTGTTACCCATCACTGTTCTCCCAGCCTGCACCCTCTCCTCCCATGTGTTACCCACCTTTGTCCTTGTTGCCCCTGTCTCCATGGTTGCCCTCCTTCATACACCCTCTCCTCCCATGTGTTACTCATCTCTCTCCTTGTTGCCCTCTCTCGATGGTTGCCCAGCTTCATGCACCCTCTCTTCCCATGTGTTACCCATCTCTGTCCTTGTTGCCCCTGTCTCCATGGTTGCCCACCTTCATACACCCTCTCCTCCCATGTGTTACTCATCTCTGTCCTTGTTGCCCTCTCTCGATGGTTGCCCACCTTCATGCACCCTCTCTTTCCATGTGTTAACCATCTCTGACCTTGTTGTCCCTGTCTCCATGGTTGCCCAACTTCATGCACCCTGTCCTCCCATGTGTTACCCACCCTCTGTTGCCTTGTGTTACCCATCACTGTTCTCCCACCCTGCACCCTCTCCTCCCATGTGTTAACCATCTCTGTCCTTGTTGCCCCTGTCTCCATGGTTGCCCACCTTCATACACCCTCTCCTCCCATGTGTTACTCATCTCTGTCCTTGTTGCCCTCGCTCCGTGGTTGCCCACCTTCATGCACCCTCCTTTCCCATGTGTTAACCATCTCTGACCTTGTTGTTCCTGTCTCCATGGTTGCCCACCTTCATGCACCCTCTCCTCCCATGTGTTACCCACCCTCTGTTGCCTTGTGTTACCCATCACTGTTCTCCCACCCTGCACCCTCTCCTCCCATGTGTTACCCATCTCTGTCCTTGTTGCCCCTGTCTCCATGGTTGCCCACCTTCATACACCCTCTCCTCCCATGTGTTACTCATCTCTGTCCTTGTTGCCCTCTCTCCATGGTTGCCCACCTTCATGCACCCTCTCTTCCCATGTGTTAACCATCTCTGACCTTGTTGTCCCTGTCTCCATGGTTGCCCACCTTCATGCACCCTCTCCCCCCATGTGTTACCCAACCTCTGTTGCCTTGTGTTACCCATCACTGTTCTCCCACCCTGCACCCTCTCCTCCCATGTGTTACCCATCTCTGTCCTTGTTGCCCCTGTCTCCATGGTTGCTCACCTTCATACACCCTCTCCTCCCATGTGTTACTCATCCCTGTCCTTGTTGCCCTCTCTCCATGGTTGCCCTCCTTCATGCACCCTCTCTTCCCATGTGTTAACCATCTCTGACCTTGTCCCTGTCTCCATGGTTGCCCACCTTCATGCACCCTCTCCCCCCATGTGTTACCCAACCTCTGTTGCCTTGTGTTACCCATCACTGTTCTCCCACCCTGCACCCTCTCCTCCCATGTGTTACCGACCTCTGTCCTTGTCGCCCCTGTCTCCATGGTTGCCCACCTTCATACACCCTCTCCTCCCATGTGTTACTCATCTCTGTCCTTGTTGCCCTCGCTCCGTGGTTGCCCACCTTCATGCACCCTCCTTTCCCATGTGTTAACCATCTCTGACCTTGTTGTTCCTGTCTCCATGGTTGCCCACCTTCATGCACCCTCTCCTCCCATGTGTTACCCACCCTCTGTTGCCTTGTGTTACCCATCACTGTTCTCCCACCCTGCACCCTCTCCTCCCATGTGTTACCCATCTCTGTCCTTGTTGCCCCTGTCTCCATGGTTGCCCACCTTCATACACCCTCTCCTCCCATGTGTTAACCATCTCTGACCTTGTCCCTGTCTCCATGGTTGCCCACCTTCATGCACCCTCTCTTCCCATGTGTTAACCATCTCTGACCTTGTCCCTGTCTCCATGGTTGCCCACCTTCATGCACCCTCTCCCCCCATGTGTTACCCAACCTCTGTTGCCTTGTGTTACCCATCACTGTTCTCCCACCCTGCACCCTCTCCTCCCATGTGTTACCCATCTCTGTCCTTGTTGCCCCTGTCTCCATGGTTGCCCACCTTCATACACCCTCTCCTCCCATGTGTTACCCATCTCTGTCCTTGTTGCCCTCTCTCCATGGTTGCCCACCTTCATGCACCCTCTCGTCCCATGTGTTAACCATCTCTGACCTTGTTGTCCCTGTCTCCATGGTTGCCCACCTTCATGCACCCTGTCCTCCCATGTGTTACCCATCTCTGTCCTTGTTGCCCCTGTCTCCATGGTTGCCCACCTTCATGCACCCTCTCTTCCCATGTTACCCATCTCTGAACTTGTTGCCCCTGTCTCCATGGTTGCCCACCTTCATTCACCCTCTTCTCCCATGTGTTACCCACCCTCTGTTGCCTTGTGTTACCCATCACTGTTCTCCCACCCTGCACCCACTCCTCCCATATGTTACCCATCTCTGTCCTTGTTGCCCCTGTCTCCATGGTTGCCCACCTTCATACACCCTCTCCTCCCATGTGTTACTTATCTCTCTCCTTGTTGCCCTCTCTCCATGGTTGCCAACCTTCATGCACCCTCTCTTCCCATGTCTTAACCACCTCTGACCTTGTTGTCCCTGTCTCCATGGTTGCCCACCTTCATGCACCCTCTCCTCCCATGTGTTACCCACCCTCTGTTGCCTTGTGTTACCCATCACTGTTCTCCCACCCTGCACCCTCTCCTCCCATGTGTTACCCATCTCTGTCCTTGTTGCCCCTGTCTCCATGGTTGCCCACCTTCATACACCCTCTCCTCCCATGTGTTACTCATCTCTGTCCTTGTTGCCCTCTCTCGATGGTTGCCCACCTTCATGCACCCTCTCTTTCCATGTGTTAACCATCTCTGACCTTGTTGTCCCTGTCTCCATGGTTGCCCAACTTCATGCACCCTGTCCTCCCATGTGTTACCCACCCTCTGTTGCCTTGTGTTACCCATCACTGTTCTCCCACCCTGCACCATCTCCTCCCATGTGTTACCCATCTCTGTCCTTGTTGCCCCTGTCTCCATGGTTGCCCACCTTCATACACCCTCTCCTCCCATGTGTTACTCATCTCTGTCCTTGTTGCCCTCGCTCCGTGGTTGCCCACCTTCATGCACCCTCCTTTCCCATGTGTTAACCATCTCTGACCTTGTTGTTCCTGTCTCCATGGTTGCCCACCTTCATGCACCCTCTCTTCCAATGTGTTAACCATCTCTGACCTTGTTGTCCCTGTCTCCATGGTTGCCCACCTTCATGCACCCTCTCCCCCCATGTGTTACCCAACCTCTGTTGCCTTGTGTTACCCATCACTGTTCTCCCACCCTGCACCCTCTCCTCCCATGTGTTACCCATCTCTGTCCTTGTTGCCCCTGTCTCCATGGTTGCCCACCTTCATACACCCTCTCCTCCCATGTGTTACCCATCTCTGTCCTTGTTGCCCTCTCTCCATGGTTGCCCACCTTCATGCACCCTCTCGTCCCATGTGTTAACCATCTCTGACCTTGTTGTCCCTGTCTCCATGGTTGCCCACCTTCATGCACCCTGTCCTCCCATGTGTTACCCATCTCTGTCCTTGTTGCCCCTGTCTCCATGGTTGCCCACCTTCATGCACCCTCTCTTCCCATGTTACCCATCTCTGAACTTGTTGCCCCTGTCTCCATGGTTGCCCACCTTCATTCACCCTCTTCTCCCATGTGTTACCCACCCTCTGTTGCCTTGTGTTACCCATCACTGTTCTCCCACCCTGCACCCTCTCCTCCCATATGTTACCCATCTCTGTCCTTGTTGCCCCTGTCTCCATGGTTGCCCACCTTCATACACCCTCTCCTCCCATGTGTTACTTATCTCTCTCCTTGTTGCCCTCTCTCCATGGTTGCCAACCTTCATGCACCCTCTCTTCCCATGTCTTAACCATCTCTGACCTTGTTGTCCCTGTCTCCATGGTTGCCCACCTTCATGCACCCTCTCCTCCCATGTGTTACCCACCCTCTGTTGCCTTGTGTTACCCATCACTGTTCTCCCACCCTGCACCCTCTCCTCCCATGTGTTACCCATCTCTGTCCTTGTTGCCCCTGTCTCCATGGTTGCCCACCTTCATACACCCTCTCCTCCCATGTGTTACTCATCTCTGTCCTTGTTGCCCTCTCTCGATGGTTGCCCACCTTCATGCACCCTCTCTTTCCATGTGTTAACCATCTCTGACCTTGTTGTCCCTGTCTCCATGGTTGCCCAACTTCATGCACCCTGTCCTCCCATGTGTTACCCACCCTCTGTTGCCTTGTGTTACCCATCACTGTTCTCCCACCCTGCACCCTCTCCTCCCATGTGTTAACCATCTCTGTCCTTGTTGCCCCTGTCTCCATGGTTGCCCACCTTCATACACCCTCTCCTCCCATGTGTTACTCATCTCTGTCCTTGTTGCCCTCGCTCCGTGGTTGCCCACCTTCATGCACCCTCCTTTCCCATGTGTTAACCATCTCTGACCTTGTTGTTCCTGTCTCCATGGTTGCCCACCTTCATGCACCCTCTCCTCCCATGTGTTACCCACCCTCTGTTGCCTTGTGTTACCCATCACTGTTCTCCCACCCTGCACCCTCTCCTCCCATGTGTTACCCATCTCTGTCCTTGTTGCCCCTGTCTCCATGGTTGCCCACCTTCATACACCCTCTCCTCCCATGTGTTACTCATCTCTGTCCTTGTTGCCCTCTCTCCATGGTTGCCCACCTTCATGCACCCTCTCTTCCCATGTGTTAACCATCTCTGACCTTGTTGTCCCTGTCTCCATGGTTGCCCACCTTCATGCACCCTCTCCCCCCATGTGTTACCCAACCTCTGTTGCCTTGTGTTACCCATCACTGTTCTCCCACCCTGCACCCTCTCCTCCCATGTGTTACCCATCTCTGTCCTTGTTGCCCCTGTCTCCATGGTTGCTCACCTTCATACACCCTCTCCTCCCATGTGTTACTCATCCCTGTCCTTGTTGCCCTCTCTCCATGGTTGCCCTCCTTCATGCACCCTCTCTTCCCATGTGTTAACCATCTCTGACCTTGTCCCTGTCTCCATGGTTGCCCACCTTCATGCACCCTCTCCCCCCATGTGTTACCCAACCTCTGTTGCCTTGTGTTACCCATCACTGTTCTCCCACCCTGCACCCTCTCCTCCCATGTGTTACCGACCTCTGTCCTTGTTGCCCCTGTCTCCATGGTTGCCCACCTTCATACACCCTCTCCTCCCATGTGTTACTCATCTCTGTCCTTATTGCCCTCTCTCGATGGTTGCCCACCTTCATGCACCCTTTCCCCCCATGTGTTACCCAACCTCTGTTGCCTTGTGTTACCCATCACTGTTCTCCCAGCCTGCACCCTCTCCTCCCATGTGTTACCCACCTTTGTCCTTGTTGCCCCTGTCTCCATGGTTGCCCTCCTTCATACACCCTCTCCTCCCATGTGTTACTCATCTCTCTCCTTGTTGCCCTCTCTCGATGGTTGCCCAGCTTCATGCACCCTCTCTTCCCATGTGTTAACCATCTCTGACCTTGTTGTCTCTGTCTCCATGGTTGCCCACCTTCATGCACCCTCTCCTCCCATATGTTACCACCCTCTGTTGCCTTGTGTTACCCATCACTGTTCTCCCACCCTGCACCCTCTCCTCCCATGTGTTACCGACCTCTGTCCTTGTTGCCCCTGTCTCCATGGTTGCCCACCTTCATACACCCTCTCCTCCCATGTGTTACTCATCTCTGTCCTTATTGCCCTCTCTCGATGGTTGCCCACCTTCATGCACCCTCTCCCCCCATGTGTTACCCAACCTCTGTTGCCTTGTGTTACCCATCACTGTTCTCCCAGCCTGCACCCTCTCCTCCCATGTGTTACCCACCTTTGTCCTTGTTGCCCCTGTCTCCATGGTTGCCCTCCTTCATACACCCTCTCCTCCCATGTGTTACTCATCTCTCTCCTTGTTGCCCTCTCTCGATGGTTGCCCAGCTTCATGCACCCTCTCTTCCCATGTGTTACCCATCTCTGTCCTTGTTGCCCCTGTCTCCATGGTTGCCCACCTTCATACACCCTCTCCTCCCATGTGTTACTCATCTCTGTCCTTGTTGCCCTCTCTCGATGGTTGCCCACCTTCATGCACCCTCTCTTTCCATGTGTTAACCATCTCTGACCTTGTTGTCCCTGTCTCCATGGTTGCCCAACTTCATGCACCCTGTCCTCCCATGTGTTACCCACCCTCTGTTGCCTTGTGTTACCCATCACTGTTCTCCCACCCTGCACCCTCTCCTCCCATGTGTTAACCATCTCTGTCCTTGTTGCCCCTGTCTCCATGGTTGCCCACCTTCATACACCCTCTCCTCCCATGTGTTACTCATCTCTGTCCTTGTTGCCCTCGCTCCGTGGTTGCCCACCTTCATGCACCCTCCTTTCCCATGTGTTAACCATCTCTGACCTTGTTGTTCCTGTCTCCATGGTTGCCCACCTTCATGCACCCTCTCCTCCCATGTGTTACCCACCCTCTGTTGCCTTGTGTTACCCATCACTGTTCTCCCACCCTGCACCCTCTCCTCCCATGTGTTACCCATCTCTGTCCTTGTTGCCCCTGTCTCCATGGTTGCCCACCTTCATACACCCTCTCCTCCCATGTGTTACTCATCTCTGTCCTTGTTGCCCTCTCTCCATGGTTGCCCACCTTCATGCACCCTCTCTTCCCATGTGTTAACCATCTCTGACCTTGTTGTCCCTGTCTCCATGGTTGCCCACCTTCATGCACCCTCTCCCCCCATGTGTTACCCAACCTCTGTTGCCTTGTGTTACCCATCACTGTTCTCCCACCCTGCACCCTCTCCTCCCATGTGTTACCCATCTCTGTCCTTGTTGCCCCTGTCTCCATGGTTGCTCACCTTCATACACCCTCTCCTCCCATGTGTTACTCATCCCTGTCCTTGTTGCCCTCTCTCCATGGTTGCCCTCCTTCATGCACCCTCTCTTCCCATGTGTTAACCATCTCTGACCTTGTCCCTGTCTCCATGGTTGCCCACCTTCATGCACCCTCTCCCCCCATGTGTTACCCAACCTCTGTTGCCTTGTGTTACCCATCACTGTTCTCCCACCCTGCACCCTCTCCTCCCATGTGTTACCGACCTCTGTCCTTGTCGCCCCTGTCTCCATGGTTGCCCACCTTCATACACCCTCTCCTCCCATGTGTTACTCATCTCTGTCCTTGTTGCCCTCGCTCCGTGGTTGCCCACCTTCATGCACCCTCCTTTCCCATGTGTTAACCATCTCTGACCTTGTTGTTCCTGTCTCCATGGTTGCCCACCTTCATGCACCCTCTCCTCCCATGTGTTACCCACCCTCTGTTGCCTTGTGTTACCCATCACTGTTCTCCCACCCTGCACACTCTCCTCCCATGTGTTACCCATCTCTGTCCTTGTTGCCCCTGTCTCCATGGTTGCCCACCTTCATACACCCTCTCCTCCCATGTGTTAACCATCTCTGACCTTGTCCCTGTCTCCATGGTTGCCCACCTTCATGCACCCTCTCTTCCCATGTGTTAACCATCTCTGACCTTGTCCCTGTCTCCATGGTTGCCCACCTTCATGCACCCTCTCCCCCCATGTGTTACCCAACCTCTGTTGCCTTGTGTTACCCATCACTGTTCTCCCACCCTGCACCCTCTCCTCCCATGTGTTACCCACCTCTGTCCTTGCTGCCCCTGTCTCCATGGTTGCCCTCCTTCATACACCCTCTCCTCCCATGTCTTACTCATCTCTCTCCTTGTTGCCCTCTCTCGATGGTTGCCCACCTTCATGCACCCTCTCTTCCCATGTGTTAACCATCTCTGACCTTGTTGTCCCTGTCTCCATGGTTGCCCACCTTCATGCACCCTCTCCTCCCATATGTTACCACCCTCTGTTGCCTTGTGTTACCCATCACTGTTCTCCCACCCTGCACCCTCTCCTCCCATGTGTTACCCACCTCTGTCCTTGCTGCCCCTGTCTCCATGGTTGCCCTCCTTCATACACCCTCTCCTCCCATGTCTTACTCATCTCTCTCCTTGTTGCCCTCTCTCGATGGTTGCCCACCTTCATGCACCCTCTCTTCCCATGTGTTAACCATCTCTGACCTTGTTGTCCCTGTCTCCATGGTTGCCCACCTTCATGCACCCTCTCCTCCCATATGTTACCACCCTCTGTTGCCTTGTGTTACCCATCACTGTTCTCCCACCCTGCACCCTCTCCTCCCATGTGTTACCCATCTCTGTCCTTGTTGCCCCTGTCTCCATGGTTGCCCACCTTCATACACCCTCTCCTTCCATGTGTTACCCATCTCTGTCCTTGTTGCCCTCTCTCCATGGTTGCCCACCTTCATGCACCCTCTCGTCCCATGTGTTAACCATCTCTGACCTTGTTGTCCCTGTCTCCATGGTTGCCCACCTTCATGCACCCTGTCCTCCCATGTGTTACCCATCTCTGTCCTTGTTGCCCCTGTCTCCATGGTTGCCAACCTTCATGCACCCTCTCTTCCCATGTCTTAACCATCTCTGACCTTGTTGTCCCTGTCTCCATGGTTGCCCACCTTCATGCACCCTCTCCTCCCATGTGTTACCCACCCTCTGTTGCCTTGTGTTACCCATCACTGTTCTCCCACCCTGCACCCTCTCCTCCCATGTGTTACCCATCTCTGTCCTTGTTGCCCCTGTCTCCATGGTTGCCCACCTTCATACACCCTCTCCTCCCATGTGTTACTCATCTCTGTCCTTGTTGCCCTCTCTCGATGGTTGCCCACCTTCATGCACCCTCTCTTTCCATGTGTTAACCATCTCTGACCTTGTTGTCCCTGTCTCCATGGTTGCCCAACTTCATGCACCCTGTCCTCCCATGTGTTACCCACCCTCTGTTGCCTTGTGTTACCCATCACTGTTCTCCCACCCTGCACCCTCTCCTCCCATGTGTTAACCATCTCTGTCCTTGTTGCCCCTGTCTCCATGGTTGCCCACCTTCATACACCCTCTCCTCCCATGTGTTACTCATCTCTGTCCTTGTTGCCCTCGCTCCGTGGTTGCCCACCTTCATGCACCCTCCTTTCCCATGTGTTAACCATCTCTGACCTTGTTGTTCCTGTCTCCATGGTTGCCCACCTTCATGCACCCTCTCCTCCCATGTGTTACCCACCCTCTGTTGCCTTGTGTTACCCATCACTGTTCTCCCACCCTGCACCCTCTCCTCCCATGTGTTACCCATCTCTGTCCTTGTTGCCCCTGTCTCCATGGTTGCCCACCTTCATACACCCTCTCCTCCCATGTGTTACTCATCTCTGTCCTTGTTGCCCTCTCTCCATGGTTGCCCACCTTCATGCACCCTCTCTTCCCATGTGTTAACCATCTCTGACCTTGTTGTCCCTGTCTCCATGGTTGCCCACCTTCATGCACCCTCTCCCCCCATGTGTTACCCAACCTCTGTTGCCTTGTGTTACCCATCACTGTTCTCCCACCCTGCACCCTCTCCTCCCATGTGTTACCCATCTCTGTCCTTGTTGCCCCTGTCTCCATGGTTGCTCACCTTCATACACCCTCTCCTCCCATGTGTTACTCATCCCTGTCCTTGTTGCCCTCTCTCCATGGTTGCCCTCCTTCATGCACCCTCTCTTCCCGTGTGTTAACCATCTCTGACCTTGTCCCTGTCTCCATGGTTGCCCACCTTCATGCACCCTCTCCCCCCATGTGTTACCCAACCTCTGTTGCCTTGTGTTACCCATCACTGTTCTCCCACCCTGCACCCTCTCCTCCCATGTGTTACCGACCTCTGTCCTTGTTGCCCCTGTCTCCATGGTTGCCCACCTTCATACACCCTCTCCTCCCATGTGTTACTCATCTCTGTCCTTATTGCCCTCTCTCGATGGTTGCCCACCTTCATGCACCCTTTCCCCCCATGTGTTACCCAACCTCTGTTGCCTTGTGTTACCCATCACTGTTCTCCCAGCCTGCACCCTCTCCTCCCATGTGTTACCCACCTTTGTCCTTGTTGCCCCTGTCTCCATGGTTGCCCTCCTTCATACACCCTCTCCTCCCATGTGTTACTCATCTCTCTCCTTGTTGCCCTCTCTCGATGGTTGCCCAGCTTCATGCACCCTCTCTTCCCATGTGTTAACCATCTCTGACCTTGTTGTCTCTGTCTCCATGGTTGCCCACCTTCATGCACCCTCTCCTCCCATATGTTACCACCCTCTGTTGCCTTGTGTTACCCATCACTGTTCTCCCACCCTGCACCCTCTCCTCCCATGTGTTACCGACCTCTGTCCTTGTTGCCCCTGTCTCCATGGTTGCCCACCTTCATACACCCTCTCCTCCCATGTGTTACTCATCTCTGTCCTTATTGCCCTCTCTCGATGGTTGCCCACCTTCATGCACCCTCTCCCCCCATGTGTTACCCAACCTCTGTTGCCTTGTGTTACCCATCACTGTTCTCCCAGCCTGCACCCTCTCCTCCCATGTGTTACCCACCTTTGTCCTTGTTGCCCCTGTCTCCATGGTTGCCCTCCTTCATACACCCTCTCCTCCCATGTGTTACTCATCTCTCTCCTTGTTGCCCTCTCTCGATGGTTGCCCAGCTTCATGCACCCTCTCTTCCCATGTGTTACCCATCTCTGTCCTTGTTGCCCCTGTCTCCATGGTTGCCCACCTTCATACACCCTCTCCTCCCATGTGTTACTCATCTCTGTCCTTGTTGCCCTCTCTCGATGGTTGCCCACCTTCATGCACCCTCTCTTTCCATGTGTTAACCATCTCTGACCTTGTTGTCCCTGTCTCCATGGTTGCCCAACTTCATGCACCCTGTCCTCCCATGTGTTACCCACCCTCTGTTGCCTTGTGTTACCCATCACTGTTCTCCCACCCTGCACCCTCTCCTCCCATGTGTTAACCATCTCTGTCCTTGTTGCCCCTGTCTCCATGTTTGCCCACCTTCATACACCCTCTCCTCCCATGTGTTACTCATCTCTGTCCTTGTTGCCCTCGCTCCGTGGTTGCCCACCTTCATGCACCCTCCTTTCCCATGTGTTAACCATCTCTGACCTTGTTGTTCCTGTCTCCATGGTTGCCCACCTTCATGCACCCTCTCCTCCCATGTGTTACCCACCCTCTGTTGCCTTGTGTTACCCATCACTGTTCTCCCACCCTGCACCCTCTCCTCCCATGTGTTACCCATCTCTGTCCTTGTTGCCCCTGTCTCCATGGTTGCCCACCTTCATACACCCTCTCCTCCCATGTGTTACTCATCTCTGTCCTTGTTGCCCTCTCTCCATGGTTGCCCACCTTCATGCACCCTCTCTTCCCATGTGTTAACCATCTCTGACCTTGTTGTCCCTGTCTCCATGGTTGCCCACCTTCATGCACCCTCTCCCCCCATGTGTTACCCAACCTCTGTTGCCTTGTGTTACCCATCACTGTTCTCCCACCCTGCACCCTCTCCTCCCATGTGTTACCCATCTCTGTCCTTGTTGCCCCTGTCTCCATGGTTGCTCACCTTCATACACCCTCTCCTCCCATGTGTTACTCATCCCTGTCCTTGTTGCCCTCTCTCCATGGTTGCCCTCCTTCATGCACCCTCTCTTCCCATGTGTTAACCATCTCTGACCTTGTCCCTGTCTCCATGGTTGCCCACCTTCATGCACCCTCTCCCCCCATGTGTTACCCAACCTCTGTTGCCTTGTGTTACCCATCACTGTTCTCCCACCCTGCACCCTCTCCTCCCATGTGTTACCGACCTCTGTCCTTGTCGCCCCTGTCTCCATGGTTGCCCACCTTCATACACCCTCTCCTCCCATGTGTTACTCATCTCTGTCCTTGTTGCCCTCGCTCCGTGGTTGCCCACCTTCATGCACCCTCCTTTCCCATGTGTTAACCATCTCTGACCTTGTTGTTCCTGTCTCCATGGTTGCCCACCTTCATGCACCCTCTCCTCCCATGTGTTACCCACCCTCTGTTGCCTTGTGTTACCCATCACTGTTCTCCCACCCTGCACCCTCTCCTCCCATGTGTTACCCATCTCTGTCCTTGTTGCCCCTGTCTCCATGGTTGCCCACCTTCATACACCCTCTCCTCCCATGTGTTAACCATCTCTGACCTTGTCCCTGTCTCCATGGTTGCCCACCTTCATGCACCCTCTCTTCCCATGTGTTAACCATCTCTGACCTTGTCCCTGTCTCCATGGTTGCCCACCTTCATGCACCCTCTCCCCCCATGTGTTACCCAACCTCTGTTGCCTTGTGTTACCCATCACTGTTCTCCCACCCTGCACCCTCTCCTCCCATGTGTTACCCATCTCTGTCCTTGTTGCCCCTGTCTCCATGGTTGCCCACCTTCATACACCCTCTCCTCCCATGTGTTACCCATCTCTGTCCTTGTTGCCCTCTCTCCATGGTTGCCCACCTTCATGCACCCTCTCGTCCCATGTGTTAACCATCTCTGACCTTGTTGTCCCTGTCTCCATGGTTGCCCACCTTCATGCACCCTGTCCTCCCATGTGTTACCCATCTCTGTCCTTGTTGCCCCTGTCTCCATGGTTGCCCACCTTCATGCACCCTCTCTTCCCATGTTACCCATCTCTGAACTTGTTGCCCCTGTCTCCATGGTTGCCCACCTTCATTCACCCTCTTCTCCCATGTGTTACCCACCCTCTGTTGCCTTGTGTTACCCATCACTGTTCTCCCACCCTGCACCCACTCCTCCCATATGTTACCCATCTCTGTCCTTGTTGCCCCTGTCTCCATGGTTGCCCACCTTCATACACCCTCTCCTCCCATGTGTTACTTATCTCTCTCCTTGTTGCCCTCTCTCCATGGTTGCCAACCTTCATGCACCCTCTCTTCCCATGTCTTAACCACCTCTGACCTTGTTGTCCCTGTCTCCATGGTTGCCCACCTTCATGCACCCTCTCCTCCCATGTGTTACCCACCCTCTGTTGCCTTGTGTTACCCATCACTGTTCACCCACCCTGCACCCTCTCCTCCCATGTGTTACCCATCTCTGTCCTTGTTGCCCCTGTCTCCATGGTTGCCCACCTTCATACACCCTCTCCTCCCATGTGTTACTCATCTCTGTCCTTGTTGCCCTCTCTCGATGGTTGCCCACCTTCATGCACCCTCTCTTTCCATGTGTTAACCATCTCTGACCTTGTTGTCCCTGTCTCCATGGTTGCCCAACTTCATGCACCCTGTCCTCCCATGTGTTACCCACCCTCTGTTGCCTTGTGTTACCCATCACTGTTCTCCCACCCTGCACCATCTCCTCCCATGTGTTACCCATCTCTGTCCTTGTTGCCCCTGTCTCCATGGTTGCCCACCTTCATACACCCTCTCCTCCCATGTGTTACTCATCTCTGTCCTTGTTGCCCTCGCTCCGTGGTTGCCCACCTTCATGCACCCTCCTTTCCCATGTGTTAACCATCTCTGACCTTGTTGTTCCTGTCTCCATGGTTGCCCACCTTCATGCACCCTCTCTTCCAATGTGTTAACCATCTCTGACCTTGTTGTCCCTGTCTCCATGGTTGCCCACCTTCATGCACCCTCTCCCCCCATGTGTTACCCAACCTCTGTTGCCTTGTGTTACCCATCACTGTTCTCCCACCCTGCACCCTCTCCTCCCATGTGTTACCCATCTCTGTCCTTGTTGCCCCTGTCTCCATGGTTGCCCACCTTCATACACCCTCTCCTCCCATGTGTTACCCATCTCTGTCCTTGTTGCCCTCTCTCCATGGTTGCCCACCTTCATGCACCCTCTCGTCCCATGTGTTAACCATCTCTGACCTTGTTGTCCCTGTCTCCATGGTTGCCCACCTTCATGCACCCTGTCCTCCCATGTGTTACCCATCTCTGTCCTTGTTGCCCCTGTCTCCATGGTTGCCCACCTTCATGCACCCTCTCTTCCCATGTTACCCATCTCTGAACTTGTTGCCCCTGTCTCCATGGTTGCCCACCTTCATTCACCCTCTTCTCCCATGTGTTACCCACCCTCTGTTGCCTTGTGTTACCCATCACTGTTCTCCCACCCTGCACCCTCTCCTCCCATATGTTACCCATCTCTGTCCTTGTTGCCCCTGTCTCCATGGTTGCCCACCTTCATACACCCTCTCCTCCCATGTGTTACTTATCTCTCTCCTTGTTGCCCTCTCTCCATGGTTGCCAACCTTCATGCACCCTCTCTTCCCATGTCTTAACCATCTCTGACCTTGTTGTCCCTGTCTCCATGGTTGCCCACCTTCATGCACCCTCTCCTCCCATGTGTTACCCACCCTCTGTTGCCTTGTGTTACCCATCACTGTTCTCCCACCCTGCACCCTCTCCTCCCATGTGTTACCCATCTCTGTCCTTGTTGCCCCTGTCTCCATGGTTGCTCACCTTCATACACCCTCTCCTCCCATGTGTTACTCATCTCTGTCCTTGTTGCCCTCTCTCGATGGTTGCCCACCTTCATGCACCCTCTCTTTCCATGTGTTAACCATCTCTGACCTTGTTGTCCCTGTCTCCATGGTTGCCCAACTTCATGCACCCTGTCCTCCCATGTGTTACCCACCCTCTGTTGCCTTGTGTTACCCATCACTGTTCTCCCACCCTGCACCCTCTCCTCCCATGTGTTAACCATCTCTGTCCTTGTTGCCCCTGTCTCCATGGTTGCCCACCTTCATACACCCTCTCCTCCCATGTGTTACTCATCTCTGTCCTTGTTGCCCTCGCTCCGTGGTTGCCCACCTTCATGCACCCTCCTTTCCCATGTGTTAACCATCTCTGACCTTGTTGTTCCTGTCTCCATGGTTGCCCACCTTCATGCACCCTCTCCTCCCATGTGTTACCCACCCTCTGTTGCCTTGTGTTACCCATCACTGTTCTCCCACCCTGCACCCTCTCCTCCCATGTGTTACCCATCTCTGTCCTTGTTGCCCCTGTCTCCATGGTTGCCCACCTTCATACACCCTCTCCTCCCATGTGTTACTCATCTCTGTCCTTGTTGCCCTCTCTCCATGGTTGCCCACCTTCATGCACCCTCTCTTCCCATGTGTTAACCATCTCTGACCTTGTTGTCCCTGTCTCCATGGTTGCCCACCTTCATGCACCCTCTCCCCCCATGTGTTACCCAACCTCTGTTGCCTTGTGTTACCCATCACTGTTCTCCCACCCTGCACCCTCTCCTCCCATGTGTTACCCATCTCTGTCCTTGTTGCCCCTGTCTCCATGGTTGCTCACCTTCATACACCCTCTCCTCCCATGTGTTACTCATCCCTGTCCTTGTTGCCCTCTCTCCATGGTTGCCCTCCTTCATGCACCCTCTCTTCCCATGTGTTAACCATCTCTGACCTTGTCCCTGTCTCCATGGTTGCCCACCTTCATGCACCCTCTCCCCCCATGTGTTACCCAACCTCTGTTGCCTTGTGTTACCCATCACTGTTCTCCCACCCTGCACCCTCTCCTCCCATGTGTTACCGACCTCTGTCCTTGTTGCCCCTGTCTCCATGGTTGCCCACCTTCATACACCCTCTCCTCCCATGTGTTACTCATCTCTGTCCTTATTGCCCTCTCTCGATGGTTGCCCACCTTCATGCACCCTTTCCCCCCATGTGTTACCCAACCTCTGTTGCCTTGTGTTACCCATCACTGTTCTCCCAGCCTGCACCCTCTCCTCCCATGTGTTACCCACCTTTGTCCTTGTTGCCCCTGTCTCCATGGTTGCCCTCCTTCATACACCCTCTCCTCCCATGTGTTACTCATCTCTCTCCTTGTTGCCCTCTCTCGATGGTTGCCCAGCTTCATGCACCCTCTCTTCCCATGTGTTAACCATCTCTGACCTTGTTGTCTCTGTCTCCATGGTTGCCCACCTTCATGCACCCTCTCCTCCCATATGTTACCACCCTCTGTTGCCTTGTGTTACCCATCACTGTTCTCCCACCCTGCACCCTCTCCTCCCATGTGTTACCGACCTCTGTCCTTGTTGCCCCTGTCTCCATGGTTGCCCACCTTCATACACCCTCTCCTCCCATGTGTTACTCATCTCTGTCCTTATTGCCCTCTCTCGATGGTTGCCCACCTTCATGCACCCTCTCCCCCCATGTGTTACCCAACCTCTGTTGCCTTGTGTTACCCATCACTGTTCTCCCAGCCTGCACCCTCTACTCCCATGTGTTACCCACCTTTGTCCTTGTTGCCCCTGTCTCCATGGTTGCCCTCCTTCATACACCCTCTCCTCCCATGTGTTACTCATCTCTCTCCTTGTTGCCCTCTCTCGATGGTTGCCCAGCTTCATGCACCCTCTCTTCCCATGTGTTACCCATCTCTGTCCTTGTTGCCCCTGTCTCCATGGTTGCCCACCTTCATACACCCTCTCCTCCCATGTGTTACTCATCTCTGTCCTTGTTGCCCTCTCTCGATGGTTGCCCACCTTCATGCACCCTCTCTTTCCATGTGTTAACCATCTCTGACCTTGTTGTCCCTGTCTCCATGGTTGCCCAACTTCATGCACCCTGTCCTCCCATGTGTTACCCACCCTCTGTTGCCTTGTGTTACCCATCACTGTTCTCCCACCCTGCACCCTCTCCTCCCATGTGTTAACCATCTCTGTCCTTGTTGCCCCTGTCTCCATGGTTGCCCACCTTCATACACCCTCTCCTCCCATGTGTTACTCATCTCTGTCCTTGTTGCCCTCGCTCCGTGGTTGCCCACCTTCATGCACCCTCCTTTCCCATGTGTTAACCATCTCTGACCTTGTTGTTCCTGTCTCCATGGTTGCCCACCTTCATGCACCCTCTCCTCCCATGTGTTACCCACCCTCTGTTGCCTTGTGTTACCCATCACTGTTCTCCCACCCTGCACCCTCTCCTCCCATGTGTTACCCATCTCTGTCCTTGTTGCCCCTGTCTCCATGGTTGCCCACCTTCATACACCCTCTCCTCCCATGTGTTACTCATCTCTGTCCTTGTTGCCCTCTCTCCATGGTTGCCCACCTTCATGCACCCTCTCTTCCCATGTGTTAACCATCTCTGACCTTGTTGTCCCTGTCTCCATGGTTGCCCACCTTCATGCACCCTCTCCCCCATGTGTTACCCAACCTCTGTTGCCTTGTGTTACCCATCACTGTTCTCCCACCCTGCACCCTCTCCTCCCATGTGTTACCCATCTCTGTCCTTGTTGCCCCTGTCTCCATGGTTGCTCACCTTCATACACCCTCTCCTCCCATGTGTTACTCATCCCTGTCCTTGTTGCCCTCTCTCCATGGTTGCCCTCCTTCATGCACCCTCTCTTCCCATGTGTTAACCATCTCTGACCTTGTCCCTGTCTCCATGGTTGCCCACCTTCATGCACCCTCTCCCCCCATGTGTTACCCAACCTCTGTTGCCTTGTGTTACCCATCACTGTTCTCCCACCCTGCACCCTCTCCTCCCATGTGTTACCGACCTCTGTCCTTGTCGCCCCTGTCTCCATGGTTGCCCACCTTCATACACCCTCTCCTCCCATGTGTTACTCATCTCTGTCCTTGTTGCCCTCGCTCCGTGGTTGCCCACCTTCATGCACCCTCCTTTCCCATGTGTTAACCATCTCTGACCTTGTTGTTCCTGTCTCCATGGTTGCCCACCTTCATGCACCCTCTCCTCCCATGTGTTACCCACCCTCTGTTGCCTTGTGTTACCCATCACTGTTCTCCCACCCTGCACCCTCTCCTCCCATGTGTTACCCATCTCTGTCCTTGTTGCCCCTGTCTCCATGGTTGCCCACCTTCATACACCCTCTCCTCCCATGTGTTAACCATCTCTGACCTTGTCCCTGTCTCCATGGTTGCCCACCTTCATGCACCCTCTCTTCCCATGTGTTAACCATCTCTGACCTTGTCCCTGTCTCCATGGTTGCCCACCTTCATGCACCCTCTCCCCCCATGTGTTACCCAACCTCTGTTGCCTTGTGTTACCCATCACTGTTCTCCCACCCTGCACCCTCTCCTCCCATGTGTTACCCACCTCTGTCCTTGCTGCCCCTGTCTCCATGGTTGCCCTCCTTCATACACCCTCTCCTCCCATGTCTTACTCATCTCTCTCCTTGTTGCCCTCTCTCGATGGTTGCCCACCTTCATGCACCCTCTCTTCCCATGTGTTAACCATCTCTGACCTTGTTGTCCCTGTCTCCATGGTTGCCCACCTTCATGCACCCTCTCCTCCCATATGTTACCACCCTCTGTTGCCTTGTGTTACCCATCACTGTTCTCCCACCCTGCACCCTCTCCTCCCATGTGTTACCCACCTCTGTCCTTGCTGCCCCTGTCTCCATGGTTGCCCTCCTTCATACACCCTCTCCTCCCATGTCTTACTCATCTCTCTCCTTGTTGCCCTCTCTCGATGGTTGCCCACCTTCATGCACCCTCTCTTCCCATGTGTTAACCATCTCTGACCTTGTTGTCCCTGTCTCCATGGTTGCCCACCTTCATGCACCCTCTCCTCCCATATGTTACCACCCTCTGTTGCCTTGTGTTACCCATCACTGTTCTCCCACCCTGCACCCTCTCCTCCCATGTGTTACCCATCTCTGTCCTTGTTGCCCCTGTCTCCATGGTTGCCCACCTTCATACACCCTCTCCTTCCATGTGTTACCCATCTCTGTCCTTGTTGCCCTCTCTCCATGGTTGCCCACCTTCATGCACCCTCTCGTCCCATGTGTTAACCATCTCTGACCTTGTTGTCCCTGTCTCCATGGTTGCCCACCTTCATGCACCCTGTCCTCCCATGTGTTACCCATCTCTGTCCTTGTTGCCCCTGTCTCCATGGTTGCCCACCTTCATGCACCCTCTCTTCCCATGTTACCCATCTCTGAACTTGTTGCCCCTGTCTCCATGGTTGCCCACTTTCATGCACCCTCTTCTCCCATGTGTTACCCACCCTCTGTTGCCTTGTATTACCCATCACTGTTCTCCCACCCTGCACCCTCTCCTCCCATGTGTTACCATCTCTGTCCTTGTTGCCCCTGTCTCCATGGTTGCTCACCTTCATACACCCTCTCCTCCCATGTGTTACTCATCCCTGTCCTTGTTGCCCTCTCTCCATGGTTGCCTCCTTCATGCACCCTCTCTTCCCATGTGTTAACCATCTCTGACCTTGTCCCTGTCTCCATGGTTGCCCACCTTCATGCACCCTCTCCCCCCATGTGTTACCCAACCTCTGTTGCCTTGTGTTACCCATCACTGTTCTCCCACCCTGCACCCTCTCCTCCCATGTGTTACCGACCTCTGTCCTTGTTACCCCTGTCTCCATGGTTGCCCACCTTCATACACCCTCTCCTCCCATGTGTTACTCATCTCTGTCCTTATTGCCCTCTCTCGATGGTTGCCCTCCTTCATGCACCCTCTCCCCCCATGTGTTACCCAACCTCTGTTGCCTTGTGTTACCCATCACTGTTCTCCCAGCCTGCACCCTCTCCTCCCATGTGTTACCCACCTCTGTCCTTGTTGCCCCTGTCTCCATGGTTGCCCTCCTTCATACACCCTCTCCTCCCATGTGTTACTCATCTCTCTCCTTGTTGCCCTCTCTCGATGGTTGCCCAGCTTCATGCACCCTCTCTTCCCATGTGTTAACCATCTCTGACCTTGTTGTCCCTGTCTCCATGGTTGCCCACCTTCATGCACCCTCTCCCCCCATGTGTTACCCAACCTCTGTTGCCTTGTGTTACCCATCACTGTTCTCCCACCCTGCACCCTCTCCTCCCATGTGTTACCCATCTCTGTCCTTGTTGCCCCTGTCTCCATGGTTGCTCACCTTCATACACCCTCTCCTCCCATGTGTTACTCATCCCTGTCCTTGTTGCCCTCTCTCCATGGTTGCCCTCCTTCATGCACCCTCTCTTCCCATGTGTTAACCATCTCTGACCTTGTCCCTGTCTCCATGGTTGCCCACCTTCATGCACCCTCTCCCCCCATGTGTTACCCAACCTCTGTTGCCTTGTGTTACCCATCACTGTTCTCCCACCCTGCACCCTCTCCTCCCATGTGTTACCGACCTCTGTCCTTGTTGCCCCTGTCTCCATGGTTGCCCACCTTCATACACCCTCTCCTCCCATGTGTTACTCATCTCTGTCCTTATTGCCCTCTCTCGATGGTTGCCCACCTTCATGCACCCTTTCCCCCCATGTGTTACCCAACCTCTGTTGCCTTGTGTTACCCATCACTGTTCTCCCAGCCTGCACCCTCTCCTCCCATGTGTTACCCACCTTTGTCCTTGTTGCCCCTGTCTCCATGGTTGCCCTCCTTCATACACCCTCTCCTCCCATGTGTTACTCATCTCTCTCCTTGTTGCCCTCTCTCGATGGTTGCCCAGCTTCATGCACCCTCTCTTCCCATGTGTTAACCATCTCTGACCTTGTTGTCTCTGTCTCCATGGTTGCCCACCTTCATGCACCCTCTCCTCCCATATGTTACCACCCTCTGTTGCCTTGTGTTACCCATCACTGTTCTCCCACCCTGCACCCTCTCCTCCCATGTGTTACCGACCTCTGTCCTTGTTGCCCCTGTCTCCATGGTTGCCCACCTTCATACACCCTCTCCTCCCATGTGTTACTCATCTCTGTCCTTATTGCCCTCTCTCGATGGTTGCCCACCTTCATGCACCCTCTCCCCCCATGTGTTACCCAACCTCTGTTGCCTTGTGTTACCCATCACTGTTCTCCCAGCCTGCACCCTCTACTCCCATGTGTTACCCACCTTTGTCCTTGTTGCCCCTGTCTCCATGGTTGCCCTCCTTCATACACCCTCTCCTCCCATGTGTTACTCATCTCTCTCCTTGTTGCCCTCTCTCGATGGTTGCCCAGCTTCATGCACCCTCTCTTCCCATGTGTTACCCATCTCTGTCCTTGTTGCCCCTGTCTCCATGGTTGCCCACCTTCATACACCCTCTCCTCCCATGTGTTACTCATCTCTGTCCTTGTTGCCCTCTCTCGATGGTTGCCCACCTTCATGCACCCTCTCTTTCCATGTGTTAACCATCTCTGACCTTGTTGTCCCTGTCTCCATGGTTGCCCAACTTCATGCACCCTGTCCTCCCATGTGTTACCCACCCTCTGTTGCCTTGTGTTACCCATCACTGTTCTCCCACCCTGCACCCTCTCCTCCCATGTGTTAACCATCTCTGTCCTTGTTGCCCCTGTCTCCATGGTTGCCCACCTTCATACACCCTCTCCTCCCATGTGTTACTCATCTCTGTCCTTGTTGCCCTCGCTCCGTGGTTGCCCACCTTCATGCACCCTCCTTTCCCATGTGTTAACCATCTCTGACCTTGTTGTTCCTGTCTCCATGGTTGCCCACCTTCATGCACCCTCTCCTCCCATGTGTTACCCACCCTCTGTTGCCTTGTGTTACCCATCACTGTTCTCCCACCCTGCACCCTCTCCTCCCATGTGTTACCCATCTCTGTCCTTGTTGCCCCTGTCTCCATGGTTGCCCACCTTCATACACCCTCTCCTCCCATGTGTTACTCATCTCTGTCCTTGTTGCCCTCTCTCCATGGTTGCCCACCTTCATGCACCCTCTCTTCCCATGTGTTAACCATCTCTGACCTTGTTGTCCCTGTCTCCATGGTTGCCCACCTTCATGCACCCTCTCCCCCATGTGTTACCCAACCTCTGTTGCCTTGTGTTACCCATCACTGTTCTCCCACCCTGCACCCTCTCCTCCCATGTGTTACCCATCTCTGTCCTTGTTGCCCCTGTCTCCATGGTTGCTCACCTTCATACACCCTCTCCTCCCATGTGTTACTCATCCCTGTCCTTGTTGCCCTCTCTCCATGGTTGCCCTCCTTCATGCACCCTCTCTTCCCATGTGTTAACCATCTCTGACCTTGTCCCTGTCTCCATGGTTGCCCACCTTCATGCACCCTCTCCCCCCATGTGTTACCCAACCTCTGTTGCCTTGTGTTACCCATCACTGTTCTCCCACCCTGCACCCTCTCCTCCCATGTGTTACCGACCTCTGTCCTTGTCGCCCCTGTCTCCATGGTTGCCCACCTTCATACACCCTCTCCTCCCATGTGTTACTCATCTCTGTCCTTGTTGCCCTCGCTCCGTGGTTGCCCACCTTCATGCACCCTCCTTTCCCATGTGTTAACCATCTCTGACCTTGTTGTTCCTGTCTCCATGGTTGCCCACCTTCATGCACCCTCTCCTCCCATGTGTTACCCACCCTCTGTTGCCTTGTGTTACCCATCACTGTTCTCCCACCCTGCACCCTCTCCTCCCATGTGTTACCCATCTCTGTCCTTGTTGCCCCTGTCTCCATGGTTGCCCACCTTCATACACCCTCTCCTCCCATGTGTTAACCATCTCTGACCTTGTCCCTGTCTCCATGGTTGCCCACCTTCATGCACCCTCTCTTCCCATGTGTTAACCATCTCTGACCTTGTCCCTGTCTCCATGGTTGCCCACCTTCATGCACCCTCTCCCCCCATGTGTTACCCAACCTCTGTTGCCTTGTGTTACCCATCACTGTTCTCCCACCCTGCACCCTCTCCTCCCATGTGTTACCCACCTCTGTCCTTGCTGCCCCTGTCTCCATGGTTGCCCTCCTTCATACACCCTCTCCTCCCATGTCTTACTCATCTCTCTCCTTGTTGCCCTCTCTCGATGGTTGCCCACCTTCATGCACCCTCTCTTCCCATGTGTTAACCATCTCTGACCTTGTTGTCCCTGTCTCCATGGTTGCCCACCTTCATGCACCCTCTCCTCCCATATGTTACCACCCTCTGTTGCCTTGTGTTACCCATCACTGTTCTCCCACCCTGCACCCTCTCCTCCCATGTGTTACCCACCTCTGTCCTTGCTGCCCCTGTCTCCATGGTTGCCCTCCTTCATACACCCTCTCCTCCCATGTCTTACTCATCTCTCTCCTTGTTGCCCTCTCTCGATGGTTGCCCACCTTCATGCACCCTCTCTTCCCATGTGTTAACCATCTCTGACCTTGTTGTCCCTGTCTCCATGGTTGCCCACCTTCATGCACCCTCTCCTCCCATATGTTACCACCCTCTGTTGCCTTGTGTTACCCATCACTGTTCTCCCACCCTGCACCCTCTCCTCCCATGTGTTACCCATCTCTGTCCTTGTTGCCCCTGTCTCCATGGTTGCCCACCTTCATACACCCTCTCCTTCCATGTGTTACCCATCTCTGTCCTTGTTGCCCTCTCTCCATGGTTGCCCACCTTCATGCACCCTCTCGTCCCATGTGTTAACCATCTCTGACCTTGTTGTCCCTGTCTCCATGGTTGCCCACCTTCATGCACCCTGTCCTCCCATGTGTTACCCATCTCTGTCCTTGTTGCCCCTGTCTCCATGGTTGCCCACCTTCATGCACCCTCTCTTCCCATGTTACCCATCTCTGAACTTGTTGCCCCTGTCTCCATGGTTGCCCACTTTCATGCACCCTCTTCTCCCATGTGTTACCCACCCTCTGTTGCCTTGTATTACCCATCACTGTTCTCCCACCCTGCACCCTCTCCTCCCATGTGTTACCATCTCTGTCCTTGTTGCCCCTGTCTCCATGGTTGCTCACCTTCATACACCCTCTCCTCCCATGTGTTACTCATCCCTGTCCTTGTTGCCCTCTCTCCATGGTTGCCTCCTTCATGCACCCTCTCTTCCCATGTGTTAACCATCTCTGACCTTGTCCCTGTCTCCATGGTTGCCCACCTTCATGCACCCTCTCCCCCCATGTGTTACCCAACCTCTGTTGCCTTGTGTTACCCATCACTGTTCTCCCACCCTGCACCCTCTCCTCCCATGTGTTACCGACCTCTGTCCTTGTTACCCCTGTCTCCATGGTTGCCCACCTTCATACACCCTCTCCTCCCATGTGTTACTCATCTCTGTCCTTATTGCCCTCTCTCGATGGTTGCCCTCCTTCATGCACCCTCTCCCCCCATGTGTTACCCAACCTCTGTTGCCTTGTGTTACCCATCACTGTTCTCCCAGCCTGCACCCTCTCCTCCCATGTGTTACCCACCTCTGTCCTTGTTGCCCCTGTCTCCATGGTTGCCCTCCTTCATACACCCTCTCCTCCCATGTGTTACTCATCTCTCTCCTTGTTGCCCTCTCTCGATGGTTGCCCAGCTTCATGCACCCTCTCTTCCCATGTGTTAACCATCTCTGACCTTGTTGTCTCTGTCTCCATGGTTGCCCACTTTCATGCACCCTCTCCTCCCGTATGTTACCACCCTCTGTTGCCTTGTGTTACCCATCACTGTTCTCCCACCCTGCACCCTCTCCTCCCATGTGTTACCCATCTCTGTCCTTGTTGCCCCTGTCTCCATGGTTGCCCACCTTCATACACCCTCTCCTCCCATGTGTTCCCCATCTCTGTCCTTGTTGCCCTCTCTCCATGGTTGCCCACCTTCATGCACCCTCTCTTCCCATGTGTTAACCATCTCTGACCTTGTTGTCCCTGTCTCCATGGTTGCCCACCTTCATGCACCCTCTCCCCCCATGTGTTACCCAACCTCTGTTGCCTTGTGTTACCCATCACTGTTCTCCCACCCTGCACCCTCTCCTCCCATGTATTACCCATCTCTGTCCTTGTTGCCCCTGTCTCCATAGTTGCCCACCTTCATACACCCTCTCCTCCCATGTGTTACTCATCTCTGTCCTTGTTGCCCTCTCTCCATGGTTGCCCACCTTCATGCACCCTCTCTTCCCATGTTACCCATCTCTGAACTTGTTGCCCCTGTCTCCATGGTTGCCCACTTTCATGCACCCTCTTCATCCATGTGTTACCCACCCTCTGTTGCCTTGTATTACCCATCACTGTTCTCCCACCCTGCACCCTCTCCTCCCATGTGTTACCCATCACTGTCCTTGTTGCCCCTGTCTCCATGGTTGCCCACCTTCATACACCCTCTCCTCCCATGTGTTACTCATCTCTGTCCTTGTTGCCCTCTCTCCATGGTTGCCCACCTTCATGCACCCTCTCTTCCCATGTGTTAACCATCTCTGACCTTGTTGTCCCTGTCTCCATGGTTGCCCACCTTCATGCATCCTCTCCTCCCATGTGTTACCCACCCTCTGTTGCCTTGTGTTACCCATCACTGTTCTCCCACCCTGCACCCTCTCCTCCCATGTGTTACCCATCTTTGTCCTTGTTGCCCCTGTCTCCATGGTTGCCCACCTTCATGCACCCTCTCTTCCCATGTGTTACTCATCTCTGTCCTTGTTGCCCTCTCTCCATGATTGCCCACCTTCATGCACCCTCTCTTCCCATGTCTTAACCATCTCTGACCTTGTTGTCCCTCTCTCCATGGTTGCCCACCTTCATGCACCCTCTCCTCCCATGTGTTACCCACCCTCTGTTGCCTTGTGTTACCCATCACTGTTCTCCCACCCTGCACCCTCTCCTCCCATGTGTTACCCATCTCTGTCCGTGTTGCCCCTGTCTCCATGGTTGCCCACCTTCATACACCCTCTCCTCCCATGTGTTACTCATCTCTGTCCTTGTTGCCCTCTCTCCATGGTTGCCCACCTTCATGCACCCTCTCTTCCCATGTGTTAACCATCTCTGACCTTGTTGTCCCTCTCTCCATGGTTGCCCACCTTCATGCACCCTCTCCTCCCATGTGTTACCCACCCTCTGTTGCCTTGTGTTACCCATCACTGTTCTCCCACCCTGCACCCTCTCCTCCCATGTGTTACCCATCTCTGTCCTTGTTGCCCCTGTCTCCATGGTTGCCCACCTTCATACACCCTTTCCTCCCATGTGTTACTCATCTCTGTCCTTGTTGCCCTCTCTCCATGGTTGCCCACCTTCATGCACCCTCTCTTCCCATGTGTTAACCATCTCTGACCTTGTCCCTGTCTCCATGGTTGCCCACCTTCATGCACCCTCTCCCCCCATGTGTTACCCAACCTCTGTTGCCTTGTGTTACCCATCACTGTTCTCCCACCCTGCACCCTCTCCTCCCATGTGTTACCCACCTCTGTCCTTGTTGCCCCTGTCTCCATGGTTGCCCTCCTTCATACACCCTCTCCTCCCATGTGTTACTCATCTCTCTCCTTGTTGCCCTCTCTCGATGGTTGCCCACCTTCATGCACCCTCTCTTCCCTTGTGTTAACCATCTCTGACCTTGTTGTCCCTGTCTCCATGGTTGCCCACCTTCATGCACCCTCTCCTCCCATATGTTACCACCCTCTGTTGCCTTGTGTTACCCATCACTGTTCTCCCACCCTGCACCCTCTCCTCCCATGTGTTACCCATCTCTATCCTTGTTGCCCTCTCTCCATGGTTGCCCACCTTCATGCACCCTCTCGTCCCATGTGTTAACCATCTCTGACCTTGTTGTCCCTGTCTCCATGGTTGCCCACCTTCATGCACCCTGTCCTCCCATGTGTTACCCATCTCTGTCCTTGTTGTCCCTGTCTCCATGGTTGCCCACCTTCATGCACCCTCTCTTCCCATGTTACCCATCTCTGAACTTGTTGCCCCTGTCTCCATGGTTGCCCACCTTCATTCACCCTCTTCTCCCATGTGTTACCCACCCTCTGTTGCCTTGTGTTACCCATCACTGTTCTCCCACCCTGCACCCTCTCCTCCCATATGTTACCCATCTCTGTCCTTGTTGCCCCTGTCTCCATGGTTGCCCACCTTCATACACCCTCTCCTCCCATGTGTTACTTATCTCTCTCCTTGTTGCCCTCTCTCCATGGTTGCCAACCTTCATGCACCCTCTCTTCCCATGTCTTAACCATCTCTGACCTTGTTGTCCCTGTCTCCATGGTTGCCCACCTTCATGCACCCTCTCCTCCCATATGTTACCACCCTCTGTTGCCTTGTGTTCCCCATCACTTTTCTCCCACCCTGCACCCTCTCCTCCCATGTGTTACCCATCTCTGTCCTTGTTGCCCCTGTCTCCATGGTTGCCCACCTTCATACACCCTCTCCTCCCATGTGTTGCCCATCTCTGTCCTTGTTGCCCTCTCTCCATGGTTGCCCACCTTCATGCACCCTCTCTTCCCATGTGTTAACCATCTCTGACCTTGTTGTCCCTGTCTCCATGGTTGCCCACCTTCATGCAACCTCTCCCCCCATGTGTTACCCAACCTCTGTTGCCTTGTGTTACCCATCACTGTTCTCCCACCCTGCACCCTCTCCTCCCATGTGTTACCCATCTCTGTCCTTGTTGCCCCTGTCTCCATGGTTGCCCACCTTCATACACCCTTTCCTCCCATGTGTTACTCATCTCTGTCCTTGTTGCCCTCTCTCCATGGTTGCCCACCTTCATGCACCCTCTCTTCCCATGTGTTAACCATCTCTGACCTTGTCCCTGTCTCCATGGTTGCCCACCTTCATGCACCCTCTCCCCCCATGTGTTACCCAACCTCTGTTGCCTTGTGTTACCCATCACTGTTCTCCCACCCTGCACCCTCTCCTCCCATGTGTTACCCACCTCTGTCCTTGTTGCCCCTGTCTCCATGGTTGCCCTCCTTCATACACCCTCTCCTCCCATGTGTTACTCATCTCTCTCCTTGTTGCCCTCTCTCGATGGTTGCCCACCTTCATGCACCCTCTCTTCCCTTGTGTTAACCATCTCTGACCTTGTTGTCCCTGTCTCCATGGTTGCCCACCTTCATGCACCCTCTCCTCCCATATGTTACCACCCTCTGTTGCCTTGTGTTACCCATCACTGTTCTCCCACCCTGCACCCTCTCCTCCCATGTGTTACCCATCTCTGTCCTTGTTGCCCCTGTCTCCATGGTTGCCCACCTTCATACACCCTCTCCTCCCATGTGTTACCCATCTCTGTCCTTGTTGCCCTCTCTCCATGGTTGCCCACCTTCATGCACCCTCTCGTCCCATGTGTTAACCATCTCTGACCTTGTTGTCCCTGTCTCCATGGTTGCCCACCTTCATGCACCCTGTCCTCCCATGTGTTACCCATCTCTGTCCTTGTTGCCCCTGTCTCCATGGTTGCCCACCTTCATGCACCCTCTCTTCCCATGTTACCCATCTCTGAACTTGTTGCCCCTGTCTCCATGGTTGCCCACCTTCATTCACCCTCTTCTCCCATGTGTTACCCACCCTCTGTTGCCTTGTGTTACCCATCACTGTTCTCCCACCCTGCACCCTCTCCTCCCATATGTTACCCATCTCTGTCCTTGTTGGCCCTGTCTCCATGGTTGCCCACCTTCATACACCCTCTCCTCCCATGTGTTACTTATCTCTCTCCTTGTTGCCCTCTCTCCATGGTTGCCAACCTTCATGCACCCTCTCTTCCCATGTCTTAACCACCTCTGACCTTGTTGTCCCTGTCTCCATGGTTGCCCACCTTCATGCACCCTCTCCTCCCATGTGTTACCCACCCTCTGTTGCCTTGTGTTACCCATCACTGTTCTCCCACCCTGCACCCTCTCCTCCCATGTGTTACCCATCTCTGTCCTTGTTGCCCCTGTCTCCATGGTTGCCCACCTTCATACACCCTCTCCTCCCATGTGTTACTCATCTCTGTCCTTGTTGCCCTCTCTCGATGGTTGCCCACCTTCATGCACCCTCTCTTTCCATGTGTTAACCATCTCTGACCTTGTTGTCCCTGTCTCCATGGTTGCCCAACTTCATGCACCCTGTCCTCCCATGTGTTACCCACCCTCTGTTGCCTTGTGTTACCCGTCACTGTTCTCCCACCCTGCACCATCTCCTCCCATGTGTTACCCATCTCTGTCCTTGTTGCCCCTGTCTCCATGGTTGCCCACCTTCATACACCCTCTCCTCCCATGTGTTACTCATCTCTGTCCTTGTTGCCCTCGCTCCGTGGTTGCCCACCTTCATGCACCCTCCTTTCCCATGTGTTAACCATCTCTGACCTTGTTGTTCCTGTCTCCATGGTTGCCCACCTTCATGCACCCTCTCTTCCCATGTGTTAACCATCTCTGACCTTGTTGTCCCTGTCTCCATGGTTGCCCACCTTCATGCACCCTCTCCCCCCATGTGTTACCCAACCTCTGTTGCCTTGTGTTACCCATCACTGTTCTCCCACCCTGCACCCTCTCCTCCCATGTGTTACCCATCTCTGTCCTTGTTGCCCCTGTCTCCATGGTTGCCCACCTTCATACACCCTCTCCTCCCATGTGTTACCCATCTCTGTCCTTGTTGCCCTCTCTCCATGGTTGCCCACCTTCATGCACCCTCTCGTCCCATGTGTTAACCATCTCTGACCTTGTTGTCCCTGTCTCCATGGTTGCCCACCTTCATGCACCCTGTCCTCCCATGTGTTACCCATCTCTGTCCTTGTTGCCCCTGTCTCCATGGTTGCCCACCTTCATGCACCCTCTCTTCCCATGTTACCCATCTCTGAACTTGTTGCCCCTGTCTCCATGGTTGCCCACCTTCATTCACCCTCTTCTCCCATGTGTTACCCACCCTCTGTTGCCTTGTGTTACCCATCACTGTTCTCCCACCCTGCACCCTCTCCTCCCATATGTTACCCATCTCTGTCCTTGTTGCCCCTGTCTCCATGGTTGCCCACTTTCATACACCCTCTCCTCCCATGTGTTACTTATCTCTCTCCTTGTTGCCCTCTCTCCATGGTTGCCAACCTTCATGCACCCTCTCTTCCCATGTCTTAACCATCTCTGACCTTGTTGTCCCTGTCTCCATGGTTGCCCACCTTCATGCACCCTCTCCTCCCATGTGTTACCCACCCTCTGTTGCCTTGTGTTACCCATCACTGTTCTCCCACCCTGCACCCTCTCCTCCCATGTGTTACCCATCTCTGTCCTTGTTGCCCCTGTCTCCATGGTTGCCCACCTTCATACACCCTCTCCTCCCATGTGTTACTCATCTCTGTCCTTGTTGCCCTCTCTCGATGGTTGCCCACCTTCATGCACCCTCTCTTTCCATGTGTTAACCATCTCTGACCTTGTTGTCCCTGTCTCCATGGTTGCCCAACTTCATGCACCCTGTCCTCCCATGTGTTACCCACCCTCTGTTGCCTTGTGTTACCCATCACTGTTCTCCCACCCTGCACCCTCTCCTCTCATGTGTTAACCATCTCTGTCCTTGTTGCCCCTGTCTCCATGGTTGCCCACCTTCATACACCCTCTCCTCCCATGTGTTACTCATCTCTGTCCTTGTTGCCCTCGCTCCGTGGTTGCCCACCTTCATGCACCCTCCTTTCCCATGTGTTAACCATCTCTGACCTTGTTGTTCCTGTCTCCATGGTTGCCCACCTTCATGCACCCTCTCCTCCCATGTGTTACCCACCCTCTGTTGCCTTGTGTTACCCATCACTGTTCTCCCACCCTGCACCCTCTCCTCCCATGTGTTACCCATCTCTGTCCTTGTTGCCCCTGTCTCCATGGTTGCCCACCTTCATACACCCTCTCCTCCCATGTGTTACTCATCTCTGTCCTTGTTGCCCTCTCTCCATGGTTGCCCACCTTCATGCACCCTCTCTTCCCATGTGTTAACCATCTCTGACCTTGTTGTCCCTGTCTCCATGGTTGCCCACCTTCATGCACCCTCTCCCCCCATGTGTTACCCAACCTCTGTTGCCTTGTGTTACCCATCACTGTTCTCCCACCCTGCACCCTCTCCTCCCATGTGTTACCCATCTCTGTCCTTGTTGCCCCTGTCTCCATGGTTGCTCACCTTCATACACCCTCTCCTCCCATGTGTTACTCATCCCTGTCCTTGTTGCCCTCTCTCCATGGTTGCCCTCCTTCATGCACCCTCTCTTCCCATGTGTTAACCATCTCTGACCTTGTCCCTGTCTCCATGGTTGCCCACCTTCATGCACCCTCTCCCCCCATGTGTTACCCAACCTCTGTTGCCTTGTGTTACCCATCACTGTTCTCCCACCCTGCACCCTCTCCTCCCATGTGTTACCGACCTCTGTCCTTGTTGCCCCTGTCTCCTTGGTTGCCCACCTTCATACACCCTCTCCTCCCATGTGTTACTCATCTCTGTCCTTGTTGCCCTCTCTCCATGGTTGCCCACCTTCATGCACCCTCTCTTCTCATGTGTTAACCATCTCTGACCTTGTTGTCCCTGTCACCATGGTTGCCCACCTTCATGCACCCTCTCCTCCCATGTGTTACCCACCCTCTGTTGCCTTGTGTTACCCATCACTGTTCTCCCACCCTGCACCCTCTCCTCCCATGTGTTACCCATCTCTGTCCTTGTTGCCCCTGTCTCCATGGTTGCCCACCTTCATACACCCTCTCCTCCCATGTGTTACTCATCTCTGTCCTTGTTGCCCTCTCTCCGTGGTTGCCCACCTTCATGCACCCTCTCTTCCCATGTATTAACCATCTCTGACCTTGTTGTCCCTGTCTCCATGGTTGCCCACCTTCATGCACCCTCTCCTCCCATGTGTTACCCACCCTCTGTTGCCTTGTGTTACCCATCACTGTTCTCCCACCCTGCACCCTCTCCTCCCATGTGTTACCCATATCTGTCCTTGTTGCCCCTGTCTCCATGGTTGCCCACCTTCATACACCCTCTCCTCCCATGTGTTACTCATCTCTGTCCTTGTTGCCCTCTCTCCATGGTTGCCCACCTTCATGCACCCTCTCTTCCCATGTGTTAACCATCTCTGACCTTGTTGTCCCTGTCTCCATGGTTGCCCACCTTCATGCACCCTCTCCCCCCATGTGTTACCCAACCTCTGTTGCCTTGTGTTACCCATCACTGTTCTCCCACCCTGCACCCTCTCCTCCCATGTGTTACCCATCTCTGTCCTTGTTGCACCTGTCTCCATGGTTGCCCACCTTCATACACCCTCTCCTCCCATGGGTTACTCATATCTGTCCTTGTTGCCCTCTCTCCATGGTTGCCCACCTTCATGCATCCTCTCTTCCCATGTGTTAACCATCTCTGACCTTGTTGCACCTGTCTCCATGGTTGCCCACCTTCATACACCCTCTCCTCCCATGTGTCACTCATATCTGTCCTTGTTGCCCTCTCTCCATGGTTGCCCACCTTCATGCACCCTCTCCCCCCATGTGTTACCCAACCTCTGTTGCCTTGTGTTACCCATCACTGTTCTCCCACCCTGCACCCTCTCCTCCCATCTGTTACCCACCTCTGTCCTTGTTGCCCCTGTCTCCATGGTTGCCCACCTTCATACACCCTCTCCTCCCATGTGTTACTCATCTCTGTCCTTGTTGCCCTCTCCCGATGGTTGCCCACCTTCATGCAGCCTCTCTTCCCATGTGTTAACCATCTCTGACCTTGTTGTCCCTGTCTCCATGGTTGCCCACCTTCATGCACCCTCTCCTCCCATATGTTACCACCCTCTGTTGCCTTGTGTTCCCCATCACTTTTCTCCCACCCTGCACCCTCTCCTCCCATGTGTTACCCATCTCTGTCCTTGTTGCCCCTGTCTCCATGGTTGCACACCTTCATACACCCTCTCCTCCCATGTGTTGCCCATCTCTGTCCTTGTTGCCCTCTCTCCATGGTTGCCCACCTTCATGCACCCTCTCTTCCCATGTGTTAACCATCTCTGACCTTGTTGTCCCTGTCTCCATGGTTTCCACCTTCATGCAACCTCTCCCCCCATGTGTTACCCAACCTCTGTTGCCTTGTGTTACCCATCACTGTTCTCCCACCCTGCACCCTCTCCTCCCATGTGTTACCCATCTCTGTCCTTGTTGCCCCTGTCTCCATGGTTGCCCACCTTCATACACCCTTTCCTCCCATGTGTTACTCATCTCTGTCCTTGTTGCCCTCTCTCCATGGTTGCCCACCTTCATGCACCCTCTCTTCCCATGTGTTAACCATCTCTGACCTTGTCCCTGTCTCCATGGTTGCCCACCTTCATGCACCCTCTCCCCCCATGTGTTACCCAACCTCTGTTGCCTTGTGTTACCCATCACTGTTCTCCCACCCTGCACCCTCTCCTCCCATGTGTTACCCACCTCTGTCCTTGTTGCCCCTGTCTCCATGGTTGCCCTCCTTCATACACCCTCTCCTCCCATGTGTTACTCATCTCTCTCCTTGTTGCCCTCTCTCGATGGTTGCCCACCTTCATGCACCCTCTCTTCCCTTGTGTTAACCATCTCTGACCTTGTTGTCCCTGTCTCCATGGTTGCCCACCTTCATGCACCCTCTCCTCCCATATGTTACCACCCTCTGTTGCCTTGTGTTACCCATCACTGTTCTCCCACCCTGCACCCTCTCCTCCCATGTGTTACCCATCTCTGTCCTTGTTGCCCCTGTCTCCATGGTTGCCCACCTTCATACACCCTCTCCTCCCATGTGTTACCCATCTCTGTCCTTGTTGCCCTCTCTCCATGGTTGCCCACCTTCATGCACCCTCTCGTCCCATGTGTTAACCATCTCTGACCTTGTTGTCCCTGTCTCCATGGTTGCCCACCTTCATGCACCCTGTCCTCCCATGTGTTACCCATCTCTGTCCTTGTTGCCCCTGTCTCCATGGTTGCCCACCTTCATGCACCCTCTCTTCCCATGTTACCCATCTCTGAACTTGTTGCCCCTGTCTCCATGGTTGCCCATCTTCATTCACCCTCTTCTCCCATGTGTTACCCACCCTCTGTTGCCTTGTGTTACCCATCACTGTTCTCCCACCCTGCACCCTCTCCTCCCATATGTTACCCATCTCTGTCCTTGTTGCCCCTGTCTCCATGGTTGCCCACCTTCATACACCCTCTCCTCCCATGTGTTACTTATCTCTCTCCTTGTTGCCCTCTCTCCATGGTTGCCAACCTTCATCCACCCTCTCTTCCCATGTCTTAACCACCACTGACCTTGTTGTCCCTGTCTCCATGGTTGCCCACCTTCATGCACCCTCTCCTCCCATGTGTTACCCACCCTCTGTTGCCTTGTGTTACCCATCACTGTTCTCCCACCCTGCACCCTCTCCTCCCATGTGTTACCCATCTCTGTCCTTGTTGCCCCTGTCTCCATGGTTGCCCACCTTCATACACCCTCTACGCCCATGTGTTACTCATCTCTGTCCTTGTTGCCCTCTCTCGATGGTTGCCCACCTTCATGCACCCTCTCTTTCCATGTGTTAACCATCTCTGACCTTGTTGTCCCTGTCTCCATGGTTGCCCAACTTCATGCACCCTCTCCTCCCATGTGTTACCCACCCTCTGTTGCCTTGTGTTACCCATCACTGTTCTCCCACCCTGCACCCTCTCCTCCCATGTGTTACCCATCTCTGTCCTTGTTGCCCCTGTCTCCATGGTTGCCCACCTTCATACACCCTCTCCTCCCATGTGTTACTCATCTCTGTCCTTGTTGCCCTCGCTCCGTGGTTGCCCACCTTCATGCACCCTCTCTTCCCATGTTACCCATCTCTGAACTTGTTGCCCCTGTCTCCATGGGTGCCCACCTTCATTCACCCTCTTCTCCCATGTGTTACCCAACCTCTGTTGCCTTGTGTTACCCATCACTGTTCTCCCACCCTGCACCCTCTCCTCCCATGTGTTACCCATCTCTGTCCTTGTTGCCCCTGTCTCCTTGGTTGCCCACCTTCATACACCCTCTCCTCCCATGTGTTACTCATCTCTGTCCTTGTTGCCCTCTCTCCATGGTTGCCCACCTTCATGCACCCTCTCTTCTCATGTGTTAACCATCTCTGACCTTGTTGTCCCTGTCACCATGGTTGCCCACCTTCATGCACCCTCTCCTCCCATGTGTTACCCACCCTCTGTTGCCTTGTGTTACCCATCACTGTTCTCCCACCCTGCACCCTCTCCTCCCATGTGTTACCCATCTCTGTCCTTGTTGCCCCTGTCTCCATGGTTGCCCACCTTCATACACCCTCTCCTCCCATGTGTTACTCATCTCTGTCCTTGTTGCCCTCTCTCCGTGGTTGCCCACCTTCATGCACCCTCTCTTCCCATGTATTAACCATCTCTGACCTTGTTGTCCCTGTCTCCATGGTTGCCCACCTTCATGCACCCTCTCCTCCCATGTGTTACCCACCCTCTGTTGCCTTGTGTTACCCATCACTGTTCTCCCACCCTGCACCCTCTCCTCCCATGTGTTACCCATATCTGTCCTTGTTGCCCCTGTCTCCATGGTTGCCCACCTTCATACACCCTCTCCTCCCATGTGTTACTCATCTCTGTCCTTGTTGCCCTCTCTCCATGGTTGCCCACCTTCATGCACCCTCTCTTCCCATGTGTTAACCATCTCTGACCTTGTTGTCCCTGTCTCCATGGTTGCCCACCTTCATGCACCCTCTCCCCCCATGTGTTACCCAACCTCTGTTGCCTTGTGTTACCCATCACTGTTCTCCCACCCTGCACCCTCTCCTCCCATGTGTTACCCATCTCTGTCCTTGTTGCACCTGTCTCCATGGTTGCCCACCTTCATACACCCTCTCCTCCCATGGGTTACTCATATCTGTCCTTGTTGCCCTCTCTCCATGGTTGCCCACCTTCATGCATCCTCTCTTCCCATGTGTTAACCATCTCTGACCTTGTTGCACCTGTCTCCATGGTTGCCCACCTTCATACACCCTCTCCTCCCATGTGTTACTCATATCTGTCCTTGTTGCCCTCTCTCCATGGTTGCCCACCTTCATGCACCCTCTCCCCCCATGTGTTACCCAACCTCTGTTGCCTTGTGTTACCCATCACTGTTCTCCCACCCTGCACCCTCTCCTCCCATCTGTTACCCACCTCTGCCCTTGTTGCCCCTGTCTCCATGGTTGCCCACCTTCATACACCCTCTCCTCCCATGTGTTACTCATCTCTGTCCTTGTTGCCCTCTCCCGATGGTTGCCCACCTTCATGCAGCCTCTCTTCCCATGTGTTAACCATCTCTGACCTTGTTGTCCCTGTCTCCATGGTTGCCCACCTTCATGCACCCTCTCCTCCCATATGTTACCACCCTCTGTTGCCTTGTGTTCCCCATCACTTTTCTCCCACCCTGCACCCTCTCCTCCCATGTGTTGCCCATCTCTGTCCTTGTTGCCCTCTCTCCATGGTTGCCCACCTTCATGCACCCTCTCTTCCCATGTGTTAACCATCTCTGACCTTGTTGTCCCTGTCTCCATGGTTGCCCACCTTCATGCAACCTCTCCCCCCATGTGTTACCCAACCTCTGTTGCCTTGTGTTACCCATCACTGTTCTCCCACCCTGCACCCTCTCCTCCCATGTGTTACCCATCTCTGTCCTTGTTGCCCCTGTCTCCATGGTTGCCCACCTTCATACACCCTTTCCTCCCATGTGTTACTCATCTCTGTCCTTGTTGCCCTCTCTCCATGGTTGCCCACCTTCATGCACCCTCTCTTCCCATGTGTTAACCATCTCTGACCTTGTCCCTGTCTCCATGGTTGCCCACCTTCATGCACCCTCTCCCCCCATGTGTTACCCAACCTCTGTTGCCTTGTGTTACCCATCACTGTTCTCCCACCCTGCACCCTCTCCTCCCATGTGTTACCCACCTCTGTCCTTGTTGCCCCTGTCTCCATGGTTGCCCTCCTTCATACACCCTCTCCTCCCATGTGTTACTCATCTCTCTCCTTGTTGCCCTCTCTCGATGGTTGCCCACCTTCATGCACCCTCTCTTCCCTTGTGTTAACCATCTCTGACCTTGTTGTCCCTGTCTCCATGGTTGCCCACCTTCATGCACCCTCTCCTCCCATATGTTACCACCCTCTGTTGCCTTGTGTTACCCATCACTGTTCTCCCACCCTGCACCCTCTCCTCCCATGTGTTACCCATCTCTGTCCTTGTTGCCCCTGTCTCCATGGTTGCCCACCTTCATACACCCTCTCCTCCCATGTGTTACCCATCTCTGTCCTTGTTGCCCTCTCTCCATGGTTGCCCACCTTCATGCACCCTCTCGTCCCATGTGTTAACCATCTCTGACCTTGTTGTCCCTGTCTCCATGGTTGCCCACCTTCATGCACCCTGTCCTCCCATGTGTTACCCATCTCTGTCCTTGTTGCCCCTGTCTCCATGGTTGCCCACCTTCATGCACCCTCTCTTCCCATGTTACCCATCTCTGAACTTGTTGCCCCTGTCTCCATGGTTGCCCACCTTCATTCACCCTCTTCTCCCATGTGTTACCCACCCTCTGTTGCCTTGTGTTACCCATCACTGTTCTCCCACCCTGCACCCTCTGCTCCCATATGTTACACCCTGCACCCTCTGCTCCCATATGTTACCCATCTCTGTCCTTGTTGCCCCTGTCTCCATGGTTGCCCACCTTCATACACCCTTTCCTCCCATGTGTTACTCATCTCTGTCCTTGTTGCCCTCTCTCCATGGTTGCCCACCTTCATGCACCCTCTCTTCCCATGTGTTAACCATCTCTGACCTTGTCCCTGTCTCCATGGTTGCCCACCTTCATGCACCCTCTCCCCCCATGTGTTACCCAACCTCTGTTGCCTTGTGTTACCCATCACTGTTCTCCCACCCTGCACCCTCTCCTCCCATGTGTTACCCACCTCTGTCCTTGTTGCCCCTGTCTCCATGGTTGCCCTCCTTCATACACCCTCTCCTCCCATGTGTTACTCA
Source organism: Ambystoma mexicanum (assembly GCF_040938575.1). Classification (NCBI taxonomy): domain Eukaryota; kingdom Metazoa; phylum Chordata; class Amphibia; order Caudata; family Ambystomatidae; genus Ambystoma; species Ambystoma mexicanum. The sequence goes on from NC_090932.1 coordinate 542,978,869, forward strand.
TCTCTCTCCTTGTTGCCCTCTCTCGATGGTTGCCCACCTTCATGCACCCTCTCTTCCCTTGTGTTAACCATCTCTGACCTTGTTGTCCCTGTCTCCATGGTTGCCCACCTTCATGCACCCTCTCCTCCCATATGTTACCACCCTCTGTTGCCTTGTGTTACCCATCACTGTTCTCCCACCCTGCACCCTCTCCTCCCATGTGTTACCCATCTCTGTCCTTGTTGCCCCTCTCTCCATGGTTGCCCACCTTCATGCACCCTCTCGTCCCATGTGTTAACCATCTCTGACCTTGTTGCCCCTGTCTCCATGGTTGCCCACCTTCATGCACCCTCTCTTCCCATGTTACCCATCTCTGAACTTGTTGCCCCTGTCTCCGTGGTTTCCCACCTTCATTCACCCTCTTCTCCCATGTGTTACCCACCCTCTGTTGCCTTGTGTTACCCATCACTGTTCTCCCACCCTGCACCCTCTCCTCCCATATGTTACCCATCTCTGTCCTTGTTGCCCCTGTCTCCATGGTTGCCCACCTTCATACACCCTCTCCTCCCATGTGTTACTTATCTCTCTCCTTGTTGCCCTCTCTCCATGGTTGCCAACCTTCATGCACCCTCTCTTCCCATGTCTTAACCACCTCTGACCTTGTTGTCCCTGTCTCCATGGTTGCCCACCTTCATGCACCCTCTCCTCCCATGTGTTACCCACCCTCTGTTGCCTTGTGTTACCCATCACTGTTCTCCCACCCTGCACCCTCTCCTCCCATGTGTTACCCATCTCTGTCCTTGTTGCCCCTGTCTCCATGGTTGCCCACCTTCATACACCCTCTCCTCCCATGTGTTACTCATCTCTGTCCTTGTTGCCCTCTCTCGATGGTTGCCCACCTTCATGCACCCTCTCTTTCCATGTGTTAACCATCTCTGACCTTGTTGTCCCTGTCTCCATGGTTGCCCAACTTCATGCACCCTGTCCTCCCATGTGTTACCCACCCTCTGTTGCCTTGTGTTACCCATCACTGTTCTCCCACCCTGCACCATCTCCTCCCATGTGTTACCCATCTCTGTCCTTGTTGCCCCTGTCTCCATGGTTGCCCACCTTCATACACCCTCTCCTCCCATGTGTTACTCATCTCTGTCCTTGTTGCCCTCGCTCCGTGGTTGCCCACCTTCATGCACCCTCCTTTCCCATGTGTTAACCATCTCTGACCTTGTTGTTCCTGTCTCCATGGTTGCCCACCTTCATGCACCCTCTCTTCCCATGTGTTAACCATCTCTGACCTTGTTGTCCCTGTCTCCATGGTTGCCCACCTTCATGCACCCTCTCCCCCCATGTGTTACCCAACCTCTGTTGCCTTGTGTTACCCATCACTGTTCTCCCACCCTGCACCCTCTCCTCCCATGTGTTACCCATCTCTGTCCTTGTTGCCCCTGTTTCCATGGTTGCCCACCTTCATACACCCTCTCCTCCCATGTGTTACCCATCTCTGTCCTTGTTGCCCTCTCTCCATGGTTGCCCACCTTCATGCACCCTCTCGTCCCATGTGTTAACCATCTCTGACCTTGTTGTCCCTGTCTCCATGGTTGCCCACCTTCATGCACCCTGTCCTCCCATGTGTTACCCATCTCTGTCCTTGTTGCCCCTGTCTCCATGGTTGCCCACCTTCATGCACCCTCTCTTCCCATGTTACCCATCTCTGAACTTGTTGCCCTTGTCTCCATGGTTGCCCACCTTCATTCACCCTCTTCTCCCATGTGTTACCCACCCTCTGTTGCCTTGTGTTACCCATCACTGTTCTCCCACCCTGCACCCTCTCCTCCCATATGTTACCCATCTCTGTCCTTGTTGCCCCTGTCTCCATGGTTGCCCACCTTCATACACCCTCTCCTCCCATGTGTTACTCATCTCTGTCCTTGTTGCCCTCTCTCCATGGTTGCCAACCTTCATGCACCCTCTCTTCCCATGTCTTAACCATCTCTGACCTTGTTGTCCCTGTCTCCATGGTTGCCCACCTTCATGCACCCTCTCCTCCCTTGTGTTACCCACCCTCTGTTGCCTTGTGTTACCCATCACTGTTCTCCCACCCTGCACCCTCTCCTCCCATGTGTTACCCATCTCTGTCCTTGTTGCCCCTGTCTCCATGGTTGCCCACCTTCATACACCCTCTCCTCCCATGTGTTACTCATCTCTGTCCTTGTTGCCCTCTCTCGATGGTTGCCCACCTTCATGCACCCTCTCTTTCCATGTGTTAACCATCTCTGACCTTGTTGTCCCTGTCTCCATGGTTGCCCAACTTCATGCACCCTGTCCTCCCATGTGTTACCCACCCTCTGTTGCCTTGTGTTACCCATCACTGTTCTCCCACCCTGCACCCTCTCCTCCCATGTGTTAACAATCTCTGTCCTTGTTGCCCCTGTCTCCATGGTTGTCCACCTTCATACACCCTCTCCTCCCATGTGTTACTCATCTCTGTCCTTGTTGCCCTCGCTCCGTGGTTGCCCACCTTCATGCACCCTCCTTTCCCATGTGTTAACCATCTCTGACCTTGTTGTTCCTGTCTCCATGGTTGCCCACCTTCATGCACCCTCTCCTCCCATGTGTTACCCACCCTCTGTTGCCTTGTGTTACCCATCACTGTTCTCCCACCCTGCACCCTCTCCTCCCATGTGTTACCCATCTCTGTCCTTGTTGCCCCTGTCTCCATGGTTGCCAACCTTCATACACCCTCTCCTCCCATGTGTTACTAATCTCTGTCCTTGTTGCCCTCTCTCCATGGTTGCCCACCTTCATGCACCCTCTCTTCCCATGTGTTAACCATCTCTGACCTTGTTGTCCCTGTCTCCATGGTTGCCCACCTTCATGCACCCTCTCTCCCCATGTGTTACCCAACCTCTGTTGCTTTGTGTTACCCATCACTGTTCTCCCACCCTGCACCCTCTCCTTCCATGTGTTACCCATCTCTGTCCTTGTTGCCCCTGTCTCCATGGTTGCTCACCTTCATACACCCTCTCCTCCCATGTGTTACTCATCCCTGTCCTTGTTGCCCTCTCTCCATGGTTGCCCTCCTTCATGCACCCTCTCTTCCCATGTGTTAACCATCTCTGACCTTGTCCCTGTCTCCATGGTTGCCCACCTTCATGCACCCTCTCCCCCCATGTGTTACCCAACCTCTGTTGCCTTGTGTTACCCATCACTGTTCTCCCACCCTGCACCCTCTCCTCCCATGTGTTACCGACCTCTGTCCTTGTTGCCCCTGTCTCCTTGGTTGCCCACCTTCATACACCCTCTCCTCCCATGTGTTACTCATCTCTGTCCTTGTATCCCTCTCTCCATGGTTGCCCACCTTCATGCACCCTCTCTTCTCATGTGTTAACCATCTCTGACCTTGTTGTCCCTGTCACCATGGTTGCCCACCTTCATGCACCCTCTCCTCCCATGTGTTACCCACCCTCTGTTGCCTTGTGTTACCCATCACTGTTCTCCCACCCTGCACCCTCTCCTCCCATGTGTTACCCATCTCTGTCCTTGTTGCCCCTGTCTCCATGGTTGCCCACCTTCATACACCCTCTCCTCCCATGTGTTACTCATCTCTGTCCTTGTTGCCCTCTCTCCGTGGTTGCCCACCTTCATGCACCCTCTCTTCCCATGTATTAACCATCTCTGACCTTGTTGTCCCTGTCTCCATGGTTGCCCACCTTCATGCACCCTCTCCTCCCATGTGTTACCCACCCTCTGTTGCCTTGTGTTACCCATCACTGTTCTCCCACCCTGCACCCTCTCCTCCCATGTGTTACCCATATCTGTCCTTGTTGCCCCTGTCTCCATGGTTGCCCACCTTCATACACCCTCTCCTCCCATGTGTTACTCATCTCTGTCCTTGTTGCCCTCTCTCCATGGTTGCCCACCTTCATGCACCCTCTCTTCCCATGTGTTAACCATCTCTGACCTTGTTGTCCCTGTCTCCATGGTTGCCCACCTTCATGCACCCTCTCCTCCCATATGTTACCACCCTCTGTTGCCTTGTGTTACCCATCACTGTTCTCCCACCCTGCACCCTCTCCTCCCATGTGTTACCCATCTCTGTCCTTGTTGCCCCTGTCTCCATGGTTGCCCACCTTCATGCAACCTCTCCTCCCATGTGTTCTCATCTCTGTCCTTGTTGCCCTCTCTCCATGGTTGCCCACCTTCATGCACCCTCTCTTCCCATGTGTTAACCATCTCTGACCTTGTTGTCCCTGTCTCCATGGTTGCCCACCTTCATGCACCCTCTCCCCCCATGTGTTACCCAACCTCTGTTGCCTTGTGTTACCCATCACTGTTCTCCCACCCTGCACCCTCTCCTCCCATGTATTACCCATCTCTGTCCTTGTTGCCGCTGTCTCCATAGTTGCCCACCTTCATACACCCTCTCCTCCCATGTGTTACTCATCTCTTTCCTTGTTGCCCTCTCTCCATGGTTGCCCACCTTCATGCACCCTCTCTTCCCATGTGTTAACCATCTCTGACCTTGTCCCTGTCTCCATGGTTGCCCACCTTCATGCACCCTCTCCCCCCATGTGTTACCCAACCTCTGTTGCCTTGTGTTACCCATCACTGTTCTCCCACCCTGCACCCTCTCCTCCCATGTGTTACCCACCTCTGTCCTTGTTGCCCCTGTCTCCATGGTTGCCCTCCTTCATACACCCTCTCCTCCCATGTGTTACCCATCTCTGTCCTTGTTGCCCTCTCTCGATGGTTGCCCACCTTCATGCACCCTCTCTTCCCATGTTACCCATCTCTGACCTTGTTGTCCCTGTCTCCATGGTTGCCACCTTCATGCACCCTGTCCTCCCATGTGTTACCCATCTCTGTCCTTGTTGCCCCTGTCTCCATGGTTGCCCACCTTCATGCACCCTCTCTTCCCATGTTACCCATCTCTGAACTTGTTGCCCCTGTCCCCATGGTTGCCCACTTTCATGCACCCTCTTCTCCCATGTGTTACCCACCCTCTGTTGCCTTGTATTACCCATCACTGTTCTCCCACCCTGCACCCTCTCCTCCCATGCGTTACCCATCTCTGTCCTTGTTGCCCCTGTCTCCATGGTTGCCCACCTTCATACACCCTCTCCTCCCATGTGTTACTCATCTCTGTCCTTGTTGCCCTCTCTCCATGGTTGTCCACCTTCATGCACCCTCTCTTCCCATGTGTTAACAATCTCTGACCTTGTTGTCCCTGTCTCCATGGTTGCCCACCTTCATGCATCCTCTCCTCCCATGTGTTACCCACCCTCTGTTGCCTTGTGTTACCCATCACTGTTCTCCCACCCTGCACCCTCTCCTCCCATGTGTTACCCATCTCTGTCCTTGTTGCCCCTGTCTCAATGGTTGCCCACCTTCATGCACCCTCTCTTCCCATGTGTTACTCATCTCTGTCCTTGTTGCCCTCTCTCCATGATTGCCCACCTTCATGCACCCTCTCTTCCCATGTCTTAACCATCTCTGACCTTGTTGTCCCTCTCTCCATGGTTGCCCACCTTCATGCACCCTCTCCTCCCATGTGTTACCCACCCTCTGTTGCCTTGTGTTACCCATCACTGTTCTCCCACCCTGCACCCTCTCCTCCCATGTGTTACCCATCTCTGTCCTTGTTGCCCCTGTCTCCATGGTTGCCCACCTTCATACACCCTCTCCTCCCATGTGTTACTCATCTCTGTCCTTGTTGCCCTCCCTCGATGGTTGGCCACCTTCATGCACCCTCTCTTCCCATGTGTTAACCATCTGTGACCTTGTTGTCCCTGTCTCCATGGTTGCCCACCTTCATGCACCCTCTCCTCCCATGTGTTACCCACCCTCTGTTGCCTTGTGTTACCCATCACTGTTCTCCCACCCTGCACCCTCTCCTCCCATGTGTTACCTATCTCTGTCCTTGTTGCCCCTGTCTCCATGGTTGCCCACCTTCATACACCCTTTCCACCCATGTGTTACTCATCTCTGTCCTTGTTGCCCTCTCTCGATGGTTGCCCACCTTCATGCACCCTCTCTTCGATTGTGTTAACCATCTCTGACCTTGTTGTCCCTGTCTCCATGGTTACCCACCTTCATGCACCCTCTCCTCCCATATGTTACCACACTCTGTTGCCTTGTGTTACCCATCACTGTTCTCCCACCCTGCACCCTCTCCTCCCATGTGTTACCCATCTCTGTCCTTGTTGCCCCTGTCTCCATGGTTGCCCACCTTCATACACCCTCTCCTCCCATGTGTTACCCATCTCTGTCCTTGTTGCCCTCTCTCCATGGTTGCCCACCTTCATGCACCCTCTCTTCTCATGTGTTAAACATCTCTGACCTTGTTGTCCCTGTCTCCATGGTTGCCCACCTTCATGCCCCCTGTCCTCCCATGTGTTACCCATCTCTGTCCTTGTTGCCCCTGTCTCCATGGTGGCCCACCTTCATGCACCCTCTCCTCCTATGTTACCCATCTCTGAACTTGTTGCCCCTGTCTCCATGGTTGCCCACCTTCATGCACCCTCTTCTCCCATGTGTTACCCAACCTCTGTTGCCTTGTGTTACCCATCACTGTTCTCCCACCCTGCACCCTCTCCTCCCATGTGTTACCCATCTCTGTCCTTGTTGCCCCTGTCTCCTTGGTTGCCCACCTTCATACACCCTCTCCTCCCATGTGTTACTCATCTCTGTCCTTGTTGCCCTCTCTCCATGGTTGCCCACCTTCATGCACCCTCTCTTCTCATGTGTTAACCATCTCTGACCTTGTTGTCCCTGTCACCATGGTTGCCCACCTTCATGCACCCTCTCCTCCCATGTGTTACCCACCCTCTGTTGCCTTGTGTTACCCATCACTGTTCTCCCACCCTGCACCCTCTCCTCCCATGTGTTACCCATCTCTGTCCTTGTTGCCCCTGTCTCCATGGTTGCCCACCTTCATACACCCTCTCCTCCCATGTGTTACTCATCTCTGTCCTTGTTGCCCTCTCTCCGTGGTTGCCCACCTTCATGCACCCTCTCTTCCCATGTATTAACCATCTCTGACCTTGTTGTCCCTGTCTCCATGGTTGCCCACCTTCATGCACCCTCTCCTCCCATGTGTTACCCACCCTCTGTTGCCTTGTGTTACCCATCACTGTTCTCCCACCCTGCACCCTCTCCTCCCATGTGTTACCCATATCTGTCCTTGTTGCCCCTGTCTCCATGGTTGCCCACCTTCATACACCCTCTCCTCCCATGTGTTACTCATCTCTGTCCTTGTTGCCCTCTCTCCATGGTTGCCCACCTTCATGCACCCTCTCTTCCGATGTGTTAACCATCTCTGACCTTGTTGTCCCTGTCTCCATGGTTGCCCACCTTCATGCACCCTCTCCCCCCATGTGTTACCCAACCTCTGTTGCCTTGTGTTACCCATCACTGTTCTCCCACCCTGCACCCTCTCCTCCCATGTGTTATCCATCTCTGTCCTTGTTGCACCTGTCTCCATGGTTGCCCACCTTCATACACCCTCTCCTCCCATGGGTTACTCATATCTGTCCTTGTTGCCCTCTCTCCATGGTTGCCCACCTTCATGCATCCTCTCTTCCCATGTGTTAACCATCTCTGACCTTGTTGCACCTGTCTCCATGGTTGCCCACCTTCATACACCCTCTCCTCCCATGTGTTACTCATATCTGTCCTTGTTGCCCTCTCTCCATGGTTGCCCACCTTCATGCACCCTCTCCCCCCATGTGTTACCCAACCTCTGTTGCCTTGTGTTACCCATCACTGTTCTCCCACCCTGCACCCTCTCCTCCCATCTGTTACCCACCTCTGTCCTTGTTGCCCCTGTCACCATGGTTGCCCACCTTCATACACCCTCTCCTCCCATGTGTTACTCATCTCTGTCCTTGTTGCCCTCTCCCGATGGTTGCCCACCTTCATGCAGCCTCTCTTCCCATGTGTTAACCATCTCTGACCTTGTTGTCCCTGTCTCCATGGTTGCCCACCTTCATGCACCCTCTCCTCCCATATGTTACCACCCTCTGTTGCCTTGTGTTCCCCATCACTTTTCTCCCACCCTGCACCCTCTCCTCCCATGTGTTACCCATCTCTGTCCTTGTTGCCCCTGTCTCCATGGTTGCCCACCTTCATACACCCTCTCCTCCCATGTGTTGCCCATCTCTGTCCTTGTTGCCCTCTCTCCATGGTTGCCCACCTTCATGCACCCTCTCTTCCCATCTGTTACCCACCTCTGTCCTTGTTGCCCCTGTCACCATGGTTGCCCACCTTCATACACCCTCTCCTCCCATGCGTTACTCATCTCTGTCCTTGTTGCCCTCTCCCGATGGTTGCCCACCTTCATGCAGCCTCTCTTCCCATGTGTTAACCATCTCTGACCTTGTTGTCCCTGTCACCATGGTTGCCCACCTTCATGCACCCTCTCCTCCCATGTGTTACCCACCCTCTGTTGCCTTGTGTTACCCATCACTGTTCTCCCACCCTGCACCCTCTCCTCCCATGTGTTACCCATCTCTGTCCTTGTTGCCCCTGTCTCCATGGTTGCCCACCTTCATACACCCTCTCCTCCCATGTGTTACCCATCTCTGTCCTTGTTGCCCTCTCTCCATGGTTGCCCACCTTCATGCACCCTCTCGTCCCATGTGTTAACCATCTCTGACCTTGTTGTCCCTGTCTCCATGGTTGCCCACCTTCATGCACCCTGTCCTCCCATGTGTTACCCATCTCTGTCCTTGTTGCCCCTGTCTCCATGGTTGCCCACCTTCATGCACCCTCTCTTCCCATGTTACCCATCTCTGAACTTGTTGCCCCTGTCTCCATGGTTGCCCACCTTCATTCACCCTCTTCTCCCATGTGTTACCCACCCTCTGTTGCCTTGTGTTACCCATCACTGTTCTCCCACCCTGCACCCACTCCTCCCATATGTTACCCATCTCTGTCCTTGTTGCCCCTGTCTCCATGGTTGCCCACCTTCATACACCCTCTCCTCCCATGTGTTACTTATCTCTCTCCTTGTTGCCCTCTCTCCATGGTTGCCAACCTTCATGCACCCTCTCTTCCCATGTCTTAACCACCTCTGACCTTGTTGTCCCTGTCTCCATGGTTGCCCACCTTCATGCACCCTCTCCTCCCATGTGTTACCCACCCTCTGTTGCCTTGTGTTACCCATCACTGTTCTCCCACCCTGCACCCTCTCCTCCCATGTGTTACCCATCTCTGTCCTTGTTGCCCCTGTCTCCATGGTTGCCCACCTTCATACACCCTCTCCTCCCATGTGTTACTCATCTCTGTCCTTGTTGCCCTCTCTCGATGGTTGCCCACCTTCATGCACCCTCTCTTTCCATGTGTTAACCATCTCTGACCTTGTTGTCCCTGTCTCCATGGTTGCCCAACTTCATGCACCCTGTCCTCCCATGTGTTACCCACCCTCTGTTGCCTTGTGTTACCCATCACTGTTCTCCCACCCTGCACCATCTCCTCCCATGTGTTACCCATCTCTGTCCTTGTTGCCCCTGTCTCCATGGTTGCCCACCTTCATACACCCTCTCCTCCCATGTGTTACTCATCTCTGTCCTTGTTGCCCTCGCTCCGTGGTTGCCCACCTTCATGCACCCTCCTTTCCCATGTGTTAACCATCTCTGACCTTGTTGTTCCTGTCTCCATGGTTGCCCACCTTCATGCACCCTCTCTTCCAATGTGTTAACCATCTCTAACCTTGTTGTCCCTGTCTCCATGGTTGCCCACCTTCATGCACCCTCTCCCCCCATGTGTTACCCAACCTCTGTTGCCTTGTGTTACCCATCACTGTTCTCCCACCCTGCACCCTCTCCTCCCATGTGTTACCCATCTCTGTCCTTGTTGCCCCTGTCTCCATGGTTGCCCACCTTCATACACCCTCTCCTCCCATGTGTTACCCATCTCTGTCCTTGTTGCCCTCTCTCCATGGTTGCCCACCTTCATGCACCCTCTCGTCCCATGTGTTAACCATCTCTGACCTTGTTGTCCCTGTCTCCATGGTTGCCCACCTTCATGCACCCTGTCCTCCCATGTGTTACCCATCTCTGTCCTTGTTGCCCCTGTCTCCATGGTTGCCCACCTTCATGCACCCTCTCTTCCCATGTTACCCATCTCTGAACTTGTTGCCCCTGTCTCCATGGTTGCCCACCTTCATTCACCCTCTTCTCCCATGTGTTACCCACCCTCTGTTGCCTTGTGTTACCCATCACTGTTCTCCCACCCTGCACCCTCTCCTCCCATATGTTACCCATCTCTGTCCTTGTTGCCCCTGTCTCCATGGTTGCCCACCTTCATACACCCTCTCCTCCCATGTGTTACTTATCTCTCTCCTTGTTGCCCTCTCTCCATGGTTGCCAACCTTCATGCACCCTCTCTTCCCATGTCTTAACCATCTCTGACCTTGTTGTCCCTGTCTCCATGGTTGCCCACCTTCATGCACCCTCTCCTCCCATGTGTTACCCACCCTCTGTTGCCTTGTGTTACCCATCACTGTTCTCCCACCCTGCACCCTCTCCTCCCATGTGTTACCCATCTCTGTCCTTGTTGCCCCTGTCTCCATGGTTGCCCACCTTCATACACCCTCTCCTCCCATGTGTTACTCATCTCTGTCCTTGTTGCCCTCTCTCGATGGTTGCCCACCTTCATGCACCCTCTCTTTCCATGTGTTAACCATCTCTGACCTTGTTGTCCCTGTCTCCATGGTTGCCCAACTTCATGCACCCTGTCCTCCCATGTGTTACCCACCCTCTGTTGCCTTGTGTTACCCATCACTGTTCTCCCACCCTGCACCCTCTCCTCCCATGTGTTAACCATCTCTGTCCTTGTTGCCCCTGTCTCCATGGTTGCCCACCTTCATACACCCTCTCCTCCCATGTGTTACTCATCTCTGTCCTTGTTGCCCTCGCTCCGTGGTTGCCCACCTTCATGCACCCTCCTTTCCCATGTGTTAACCATCTCTGACCTTGTTGTTCCTGTCTCCATGGTTGCCCACCTTCATGCACCCTCTCCTCCCATGTGTTACCCACCCTCTGTTGCCTTGTGTTACCCATCACTGTTCTCCCACCCTGCACCCTCTCCTCCCATGTGTTACCCATCTCTGTCCTTGTTGCCCCTGTCTCCATGGTTGCCCACCTTCATACACCCTCTCCTCCCATGTGTTACTCATCTCTGTCCTTGTTGCCCTCTCTCCATGGTTGCCCACCTTCATGCACCCTCTCTTCCCATGTGTTAACCATCTCTGACCTTGTTGTCCCTGTCTCCATGGTTGCCCACCTTCATGCACCCTCTCCCCCCATGTGTTACCCAACCTCTGTTGCCTTGTGTTACCCATCACTGTTCTCCCACCCTGCACCCTCTCCTCCCATGTGTTACCCATCTCTGTCCTTGTTGCCCCTGTCTCCATGGTTGCTCACCTTCATACACCCTCTCCTCCCATGTGTTACTCATCCCTGTCCTTGTTGCCCTCTCTCCATGGTTGCCCTCCTTCATGCACCCTCTCTTCCCATGTGTTAACCATCTCTGACCTTGTCCCTGTCTCCATGGTTGCCCACCTTCATGCACCCTCTCCCCCCATGTGTTACCCAACCTCTGTTGCCTTGTGTTACCCATCACTGTTCTCCCACCCTGCACCCTCTCCTCCCATGTGTTACCGACCTCTGTCCTTGTTGCCCCTGTCTCCATGGTTGCCCACCTTCATACACCCTCTCCTCCCATGTGTTACTCATCTCTGTCCTTATTGCCCTCTCTCGATGGTTGCCCACCTTCATGCACCCTTTCCCCCCATGTGTTACCCAACCTCTGTTGCCTTGTGTTACCCATCACTGTTCTCCCAGCCTGCACCCTCTCCTCCCATGTGTTACCCACCTTTGTCCTTGTTGCCCCTGTCTCCATGGTTGCCCTCCTTCATACACCCTCTCCTCCCATGTGTTACTCATCTCTCTCCTTGTTGCCCTCTCTCGATGGTTGCCCAGCTTCATGCACCCTCTCTTCCCATGTGTTAACCATCTCTGACCTTGTTGTCTCTGTCTCCATGGTTGCCCACCTTCATGCACCCTCTCCTCCCATATGTTACCACCCTCTGTTGCCTTGTGTTACCCATCACTGTTCTCCCACCCTGCACCCTCTCCTCCCATGTGTTACCGACCTCTGTCCTTGTTGCCCCTGTCTCCATGGTTGCCCACCTTCATACACCCTCTCCTCCCATGTGTTACTCATCTCTGTCCTTATTGCCCTCTCTCGATGGTTGCCCACCTTCATGCACCCTCTCCCCCCATGTGTTACCCAACCTCTGTTGCCTTGTGTTACCCATCACTGTTCTCCCAGCCTGCACCCTCTCCTCCCATGTGTTACCCACCTTTGTCCTTGTTGCCCCTGTCTCCATGGTTGCCCTCCTTCATACACCCTCTCCTCCCATGTGTTACTCATCTCTCTCCTTGTTGCCCTCTCTCGATGGTTGCCCAGCTTCATGCACCCTCTCTTCCCATGTGTTACCCATCTCTGTCCTTGTTGCCCCTGTCTCCATGGTTGCCCACCTTCATACACCCTCTCCTCCCATGTGTTACTCATCTCTGTCCTTGTTGCCCTCTCTCGATGGTTGCCCACCTTCATGCACCCTCTCTTTCCATGTGTTAACCATCTCTGACCTTGTTGTCCCTGTCTCCATGGTTGCCCAACTTCATGCACCCTGTCCTCCCATGTGTTACCCACCCTCTGTTGCCTTGTGTTACCCATCACTGTTCTCCCACCCTGCACCCTCTCCTCCCATGTGTTAACCATCTCTGTCCTTGTTGCCCCTGTCTCCATGGTTGCCCACCTTCATACACCCTCTCCTCCCATGTGTTACTCATCTCTGTCCTTGTTGCCCTCGCTCCGTGGTTGCCCACCTTCATGCACCCTCCTTTCCCATGTGTTAACCATCTCTGACCTTGTTGTTCCTGTCTCCATGGTTGCCCACCTTCATGCACCCTCTCCTCCCATGTGTTACCCACCCTCTGTTGCCTTGTGTTACCCATCACTGTTCTCCCACCCTGCACCCTCTCCTCCCATGTGTTACCCATCTCTGTCCTTGTTGCCCCTGTCTCCATGGTTGCCCACCTTCATACACCCTCTCCTCCCATGTGTTACTCATCTCTGTCCTTGTTGCCCTCTCTCCATGGTTGCCCACCTTCATGCACCCTCTCTTCCCATGTGTTAACCATCTCTGACCTTGTTGTCCCTGTCTCCATGGTTGCCCACCTTCATGCACCCTCTCCCCCCATGTGTTACCCAACCTCTGTTGCCTTGTGTTACCCATCACTGTTCTCCCACCCTGCACCCTCTCCTCCCATGTGTTACCCATCTCTGTCCTTGTTGCCCCTGTCTCCATGGTTGCTCACCTTCATACACCCTCTCCTCCCATGTGTTACTCATCCCTGTCCTTGTTGCCCTCTCTCCATGGTTGCCCTCCTTCATGCACCCTCTCTTCCCATGTGTTAACCATCTCTGACCTTGTCCCTGTCTCCATGGTTGCCCACCTTCATGCACCCTCTCCCCCCATGTGTTACCCAACCTCTGTTGCCTTGTGTTACCCATCACTGTTCTCCCACCCTGCACCCTCTCCTCCCATGTGTTACCGACCTCTGTCCTTGTCGCCCCTGTCTCCATGGTTGCCCACCTTCATACACCCTCTCCTCCCATGTGTTACTCATCTCTGTCCTTGTTGCCCTCGCTCCGTGGTTGCCCACCTTCATGCACCCTCCTTTCCCATGTGTTAACCATCTCTGACCTTGTTGTTCCTGTCTCCATGGTTGCCCACCTTCATGCACCCTCTCCTCCCATGTGTTACCCACCCTCTGTTGCCTTGTGTTACCCATCACTGTTCTCCCACCCTGCACCCTCTCCTCCCATGTGTTACCCATCTCTGTCCTTGTTGCCCCTGTCTCCATGGTTGCCCACCTTCATACACCCTCTCCTCCCATGTGTTAACCATCTCTGACCTTGTCCCTGTCTCCATGGTTGCCCACCTTCATGCACCCTCTCTTCCCATGTGTTAACCATCTCTGACCTTGTCCCTGTCTCCATGGTTGCCCACCTTCATGCACCCTCTCCCCCCATGTGTTACCCAACCTCTGTTGCCTTGTGTTACCCATCACTGTTCTCCCACCCTGCACCCTCTCCTCCCATGTGTTACCCACCTCTGTCCTTGCTGCCCCTGTCTCCATGGTTGCCCTCCTTCATACACCCTCTCCTCCCATGTCTTACTCATCTCTCTCCTTGTTGCCCTCTCTCGATGGTTGCCCACCTTCATGCACCCTCTCTTCCCATGTGTTAACCATCTCTGACCTTGTTGTCCCTGTCTCCATGGTTGCCCACCTTCATGCACCCTCTCCTCCCATATGTTACCACCCTCTGTTGCCTTGTGTTACCCATCACTGTTCTCCCACCCTGCACCCTCTCCTCCCATGTGTTACCCACCTCTGTCCTTGCTGCCCCTGTCTCCATGGTTGCCCTCCTTCATACACCCTCTCCTCCCATGTCTTACTCATCTCTCTCCTTGTTGCCCTCTCTCGATGGTTGCCCACCTTCATGCACCCTCTCTTCCCATGTGTTAACCATCTCTGACCTTGTTGTCCCTGTCTCCATGGTTGCCCACCTTCATGCACCCTCTCCTCCCATATGTTACCACCCTCTGTTGCCTTGTGTTACCCATCACTGTTCTCCCACCCTGCACCCTCTCCTCCCATGTGTTACCCATCTCTGTCCTTGTTGCCCCTGTCTCCATGGTTGCCCACCTTCATACACCCTCTCCTTCCATGTGTTACCCATCTCTGTCCTTGTTGCCCTCTCTCCATGGTTGCCCACCTTCATGCACCCTCTCGTCCCATGTGTTAACCATCTCTGACCTTGTTGTCCCTGTCTCCATGGTTGCCCACCTTCATGCACCCTGTCCTCCCATGTGTTACCCATCTCTGTCCTTGTTGCCCCTGTCTCCATGGTTGCCCACCTTCATGCACCCTCTCTTCCCATGTTACCCATCTCTGAACTTGTTGCCCCTGTCTCCATGGTTGCCCACTTTCATGCACCCTCTTCTCCCATGTGTTACCCACCCTCTGTTGCCTTGTATTACCCATCACTGTTCTCCCACCCTGCACCCTCTCCTCCCATGTGTTACCATCTCTGTCCTTGTTGCCCCTGTCTCCATGGTTGCTCACCTTCATACACCCTCTCCTCCCATGTGTTACTCATCCCTGTCCTTGTTGCCCTCTCTCCATGGTTGTCTCCTTCATGCACCCTCTCTTCCCATGTGTTAACCATCTCTGACCTTGTCCCTGTCTCCATGGTTGCCCACCTTCATGCACCCTCTCCCCCCATGTGTTACCCAACCTCTGTTGCCTTGTGTTACCCATCACTGTTCTCCCACCCTGCACCCTCTCCTCCCATGTGTTACCGACCTCTGTCCTTGTTACCCCTGTCTCCATGGTTGCCCACCTTCATACACCCTCTCCTCCCATGTGTTACTCATCTCTGTCCTTATTGCCCTCTCTCGATGGTTGCCCTCCTTCATGCACCCTCTCCCCCCATGTGTTACCCAACCTCTGTTGCCTTGTGTTACCCATCACTGTTCTCCCAGCCTGCACCCTCTCCTCCCATGTGTTACCCACCTCTGTCCTTGTTGCCCCTGTCTCCATGGTTGCCCTCCTTCATACACCCTCTCCTCCCATGTGTTACTCATCTCTCTCCTTGTTGCCCTCTCTCGATGGTTGCCCAGCTTCATGCACCCTCTCTTCCCATGTGTTAACCATCTCTGACCTTGTTGTCTCTGTCTCCATGGTTGCCCACTTTCATGCACCCTCTCCTCCCATATGTTACCACCCTCTGTTGCCTTGTGTTACCCATCACTGTTCTCCCACCCTGCACCCTCTCCTCCCATGTGTTACCCATCTCTGTCCTTGTTGCCCCTGTCTCCATGGTTGCCCACCTTCATACACCCTCTCCTCCCATGTGTTCCCCATCTCTGTCCTTGTTGCCCTCTCTCCATGGTTGCCCACCTTCATGCACCCTCTCTTCCCATGTGTTAACCATCTCTGACCTTGTTGTCCCTGTCTCCATGGTTGCCCACCTTCATGCACCCTCTCCCCCCATGTGTTACCCAACCTCTGTTGCCTTGTGTTACCCATCACTGTTCTCCCACCCTGCACCCTCTCCTCCCATGTATTACACATCTCTGTCCTTGTTGCCCCTGTCTCCATAGTTGCCCACCTTCATACACCCTCTCCTCCCATGTGTTACTCATCTCTGTCCTTGTTGCCCTCTCTCCATGGTTGCCCACCTTCATGCACCCTCTCTTCCCATGTTACCCATCTCTGAACTTGTTGCCCCTGTCTCCATGGTTGCCCACTTTCATGCACCCTCTTCATCCATGTGTTACCCACCCTCTGTTGCCTTGTATTACCCATCACTGTTCTCCCACCCTGCACCCTCTCCTCCCATGTGTTACCCATCACTGTCCTTGTTGCCCCTGTCTCCATGGTTGCCCACCTTCATACACCCTCTCCTCCCATGTGTTACTCATCTCTGTCCTTGTTGCCCTCTCTCCATGGTTGCCCACCTTCATGCACCCTCTCTTCCCATGTGTTAACCATCTCTGACCTTGTTGTCCCTGTCTCCATGGTTGCCCACCTTCATGCATCCTCTCCTCCCATGTGTTACCCACCCTCTGTTGCCTTGTGTTACCCATCACTGTTCTCCCACCCTGCACCCTCTCCTCCCATGTGTTACCCATCTTTGTCCTTGTTGCCCCTGTCTCCATGGTTGCCCACCTTCATGCACCCTCTCTTCCCATGTGTTACTCATCTCTGTCCTTGTTGCCCTCTCTCCATGATTGCCCACCTTCATGCACCCTCTCTTCCCATGTCTTAACCATCTCTGACCTTGTTGTCCCTCTCTCCATGGTTGCCCACCTTCATGCACCCTCTCCTCCCATGTGTTACCCACCCTCTGTTGCCTTGTGTTACCCATCACTGTTCTCCCACCCTGCACCCTCTCCTCCCATGTGTTACCCATCTCTGTCCGTGTTGCCCCTGTCTCCATGGTTGCCCACCTTCATACACCCTCTCCTCCCATGTGTTACTCATCTCTGTCCTTGTTGCCCTCCCTCGATGGTTGGCCACCTTCATGCACCCTCTCTTCCCATGTGTTAACCATCTGTGACCTTGTTGTCCCTGTCTCCATGGTTGCCCACCTTCATGCACCCTCTCCTCCCATGTGTTACCCACCCTCTGTTGCCTTGTGTTACCCATCACTGTTCTCCCACCCTGCACCCTCTCCTCCCATGTGTTACCCATCTCTGTCCTTGTTGCCCCTGTCTCCATGGTTGCCCACCTTCATACACCCTCTCCACCCATGTGTTACTCATCTCTGTCCTTGTTGCCCTCTCTCGATGGTTGCCCACCTTCATGCACCCTCTCTTCCCATGTGTTAACCATCTCTGACCTTGTTGTCCCTGTCTCCATGGTTGCCCACCTTCATGCACCCTCTCCTCCCATATGTTACCACCCTCTGTTGCCTTGTGTCACCCATCACTGTTCTCCCACCCTGCACCCTCTCCTCCCATGTGTTACCCATCTCTGTCCTTGTTGCCCCTGTCTCCATGGTTGCCCACCTTCATACACCCTCTCCTCCCATGTGTTACCCATCTCTGTCCTTGTTGCCCTCTCTCCATGGTTGCCCACCTTCATGCACCCTCTCTTCTCATGTGTTAACCATCTCTGAACTTGTTGTCCCTGTCTCCATAGTTGCCCACCTTCATGCACCCTGTCCTCCCATGTGTTACCCATCTCTGTCCTTGTTGCCCCTGTCTCCATGGTGGCCCACCTTCATGCACCCTCTCCTCCCATGTTACCCATCTCTGAACTTGTTGCCCCTGTCTCCATGGTTGCCCACCTTCATGCACCCTCTTCTCCCATGTGTTACCCAACCTCTGTTGCCTTGTGTTACCCATCACTGTTCTCCCACCCTGCACCCTCTCCTCCCATGTGTTACCCATCTTTGTCCTTGTTGCCCCTGTCTCCTTGGTTGCCCACCTTCATACACCCTCTCCTCCCATGTGTTACTCATCTCTGTCCTTGTTGCCCTCTCTCCATGGTTGCCCACCTTCATGCACCCTCTCTTCCCATGTGTTAACCATCTCTGACCTTGTTGTCCCTGTCTCCATGGTTGCCCACCTTCATGCACCCTCTCCTCCCATGTGTTAACCACCCTCTGTTGCCTTGTGTTACCCATGACTGTTCTCCCACCCTGCACCCTCTCCTCCCATGTGTTACCCATCTCTGTCCTTGTTGCCCCTGTCTCCATGGTTGCCCACCTTCATACACCCTCTCCTCCCATGTGTTACTCATCTCTGTCCTTGTTGCCCTCTCTCCGTGGTTGCCCACCTTCATGCACCCTCTCTTCCCATGTATTAACCATCTCTGACCTTGTTGTCCCTGTCTCCATGGTTGCCCACCTTCATGCACCCTCTCCTCCCATGTGTTACCCACCCTCTGTTGCCTTGTGTTACCCATCACTGTTCTCCCACTCTGCACCCTCTCCTCCCATGTGTTACCCATCTCTGTCCTTGTTGCCCCTGTCTCCATGGTTGCCCACCTTCATACACCCTCTCCTCCCATGTGTTACTCATCTCTGTCCTTGTTGCCCTCCCTCGATGGTTGGCCACCTTCATGCACCCTCTCTTCCCATGTGTTAACCATCTGTGACCTTGTTGTCCCTGTCTCCATGGTTGCCCACCTTCATGCACCCTCTCCTCCCATGTGTTACCCACCCTCTGTTGCCTTGTGTTACCCATCACTGTTCTCCCACCCTGCACCCTCTCCTCCCATGTGTTACCCATCTCTGTCCTTGCTGCCCCTGTCTCCATGGTTGCCCACCTTCATACACCCTCTCCACCCATGTGTTACTCATCTCTGTCCTTGTTGCCCTCTCTCGATGGTTGCCCACCTTCATGCACCCTCTCTTCCCATGTGTTAACCATCTCTGACCTTGTTGTCCCTGTCTCCATGGTTGCCCACCTTCATGCACCCTCTCCTCCCATATGTTACCACCCTCTGTTGCCTTGTGTCACCCATCACTGTTCTCCCACCCTGCACCCTCTCCTCCCATGTGTTACTCATCTCTGTCCTTGTTGCCCTCCCTCGATGGTTGGCCACCTTCATGCACCCTCTCTTCCCATGTGTTAACCATCTGTGACCTTGTTGTCCCTGTCTCCATGGTTGCCCACCTTCATGCACCCTCTCCTCCCATGTGTTACCCACCCTCTGTTGCCTTGTGTTACCCATCACTGTTCTCCCACCCTGCACCCTCTCCTCCCATGTGTTACCCATCTCTGTCCTTGTTGCACCTGTCTCCATGGTTGCCCACCTTCATACACCCTCTCCACCCATGTGTTACTCATCTCTGTCCTTGTTGCCCTCTCTCGATGGTTGCCCACCTTCATGCACCCTCTCTTCCCATGTGTTAACCATCTCTGACCTTGTTGTACCTGTCTCCATGGTTGCCCACCTTCATGCACCCTCTCCTCCCATATGTTACCACCCTCTGTTGCCTTGTGTCACCCATCACTGTTCTCCCACCCTGCACCCTCTCCTCCCATGTGTTACCCATCTCTGTCCTTGTTGCCCCTGTCTCCATGGTTGCCCACCTTCATACACCCTCTCCTCCCATGTGTTACCCATCTCTGTCCTTGTTGCCCTCTCTCCATGGTTGCCCACCTTCATGCACCCTCTCTTCTTATGTGTTAACCATCTCTGACCTTGTTGTCCCTGTCTCCATGGTTGCCCACCTTCATGCACCCTGTCCTCCCATGTGTTACCCATCTCTGTCCTTGTTGCCCCTGTCTCCATGGTGGCCCACCTTCATGCACCCTCTCCTCCCATGTTACCCATCTCTGAACTTGTTGCCCCTGTCTCCATGGTTGCCCACCTTCATGCACCCTCTTCTCCCATGTGTTACCCAACCTCTGTTGCCTTGTGTTACCCATCACTGTTCTCCCACCCTGCACCCTCTCCTCCCATGTGTTACCCATCTTTGTCCTTGTTGCCCCTGTCTCCTTGGTTGCCCACCTTCATACACCCTCTCCTCCCATGTGTTACTCATCTCTGTCCTTGTTGCCCTCTCTCCATGGTTGCCCACCTTCATGCACCCTCTCTTCCCATGTGTTAACCATCTCTGACCTTGTTGTCCCTGTCTCCATGGTTGCCCACCTTCATGCACCCTCTCCTCCCATGTGTTACCCACCCTCTGTTGCCTTGTGTTACCCATGACTGTTCTCCCACCCTGCACCCTCTCCTCCCATGTGTTACCCATCTCTGTCCTTGTTGCCCCTGTCTCCATGGTTGCCCACCTTCATACACCCTCTCCTCCCATGTGTTACTCATCTCTGTCCTTGTTGCCCTCTCTCCGTGGTTGCCCACCTTCATGCACCCTCTCTTCCCATGTATTAACCATCTCTGACCTTGTTGTCCCTGTCTCCATGGTTGCCCACCTTCATGCACCCTCTCCTCCCATGTGTTACCCACCCTCTGTTGCCTTGTGTTACCCATCACTGTTCTCCCACTCTGCACCCTCTCCTCCCATGTGTTACCCATCTCTGTCCTTGTTGCCCCTGTCTCCATGGTTGCCCACCTTCATACACCCTCTCCTCCCATGTGTTACTCATCTCTGTCCTTGTTGCCCTCCCTCGATGGTTGGCCACCTTCATGCACCCTCTCTTCCCATGTGTTAACCATCTGTGACCTTGTTGTCCCTGTCTCCATGGTTGCCCACCTTCATGCACCCTCTCCTCCCATGTGTTACCCACCCTATGTTGCCTTGTGTTACCCATCACTGTTCTCCCACCCTGCACCCTCTCCTCCCATGTGTTACCCATCTCTGTCCTTGTTGCCCCTGTCTCCATGGTTGCCCACCTTCATACACCCTCTCCACCCATGTGTTACTCATCTCTGTCCTTGTTGCCCTCTCTCGATGGTTGCCCACCTTCATGCACCCTCTCTTCCCATGTGTTAACCATCTCTGACCTTGTTGTCCCTGTCTCCATGGTTGCCCACCTTCATGCACCCTCTCCTCCCATATGTTACCACCCTCTGTTGCCTTGTGTCACCCATCACTGTTCTCCCACCCTGCACCCTCTCCTCCCATGTGTTACCCATCTCTGTCCTTGTTGCCCCTTGCTCTCCATGGTTGCCCACCTTCATACACCCTCTCCTCCCATGTGTTACCCATCTCTGTCCTTGTTGTACTCTCTCCATGGTTGCCCACCTTCATGCACCCTCTCTTCTCATGTGTTAACCATCTCTGACCTTGTTGTCCCTGTCTCCATGGTTGCCCACCTTCATGCACCCTGTCCTCCCATGTGTTACCCATCTCTGTCCTTGTTGCCCCTGTCTCCATGGTGGCCCACCTTCATGCACCCTCTCCTCCCATGTTACCCATCTCTGAACTTGTTGCCCCTGTCTCCATGGTTGCCCACCTTCATGCACCCTCTTCTCCCATGTGTTACCCAACCTCTGTTGCCTTGTGTTACCCATCACTGTTCTCCCACCCTGCACCCTCTCCTCCCATGTGTTACCCATCTTTGTCCTTGTTGCCCCTGTCTCCTTGGTTGCCCACCTTCATACACCTTCTCCTCCCATGTGTTACTCATCTCTGTCCTTGTTGCCCTCTCTCCATGGTTGCCCACCTTCATGCACCCTCTCTTCCCATGTGTTAACCATCTCTGACCTTGTTGTCCCTGTCTCCATGGTTGCCCACCTTCATGCACCCTCTCCTCCCACGTGTTAACCACCCTCTGTTGCCTTGTGTTACCCATCACTGTTCTCCCACCCTGCACCCTCTCCTCCCATGTGTTACTCATCTCTGTCCTTGTTGCCCTCTCTCGATGGTTGCCCACCTTCATGCACCCTCTCTTCCCATGTGTTAACCATCTCTGACCTTGTTGTCCCTGTCTCCATGGTTGCCCACCTTCATGCACCCTCTCCTCCCATATGTTACCACCCTCTGTTGCCTTGTGTCACCCATCACTGTTCTCCCACCCTGCACCCTCTCCTCCCATGTGTTACTCATCTCTGTCCTTGTTGCCCTCCCTCGATGGTTGGCCACCTTCATGCACCCTCTCTTCCCATGTGTTAACCATCTGTGACCTTGTTGTCCCTGTCTCCATGGTTGCCCACCTTCATGCACCCTCTCCTCCCATGTGTTACCCACCCTCTGTTGCCTTGTGTTACCCATCACTGTTCTCCCACCCTGCACCCTCTCCTCCCATGTGTTACCCATCTCTGTCCTTGTTGCCCCTGTCTCCATGGTTGCCCACCTTCATACACCCTCTCCACCCATGTGTTACTCATCTCTGTCCTTGTTGCCCTCTCTCGATGGTTGCCCACCTTCATGCACCCTCTCTTCCCATGTGTTAACCATCTCTGACCTTGTTGTCCCTGTCTCCAAGGTTGCCCACCTTCATGCACCCTCTCCTCCCATATGTTACCACCCTCTGTTGCCTTGTGTCACCCATCACTGTTCTCCCACCCTGCACCCTCTCCTCCCATGTGTTACCCATCTCTGTCCTTGTTGCCCCTGTCTCCATGGTTGCCCACCTTCATACACCCTCTCCTCCCATGTGTTACCCATCTCTGTCCTTGTTGCCCTCTCTCCATGGTTGCCCACCTTCATGCACCCTCTCTTCTCATGTGTTAACCATCTCTGACCTTGTTGTCCCTGTCTCCATGGTTGCCCACCTTCATGCACCCTGTCCTCCCATGTGTTACCCATCTCTGTCCTTGTTGCCCCTGTCTCCATGGTGGCCCACCTTCATGCACCCTCTCCTCCCATGTTACCCATCTCTGAACTTGTTGCCCCTGTCTCCATGGTTGCCCACCTTCATGCACCCTCTTCTCCCATGTGTTACCCAACCTCTGTTGCCTTGTGTTACCCATCACTGTTCTCCCACCCTGCACCCTCCCCTCCCATGTGTTACCCATCTTTGTCCTTGTTGCCCCTGTCTCCTTGGTTGCCCACCTTCATACACCCTCTCCTCCCATGTGTTACTCATCTCTGTCCTTGTTGCCCTCTCTCCATGGTTGCCCACCTTCATGCACCCTCTCTTCCCATGTGTTAACCATCTCTGACCTTGTTGTCCCTGTCTCCATGGTTGCCCACCTTCATGCACCCTCTCCTCCCATGTGTTACCCACCCTCTGTTGCCTTGTGTTACCCATGACTGTTCTCCCACCCTGCACCCTCTCCTCCCATGTGTTACCCATCTCTGTCCTTGTTGCCCCTGTCTCCATGGTTGCCCACCTTCATACACCCTCTCCTCCCATGTGTTACTCATCTCTGTCCTTGTTGCCCTCTCTCCGTGGTTGCCCACCTTCATGCACCCTCTCTTCCCATGTATTAACCATCTCTGACCTTGTTGTCCCTGTCTCCATGGTTGCCCACCTTCATGCACCCTCTCCTCCCATGTGTTACCCACCCTCTGTTGCCTTGTGTTACCCATCACTGTTCTCCCACTCTGCACCCTCTCCTCCCATGTGTTACCCATCTCTGTCCTTGTTGCCCCTGTCTCCATGGTTGCCCACCTTCATACACCCTCTCCTCCCATGTGTTACTCATCTCTGTCCTTGTTGCCCTCCCTCGATGGTTGGCCACCTTCATGCACCCTCTCTTCCCATGTGTTAACCATCTGTGACCTTGTTGTCCCTGTCTCCATGGTTGCCCACCTTCATGCACCCTCTCCTCCCATGTGTTACCCACCCTATGTTGCCTTGTGTTACCCATCACTGTTCTCCCACCCTGCACCCTCTCCTCCCATGTGTTACCCATCTCTGTCCTTGTTGCCCCTGTCTCCATGGTTGCCCACCTTCATACACCCTCTCCACCCATGTGTTACTCATCTCTGTCCTTGTTGCCCTCTCTCGATGGTTGCCCACCTTCATGCACCCTCTCTTCCCATGTGTTAACCATCTCTGACCTTGTTGTCCCTGTCTCCATGGTTGCCCACCTTCATGCACCCTCTCCTCCCATATGTTACCACCCTCTGTTGCCTTGTGTCACCCATCACTGTTCTCCCACCCTGCACCCTCTCCTCCCATGTGTTACCCATCTCTGTCCTTGTTGCCCCTTGCTCTCCATGGTTGCCCACCTTCATACACCCTCTCCTCCCATGTGTTACCCATCTCTGTCCTTGTTGCCCTCTCTCCATGGTTGCCCACCTTCATGCACCCTCTCTTCTCATGTGTTAACCATCTCTGACCTTGTTGTCCCTGTCTCCATGGTTGCCCACCTTCATGCACCCTGTCCTCCCATGTGTTACCCATCTCTGTCCTTGTTGCCCCTGTCTCCATGGTGGCCCACCTTCATGCACCCTCTCCTCCCATGTTACCCATCTCTGAACTTGTTGCCCCTGTCTCCATGGTTGCCCACCTTCATGCACCCTCTTCTCCCATGTGTTACCCAACCTCTGTTGCCTTGTGTTACCCATCACTGTTCTCCCACCCTGCACCCTCTCCTCCCATGTGTTACCCATCTTTGTCCTTGTTGCCCCTGTCTCCATGGTTGCCCACCTTCATACACCCTCTCCTCCCATGTGTTACTCATCTCTGTCCTTGTTGCCCTCTCTCCATGGTTGCCCACCTTCATGCACCCTCTCTTCCCATGTGTTAACCATCTCTGACCTTGTCCCTGTCTCCATGGTTGCCCACCTTCATGCACCCTCTCCCCCCATGTGTTACCCAACCTCTGTTGCCTTGTGTTACCCATCACTGTTCTCCCAGCCTGCACCCTCTCCTCCCATGTGTTACCCATCTCTGTCCTTGTTGCCCCTGTCTCCATGGTTGCCCTCCTTCATACACCCTCTCCTCCCATGTGTTACTCATCTCTCTCCTTGTTGCCCTCTCTCGATGGTTGCCCAGCTTCATGCACCCTCTCTTCCCATGTGTTAACCATCTCTGACCTTGTTGTCTCTGTCTCCATGGTTGCCCACTTTCATGCACCCTCTCCTCCCATATGTTACCACCCTCTGTTGCCTTGTGTTACCCATCGCTGTTCTCCCACCCTGCACCCTCTCCTCCCATGTGTTACCCATCTCTGTCCTTGTTGCCCCTGTCTCCATGGTTGCCCACCTTCATACACCCTCTCCTCCCATGTGTTCCCCATCTCTGTCCTTGTTGCCCTCTCTCCATGGTTGCCCACCTTCATGCACCCTCTCTTCCCATGTGTTAACCATCTCTGACCTTGTTGTCCCTGTCTCCATGGTTGCCCACCTTCATGCACCCTCTCCCCCCATGTGTTACCCAACCTCTGTTGCCTTGTGTTACCCATCACTGTTCTCCCACCCTGCACCCTCTCCTCCCATGTATTACCCATCTCTGTCCTTGTTGCCCCTGTCTCCATAGTTGCCCACCTTCATACACCCTCTCCTCCCATGTGTTACTCATCTCTGTCCTTGTTGCCCTCTCTCCATGGTTGCCCACCTTCATGCACCCTCTCTTCCCATGTTACCCATCTCTGAACTTGTTGCCCCTGTCTCCATGGTTGCCCACTTTCATGCACCCTCTTCATCCATGTCTTACCCACCCTCTGTTGCCTTGTATTACCCATCACTGTTCTCCCACCCTGCACCCTCTCCTCCCATGTGTTACCCATCACTGTCCTTGTTGCCCCTGTCTCCATGGTTGCCCACCTTCATACACCCTCTCCTCCCATGTGTTACTCATCTCTGTCCTTGTTGCCCTCTCTCCATGGTTGCCCACCTTCATGCACCCTCTCTTCCCATGTGTTAACCATCTCTGACCTTGTTGTCCCTGTCTCCATGGTTGCCCACCTTCATGCATCCTCTCCTCCCATGTGTTACCCACCCTCTGTTGCCTTGTGTTACCCATCACTGTTCTCCCACCCTGCACCCTCTCCTCCCATGTGTTACCCATCTTTGTCCTTGTTGCCCCTGTCTCCATGGTTGCCCACCTTCATGCACCCTCTCTTCCCATGTGTTACTCATTTCTGTCCTTGTTGCCCTCTCTCCATGATTGCCCACCTTCATGCACCCTCTCTTCCCATGTCTTAACCATCTCTGACCTTGTTGTCCCTCTCTCCATGGTTGCCCACCTTCATGCACCCTCTCCTCCCATGTGTTACCCACCCTCTGTTGCCTTGTGTTACCCATCACTGTTCTCCCACCCTGCACCCTCTCCTCCCATGTGTTACCCATCTCTGTCCGTGTTGCCCCTGTCTCCATGGTTGCCCACCTTCATACACCCTCTCCTCCCATGTGTTACTCATCTCTGTCCTTGTTGCCCTCCCTCGATGGTTGGCCACCTTCATGCACCCTCTCTTCCCATGTGTTAACCATCTGTGACCTTGTTGTCCCTGTCTCCATGGTTGCCCACCTTCATGCACCCTCTCCTCCCATGTGTTACCCACCCTCTGTTGCCTTGTGTTACCCATCACTGTTCTCCCACCCTGCACCCTCTCCTCCCATCTGTTACCCATCTCTGTCCTTGTTGCCCCTGTCTCCATGGTTGCCCACCTTCATACACCCTCTCCACCCATGTGTTACTCATCTCTGTCCTTGTTGCCCTCTCTCGATGGTTGCCCACCTTCATGCACCCTCTCTTCCCATGTGTTAACCATCTCTGACCTTGTTGTCCCTGTCTCCATGGTTGCCCACCTTCATGCACCCTCTCCTCCCATATGTTACCACCCTCTGTTGCCTTGTGTCACCCATCACTGTTCTCCCACCCTGCACCCTCTCCTCCCATGTGTTACCCATCTCTGTCCTTGTTGCCCCTGTCTCCATGGTTGCCCACCTTCATACACCCTCTCCTCCCATGTGTTACCCATCTCTGTCCTTGTTGCCCTCTCTCCATGGTTGCCCACCTTCATGCACCCTCTCTTCTCATGTGTTAACCATCTCTGACCTTGTTGTCCCTGTCTCCATGGTTGCCCACCTTCATGCACCCTGTCCTCCCATGTGTTACCCATCTCTGTCCTTGTTGCCCCTGTCTCCATGGTGGCCCACCTTCATGCACCCTCTCCTCCCATGTTACCCATCTCTGAACTTGTTGCCCCTGTCTCCATGGTTGCCCACCTTCATGCACCCTCTTCTCCCATGTGTTACCCAACCTCTGTTGCCTTGTGTTACCCATCACTGTTCTCCCACCCTGCACCCTCTCCTCCCATGTGTTACCCATCTTTGTCCTTGTTGCCCCTGTCTCCTTGGTTGCCCACCTTCATACACCCTCTCCTCCCATGTGTTACTCATCTCTGTCCTTGTTGCCCTCTCTCCATGGTTGCCCACCTTCATGCACCCTCTCTTCCCATGTGTTAACCATCTCTGACCTTGTTGTCCCTGTCTCCATGGTTGCCCACCTTCATGCACCCTCTCCTCCCATGTGTTACCCACCCTCTGTTGCCTTGTGTTACCCATGACTGTTCTCCCACCCTGCACCCTCTCCTCCCATGTGTTACCCATCTCTGTCCTTGTTGCCCCTGTCTCCATGGTTGCCCACCTTCATACACCCTCTCCTCCCATGTGTTACTCATCTCTGTCCTTGTTGCCCTCTCTCCGTGGTTGCCCACCTTCATGCACCCTCTCTTCCCATGTATTAACCATCTCTGACCTTGTTGTCCCTGTCTCCATGGTTGCCCACCTTCATGCACCCTCTCCTCCCATGTGTTACCCACCCTCTGTTGCCTTGTGTTACCCATCACTGTTCTCCCACTCTGCACCCTCTCCTCCCATGTGTTACCCATCTCTGTCCTTGTTGCCCCTGTCTCCATGGTTGCCCACCTTCATACACCCTCTCCTCCCATGTGTTACTCATCTCTGTCCTTGTTGCCCTCCCTCGATGGTTGGCCACCTTCATGCACCCTCTCTTCCCATGTGTTAACCATCTGTGACCTTGTTGTCCCTGTCTCCATGGTTGCCCACCTTCATGCACCCTCTCCTCCCATGTGTTACCCACCCTCTGTTGCCTTGTGTTACCCATCACTGTTCTCCCACCCTGCACCCTCTCCTCCCATGTGTTACCCATATCTGTCCTTGTTGCCCCTGTCTCCATGGTTGCCCACCTTCATACACCCTCTCCACCCATGTGTTACTCATCTCTGTCCTTGTTGCCCTCTCTCGATGGTTGCCCACCTTCATGCACCCTCTCTTCCCATGTGTTAACCATCTCTGACCTTGTTGTCCCTGTCTCCATGGTTGCCCACCTTCATGCACCCTCTCCTCCCATATGTTACCACCCTCTGTTGCCTTGTGTCACCCATCACTGTTCTCCCACCCTGCACCCTCTCCTCCCATGTGTTACCCATCTCTGTCCTTGTTGCCCCTTGCTCTCCATGGTTGCCCACCTTCATACACCCTCTCCTCCCATGTGTTACCCATCTCTGTCCTTGTTGCCCTCTCTCCATGGTTGCCCACCTTCATGCACCCTCTCTTCTCATGTGTTAACCATCTCTGACCTTGTTGTCCCTGTCTCCATGGTTGCCCACCTTCATGCACCCTGTCCTCCCATGTGTTACCCATCTCTGTCCTTGTTGCCCCTGTCTCCATGGTGGCCCACCTTCATGCACCCTCTCCTCCCATGTTACCCATCTCTGAACTTGTTGCCCCTGTCTCCATGGTTGCCCACCTTCATGCACCCTCTTCTCCCATGTGTTACCCAACCTCTGTTGCCTTGTGTTACCCATCACTGTTCTCCCACCCTGCACCCTCTCCTCCCATGTGTTACCCATCTTTGTCCTTGTTGCCCCTGTCTCCTTGGTTGCCCACCTTCATACACCCTCTCCTCCCATGTGTTACTCATCTCTGTCCCTGTTGCCCTCTCTCCATGGTTGCCCACCTTCATGCACCCTCTCTTCCCATGTGTTAACCATCTCTGACCTTGTTGTCCCTGTCTCCATGGTTGCCCACCTTCATGCACCCTCTCCTCCCACGTGTTAACCACCCTCTGTTGCCTTGTGTTACCCATCACTGTTCTCCCACCCTGCACCCTCTCCTCCCATGTGTTACCCATCTCTGTCCTTGTTGCCCCTGTCTCCATGGTTGCCCACCTTCATACACCCTCTCCTCCCATGTGTTACTCATCTCTGTCCTTGTTGCCCTCTCTCCGTGGTTGCCAACCTTCATGCACCCTCTCTTCCCATGTATTAACCATCTCTGACCTTGTTGTCCCTGTCTCCATGGTTGCCCACCTTCATGCACCCTCTCCTCCCATGTGTTACCCACCCTCTGTTGCCTTGTGTTACCCATCACTGTTCTCCCACCCTGCACCCTCTCCTCCCATGTGTTACCCATATCTGTCCTTGTTGCCCCTGTCTCCATGGTTGCCCACCTTCATACACCCTCTCCTCCCATGTGTTACTCATCTCTGTCCTTGTTGCCCTCTCTCCATGGTTGCCCACCTTCATGCACCCTCTCTTCCCATGTGTTAACCATCTCTGACCTTGTTGTCCCTGTCTCCATGGTTGCCCACCTTCATGCACCCTCTCCCCCCATGTGTTACCCAACCTCTGTTGCCTTGTGTTACCCATCACTGTTCTCCCACCCTGCACCCTCTCCTCCCATGTGTTACCCATCTCTGTCCTTGTTGCACCTGTCTCCATGGTTGCCCACCTTCATACACCCTCTCCTCCCATGTGTTACTCATCTCTGTCCTTGTTGCCCTCTCTCCATGGTTGCCCACCTTCATGCATCCTCTCTTCCCATGTGTTAACCATCTTTGACCTTGTCCCTGTCTCCATGGTTGCCCACCTTCATGCACCCTCTCCCCCCATGTGTTACCCAACCTCTGTTGCCTTGTGTTACCCATCACTGTTCTCCCACCCTGCACCCTCTCCTCCCATCTGTTACCCACCTCTGTCCTTGTTGCCCCTGTCTCCATGGTTGCCCACCTTCATACACCCTCTCCTCCCATGTGTTACTCATCTCTGTCCTTGTTGCCCTCTCCGGATGGTTGCCCACCTTCATGCAGCCTCTCTTCCCATGTGTTAACCATCTCTGACCTTGTTGTCCCTGTCTCCATGGTTGCCCACCTTCATGCACCCTCTCCTCCCATATGTTACCACCCTCTGTTGCCTTGTGTTCCCCATCACTTTTCTCCCACCCTGCACCCTCTCCTCCCATGTGTTACCCATCTCTGTCCTTGTTGCCCCTGTCTCCATGGTTGCCCACCTTCATACACCCTCTCCTCCCATGTGTTGCCCATCTCTGTCCTTGTTGCCCTCTCTCCATGGTTGCCCACCTTCATGCACCCTCTCTTCCCATGTGTTAACCATCTCTGACCTTGTCCCTGTCTCCATGGTTGCCCACCTTCATGCACCCTCTCCCCCAATGTGTTACCCAACCTCTGTTGCCTTGTGTTACCCATCACTGTTCTCCCACCCTGCACCCTCTCCTCCCATGTGTTACCCATCTCTGTCCTTGTTGCCCCTGTCTCCATGGTTGCCCACCTTCATACACCCTTTCCTCCCATGTGTTACTCATCTCTGTCCTTGTTGCCCTCTCTCCATGGTTGACCACCTTCATGCACCCTCTCTTCCCATGTGTTAACCATCTCTGACCTTGTCCCTGTCTCCATGGTTGCCCACCTTCATGCACCCTCTCCCCCAATGTGTTACCCAACCTCTGTTGCCTTGTGTTACCCATCACTGTTCTCCCACCCTGCACCCTCTCCTTCCATGTGTTACCCACCTCTGTCCTTGTTGCCCCTGTCTCCATGGATGCCCTCCTTCATACACCCTCTCCTCCCATGTGTTGCCCATCTCTGTCCTTGTTGCCCTCTCTCCATGGTTGTCCACCTTCATGCACCCTCTCTTCCCATGTGTTAACCATCTCTGACCTTGTTGTCCCTGTCTCCATGGTTGCCCACCTTCATGCAACCTCTCCCCCCATGTGTTACCCAACCTCTGTTGCCTTGTGTTACCCATCACTGTTCTCCCACCCTGCACCCTCTCCTCCCATGTGTTACCCATCTCTGTCCTTGTTGCCCCTGTCTCCATGGTTGCCCACCTTCATACACCCTTTCCTCCCATGTGTTACTCATCTCTGTCCTTGTTGCCCTCTCTCCATGGTTGCCCACCTTCATGCACCCTCTCTTCCCATGTGTTAACCATCTCTGACCTTGTCCCTGTCTCCATGGTTGCCCACCTTCATGCACCCTCTCCTCCCATTTGTTACCACCCTCTGTTGCCTTGTGTTACCCATCACTGTTCTCCCACCCTGCACCCTCTCCTCCCATGTGTTACCCATCTCTGTCATTGTTGCCCCTGTCTCCATGGTTGCCCACCTTCATACACCCTCTCCTCCCATGTGTTACCCATCTCTGTCCTTGTTGCCCTCTCTCCATGGTTGCCCACCTTCATGCACCCTCTCGTCCCATGTGTTAACCATCTCTGACCTTGTTGTCCCTGTCTCCATGGTTGCCCACCTTCATGCACCCTGTCCTCCCATGTGTTACCCATCTCTGTCCTTGTTGCCCCTGTCTCCATGGTTGCCCACCTTCATGCACCCTCTCTTCCCATGTTACCCATCTCTGAAATTGTTGCCCCTGTCTCCATGGTTGCCCACCTTCATGCACCCTCTTCTCCCATGTGTTACCCACCCTCTGTTGCCTTGTGTTACCCATCACTGTTCTCCCACCCTGCACCCTCTCCTCCCATATGTTACCCATCTCTGTCCTTGTTGCCCCTGTCTCCATGGTTGCCCACCTTCATACACCCTCTCCTCCCATGTGTTACTTATCTCTCTCCTTGTTGCCCTCTCTCCATGGTTGCCAACCTTCATGCACCCTCTCTTCCCATGTCTTAACCATCTCTGACCTTGTTGTCCCTGTCTCCATGGTTGCCCACCTTCATGCACCCTCTCCTCCCATGTGTTACCCACCCTCTGTTGCCTTGTGTTACCCATCACTGTTCTCCCACCCTGCACCCTCTCCTCCCATGTGTTACCCATCTCTGTCCTTGTTGCCCCTGTCTCCATGGTTGCCCACCTTCATACACCCTCTCCTCCCATGTGTTACTCATCTCTGTCCTTGTTGCCCTCTCTCGATGGTTGCCCACCTTCATGCACCCTCTCTTTCCATGTGTTAACCATCTCTGACCTTGTTGTCCCTGTCTCCATGGTTGCCCAACTTCATGCACCCTGTTCTCCCATGTGGTACCCACCCTCTGTTGCCTTGTGTTACCCATCACTGTTCTCCCACCCTGCACCCTCTCCTCCCATGTGTTACCCATCTCTGTCCTTGTTGCCCCTGTCTCCATGGTTACCCACCTTCATACACCCTCTCCTCCCATGTGTTACTCATCTCTGTCCTTGTTGCCCTCGCTCCGTGGTTGCCCACCTTCATGCACCCTCCTTTCCCATGTGTTAACCATCTCTGACCTTGTCCCTGTCTCCATGGTTGCCCACCTTCATGCACCCTCTCCCCCCATGTGTTACCCAACCTCTGTTGCCTTGTGTTACCCATCACTGTTCTCCCACCCTGCACCCTCTCCTCCCATGTGTTACCAACCTCTGTCCTTGTTGCCCCTGTCTCCATGGTTGCCCACCTTCATACACCCTCTCCTCCCATGTGTTACTCATCTCTGTCCTTATTGCCCTCTCTCGATGGTTGCCCACCTTCATGCACCCTCTCTTCCCATGTGTTAACCATCTCTTACCTTGTTGTCCCTGTCTCCATGGTTGCCCACCTTCATGCACCCTCTCCTCCCATATGTTACCACCCTCTGTTGCCTTGTGTTACCCATCACTGTTCTCCCACCCTGCACCCTCTCCTCCCATGTGTTACCCATCTCTGTCCTTGTTGCCCTTGTCTCCATGGTTGCCCACCTTCATACACCCTATCCTCCCATGTGTTACCCATATCTGTCCTTGTTGCCCTCTCTCCATGGTTGCCCACCTTCATGCACCCTCTCTTCCCATGTGTTAACCATCTCTGACCTTGTTGTCCCTGTCTCAATGGTTGCCCACCTTCATGCACCCTCTCCCCCCATGTGTTACCCAACCTCTGTTGCCTTGTGTTACCCATCACTGTTCTCCCACCCTGCACCCTCTCCTCCCATGTGTTACCCATCTCTGTCCTTGTTGCCACTGTCTCCATGGTTGCCCACCTTCATACACCCTCTCCTCCCATGTGTTACTCATCTCTGTCCTTGTTGCCCTCTCTCCATGGTTGCCCACCTTCATGCACCCTCTCTTCCCATGTGTTAACCATCTCTGACCTTGTCCCTGTCTCCATGGTTGCCGACCTTCATGCACCCTCTCCCCCCATGTGTTACCCAACCTCTGTTGCCTTGTGTTACCCATCACTGTTCTCCCACCCTGCACCCTCTCCTCCCATGTGTTACTCACCTCTGTCCTTGTTGCCCCTGTCTCCATGTTGCCCACCTTCATACACCCTCTCCTCCCATGTGTTACTCATCTCTGTCCTTGTTGCCCTCTCTCGATGGTTGCCCACCTTCATGCACCCTCCCTTCCCATGTGTTAACCATCTCTGACCTTGTTGTCCCTGTCTCCATGGTTGCCCACCTTCATGCACCCTCTCCTCCCATATGTTTCCACCCTCTGTTGCCTTGTGTTACCCATCACTGTTCTCCCACCCTGCACCCTCTCCTCCCATGTGTTACCCATCTCTGTCCTTGTTGCCCCTGTCTCCATGGTTGCCCACCTTCATACACCCTCTCCTCCCATGTGTTACCCATCTCTGTCCTTGTTGCCCTCTCTCGATGGTTGCCCACCTTCATGCACCCTCTCTTCCCATGTGTTAACCATCTCTGACCTTGTTGTCCCTGTCTCCATGGTTGCCCAACTTCATGCACCCTCTCCTCCCATATGTTACCACCCTCTGTTGCCTTGTGTTACCCATCACTGTTCTCCCACCCTGCACCCTCTCCTCCCATGTGTTACCCATCTCTGTCCTGGTTGCCCCTGTCTCCATGGTTTCCCACCTTCATACACCCTCTCCTCCCATGTGTTACCCATCTCTGTCCTTGTTGCCCTCTCTCCATGGTTGCCCACCTTCATGCACCCTCTCTTCCCATGTGTTAACCATCTCTGACCTTGTTGTCCCTGTCTCCATGGTTGCCCACCTTCATGCACCCTGTCCTCCCATGTGTTACCCATCTCTGTCCTTGTTGCCCCTGTCTTCATGGTTGCCCACCTTCATGCACCCTCTCCTCCGATGTTACCCATCTCTGAACTTGTTGCCCCTGTCTCCATGGTTGCCCACCTTCATGCACCCTCTTCTCCCATGTGTTACCCAACCTCTGTTGCCTTGTGTTACCCATCACTGTTCTCCCACGCTGCACCCTCTCCTCCCATGTGTTACCCATCTCTGTCCTTGTTGCCCCTGTCTCCATGGTTGCCCACCTTCATACACCCTCTCCTCCCATGTGTTACTCATCTCTGTACTTGTTGCCCTCTCTCCATGGTTGCCCACCTTCATGCACCCTCTCTTCCCATGTGTTAACCATCTCTGACCTTGTTGTCCCTGTCTCCATGGTTGCCCACCTTCATGCAACCTCTCCTCCTATGTGTTACCCACCCTCTGTTGCCTTGTGTTACCCATCACTGTTCTCCCACCCTGCACCCTCTCCTCCCATGTGTTACCCATCTCTGTCCTTGTTGCCCCTGTCTCCATGGTTGCCCACCTTCATACACCCTCTCCTCCCATGTGTTACTCATCTCTGTCCTTGTTGCCCTCTCTCCGTGGTTGCCCACCTTCATGCACCCTCTCTTCCCATGTATTAACCATCTCTGACCTTGTTGTCCCTGTCTCCATGGTTGCCCACCTTCATGCACCCTCTCCTCCCATGTGTTACCCACCCTCTGTTGCCTTGTGTTACCCATCACTGTTCTCTCACCCTGCACCCTCTCCTCCCATGTGTTACCCATATCTTTCCTTGTTGCCCCTGTCTCCATGGTTGCCCACCTTCATACACCCTCTCCTCCCATGTGTTACTCATCTCTGTCCTTGTTGCCCTCTCTCCATGGTTGCCCACCTTCATGCACCCTCTCTTCCCATGTGTTAACCATCTCTGACCTTGTTGTCCCTGTCTCCATGGTTGCCCACCTTCATGCACCCTCTCCCCCCATGTGTTACCCAACCTCTGTTGCCTTGTGTTACCCATCACTGTTCTCCCACCCTGCACCCTCTCCTCCCATGTGTTACCCATCTCTGTCCTTGTTGCACCTGTCTCCATGGTTGCCCACCTTCATACACCCTCTCCTCCCATGTGTTACTCATCTCTGTCCTTGTTGCCCTCTCTCCATGGTTGCCCACCTTCATGCACCCTCTCTTCCCATGTGTTAACCATCTCTGACCTTGTCCCTGTCTCCATGGTTGCCCACCTTCATGCACCCTCTCCCCCCATGTGTTACCCAACCTCTGTTGCCTTGTGTTACCCATCACTGTTCTCCCACCCTGCACCCTCTCCTCCCATGTGTTACCCATCTCTGTCCTTGTTGCCCCTGTCTCCATGGTTGCCCACCTTCATACACCCTCTGCTCCCATGTGTTGCCCATCTCTGTCCTTGTTGCCCTCTCTCCATGGTTGCCCACCTTCATGCACCCTCTCTTCCCATGTGTTAACCATCTCTGACCTTGTTGTCCCTGTCTCCATGGTTGCCCACCTTCATGCACCCTCTCCCCCCATGTGTTACCCAACCCCTGTTGCCTTGTGTTACCCATCACTGTTCTCCCACCCTGCACCCTCTCCTCCCATGTGTTACCCATCTCTGTCCTTGTTGCCCCTGTCTCCATGGTTGCCCACCTTCATACACCCTCTCCTCCCATGTGTTACTCATCTCTGTCCTTGTTGCCCTCTCTCCATGGTTGCCCACCTTCATGCACCCTCTCTTCCCATGTGTTAACCATCTCTGACCTTGTCCCTGTCTCCATGGTTGCCCACCTTCATGCACCCTCTCCCCCCATGTGTTACCCAACCTCTGTTGCCTTGTGTTACCCATCACTGTTCTCCCAGCCTGCACCCTCTCCTCCCATGTGTTACCCACCTCTGTCCTTGTTGCCCCTGTCTCCATGGTTGCCCTCCTTCATACACCCTCTCCTCCCATGTGTTACTCATCTCTCTCCTTGTTGCCCTCTCTCGATGGTTGCCCAGCTTCATGCACCCTCTCTTCCCAGATGTTAACCATCTCTGACCTTGTTGTCTCTGTCTCCATGGTTGCCCACCTTCATGCACCCTCTCCTCCCATATGTTACCACCCTCTGTTGCCTTGTGTTACCCATCACTGTTCTCCCACCCTGCACCCTCTCCTCCCATGTGTTACCCATCTCTGTCCTTATTGCCCCTGTGTCCATGGTTGCCCACCTTCATACACCCTCTCCTCCCATGTGTTACCCATCTCTGTCCTTGTTGCCCTCTCTCCATGGTTGCCCACCTTCATGCACCCTCTCGTCCCATGTGTTAACCATCTCTGACCTTGTTGTCCCTGTCTCCATGGTTGCCCACCTTCATGCACCCTGTCCTCCCATGTGTTACCCATCTCTGTCCTTGTTGCCCCTGTCTCCATGGTTGCCCACCTTCATGCACCCTCTCTTCCCATGTTACCCATCTCTGAACTTGTTGCCCCTGTCTCCATGGTTGCCCACCTTCATGCACCCTCTTCTCCCATGTGTTACCCACCCTCTGTTGCCTTGTGTTACCCATCACTGTTCTCCCACCCTGCACCGTCTCCTCCCATATGTTACCCATCTCTGTCCTTGTTGCCCCTGTCTCCATGGTTGCCCACCTTCATACACCCTCTCCTCCCATGTGTTACTTATCTCTGTCCTTGTTGCCCTCTCTCCATGGTTGCCCACCTTCATGCACCCTCTCTTCCCATGTGTTAACCATCTCTGACCTTGTTGTCCCTGTCTCCATGGTTGCCCACCTTCATGCACCCTCTCCTCCCATGTGTTACCCACCCTCTGTTGCCTTGTGTTACCCATCACTGTTCTCCCACCCTGCACCCTCTCCTCCCATGTGTTACCCATCTCTGTCCTTGTTGCCCCTGTCTCCATGGTTGCCCACCTTCATACACCCTCTCCTCCCATGTGTTACTCATCTCTGTCCTTGTTGCCCTCTCTCGATGGTTGCCCACCTTCATGCACCCTCTCTTCCCATGTGTTAACCATCTCTGACCTTGTTGTCCCTGTCTCCATGGTTGCCCACCTTCATGCACCCGCTCCTCCCATGTGTTACCCACCCTCTGTTGCCTTGTGTTACCCATCACGGTTCTCCCACCCAGCACCCTCTCCTCCCATGTGTTACTTATCTCTGTCCTTGTTGCCCTCTCTCCATGGTTGCCCACCTTCATGCACCCTCTCTTCCCATGTGTTACCCATCTCTGTCCTTGTTGCCCCTGTCTCCGTGGTTGCCCACCTTCATGCACCCTCTCTTCCCATGTGTTACTCATCTCTGTCCTTGTTGCCCTCTCTCCATGATTGCCCACCTTCATGCACCCTCTCTTCCCATGTCTTAACCATCTCTGACTTGTTTTCCCTGTCTCCATGGTTGCCCACCTTCATGCACCCTCTCCTCCCATGTGTTACCCACCCTCTGTTGCCTTGTGTTACCCATCACTGTTCTCCCACCCTGCACCCTCTCCTCCCATGTGTTACCCATCTCTGTCCTTGTTGCCCCTGTCTCCATGGTTGCCCACCTTCATACACCCTCTCCTCCCATGTGTTACTCATCTCTGTCCTTGTTGCCCTCTCTCGATGGTTGCCCACCTTCATGCACCCTCTCTTCCCATGTGTTAACCATCTCCGACCTTGTTGTCCCTGTCTCCATGGTTGCCCACCTTCATGCACCCGCTCCTCCCATGTGTTACCCACCCTCTGTTGCCTTGTGTTACCCATCACGGTTCTCCCACCCAGCACCCTCTCCTCCCATGTGTTACCCATCTCTGTCCTTGTTGCCCCTGTCTCCATGGTTGCCCACCTTCATACACCCTCTCCTCCCATGTGTTACTCATCTCTGTCCTTGTTGCCCTCTCTCCATGGTTGCCCACCTTCATGCACCCTCTCCCCCCATGTGTTACCCAACCTCTGTTGCCTTGTGTTACCCATCACTGTTCTCCCACCCTGCACCCTCTCCTCCCATGTGTTACCCACCTCTGTCCTTGTTGCCCCTGTCTCCATGGTTGCCCACCTTCATACACCCTCTCCTCCCATGTGTTACTCATCTCTGTCCTTGTTGCCCTCTCTCGATGGTTGCCCACCTTCATGCACCCTCTCTTCCCATGTGTTAACCATCTCTTACCTTGTTGTCCCTGTCTCCATGGTTGCCCACCTTCATGCACCCTCTCCTCCCATATGTTACCACCCTCTGTTGCCTTGTGTTACCCATCACTGTTCTCCCACCCTGCACCCTCTCCTCCCATGTGTTACCCATCTCTGTCCTTGTTGCCCCTGTCTCCATGGTTGCCCACCTTCATACACCCTCTCCTCCCATGTGTTACCCATATCTGTCCTTGTTGCCCTCTCTCCATGGTTGCCCACCTTCATGCACCCTCTCTTCCCATGTGTTAACCATCTCTGACCTTGTTGTCCCTGTCTCAATGGTTGCCCACCTTCATGCACCCTCTCCTCCCATATGTTACCACCCTCTGTTGCCTTGTGTTACCCATCACTGTTCTCCCACCTGCACCCTCTCCTCCCATGTGTTACCCATCTCTGTCCTTGTTGCCCCTGTCTCCATGGTTGCCCACCTTCATACACCCTCTCCTCCCATGTGTTACTCATCTCTGTCCTTGTTGCCCTCTCTCCATGGTTGCCCACCTTCATGCACCCTCTCTTCCCATGTGTTAACCATCTCTGACCTTGTCCCTGTCTCCATGGTTGCCCACCTTCATGCACCCTCTCCCCCCATGTGTTACCCAACCTATGTTGCCTTGTGTTACCCATCACTGTTCTCCCACCCTGCACCCTCTCCTCCCATGTGTTACCCATCTCTGTCCTTGTTGCCCCTGTCTCCATGGTTGCCCACCTTCATACACCCTCTCCTCCCATGTGTTACCCATCTCTGTCCTTGTTGCCCTCTCTCCATGGTTGCCCACCTTCATGCACCCTCTCTTCCCATGTGTTACACATCTCTGTCCTTGTTGCCCTCTCTCGATGGTTGCCCACCTTCATGCACCCTCTCTTCCCATGTGTTAACCATCTCTGACCTTGTTGTCCCTGTCTCCATGGTTGCCCACCTTCATACACCCTCTCCTCCCATGTGTTACTCATCTCTGTCCTTGTTGCCCTCTCTCCATGGTTGCCCACCTTCATGCACCCTCTCTTCCCATGTGTTAACCATCTCTGACCTTGTCCCTGTCTCCATGGTTGCCTACCTTCATGCACCCTCTCCCCCCATGTGTTACCCAACCTCTGTTTCCTTGTGTTACCCATCACTGTTCTCCCACCCTGCACCCTCTCCTCCCATGTGTTACCCATCTCTGTCCTTGTTGCCCTCTCTCCATGGTTGCCCACCTTCATGCACCCTCTCTTCCCATGTGTTAACCATCTCTGACCTTGTTGTCCCTGTCTCCATGGTTGCCCACCTTCATACACCCTCTCCTCCCATGTGTTACCCATCTCTGTCCTTGTTGCCCTCTCTCCATGGTTGTCCACCTTCATGCACCCTCTCTTCCCATGTGTTACTCATCTCTGTCCTTGTTGCCCTCTCTCGATGGTTGCCCACCTTCATGCACCCTCTCTTCCCATGTGTTAACCATCTCTGACCTTGTTGTCCCTGTCTCCATGGTTGCCCACCTTCATGCACCCTCTCCTCCCATATGTTACCACCCTCTGTTGCCTTGTGTTACCCATCACTGTTCTCCCACCCTGCACCCTCTCCTCCCATGTGTTACCCATATCTGTCCTTGTTGCCCCTGTCTCCATGGTTGCCCACCTTCATACACCCTCTCCTCCCATGTGTTACCCATCTCTGTCCTTGTTGCCCTCTCTCCATGGTTGCCCACCTTCATGCACCCTCTCTTCCCATGTGTTAACCATCTCTGACCTTGTTGTCCCTGTCTCCATGGTTGCCCACCTTCATGCACCCTGTCCTCCCATGTGTTACCCATCTCTGTTCTTGTTGCCCCTGTCTCCATGGTTGCCCACACATGCACCCTCTCTTCCCATGTTACCCATCTCTGAACTTGTTGCCCCTTTCTCCATGGTTGCCCACCTTCATGCACACTCTTCTCCCATGTGTTACCCACCCTCTGTTGCCTTGTGTTACCCATCACTGTTCTCCCACCCTGCACCCTCTCCTCCCATGTGTTACCCATCTCTGTCCTTGTTGCCCTCTCTCCATGGTTGCCCACCTTCATGCACCCTCTCTTCCCATGTGTTAACCATCTCTGACCTTGTTGTCCCTGTCTCCATGGTTGCCCACCTTCATGCACCCTGTCCTCCCATGTGTTACCCATCTCTGTCCTTGTTGCCCTTGTCTCCCTGGTTGCCCACACATGCACCCTCTCTTCCCATGTTACCCATCTCTGAACGTGTTGCCCCTGTCTCCATGGTTGCCCACCTTCATGCACACTCTTCTCCCATGTGTTACCCAACCTCTGTTGCCTTGTGTTACCCATCACTGTTCTAACAGAAAAGAGAGTGGGCACCACCATGTATTCAAAAATGTTCAGAATATTCAAGTAAAAATCAAATATTTCAAAAAAGAATATACATCCAATTGAAAAGGAGCTGGCTGTGACAAGTCTGGAGACACCCGGACTTATAATTGCAACACACGCTGGAGACCAAGTAATAATACTGGGTCACACAACCGCTCTCATATGGGGCCCAAGATGGGCACGTATTTATATCTGATTCACGACAATATGTTCAAGTATCCATAATATACCATACTTCTTAGAGAAAGGAAGATGAGTCTTTCTGATTCATATCAAAAATGATTTATCCATAATAGTTCAAACAAAAAGCTATCACTAATAATCCTTAGTGAGGAAGCAGTTGCCACAATCCACATGTATTAGACTAAAAAAGCCAATGCATTTCGGAAATGATTTCCTTCATCAGGGCGAGTCTCATTGGTGTGGTCAGTGGTGAAAAACAGAACGTCCTGCGTTCATGCCCACTCAGCAGTGGGTTGTAAATGCCAATATGCACAAAGGCATGGAGAAAATCCACTCGTGCTTACAAGGAAACCAATCTTGTAATACACAGAGAGAAACGATCCTCCACTGTGCAGCTGCAGGGCAGTGACTCAGACTGTTACCCATATCTGTCCTTGTTGCCCTCTCTCCATGGTTGCCCACCTTCATGCACCCTCTCTTCCCATGTGTTAACCATCTCTGACCTTGTTGTCCCTGTCTCAATGGTTGCCCACCTTCATGCACCCTCTCCTCCCATATGTTACCACCCTCTGTTGCCTTGTGTTACCCATCACTGTTCTCCCACCTGCACCCTCTCCTCCCATGTGTTACCCATCTCTATCCTTGTTGCCCCTGTCTCCATGGTTGCTCACCTTCATACACCCTCTCCTCCCATGTGTTACTCATCTCTGTCCTTGTTGCCCTCTCTCCATGGTTGCCCACCTTCATGCACCCTCTCTTCCCATGTGTTAACCATCTCTGACCTTGTCCCTGTCTCCATGGTTGCCCACCTTCATGCACCCTCTCCCCCCATGTGTTACCCAACCTCTGTTGCCTTGTGTTACCCATCACTGTTCTCCCACCCTGCACCCTCTCCTCCCATGTGTTACTCACCTCTGTCCTTGTTGCCCCGGTCTCCATGTTGCCCACCTTCTTACACCCTCTCCTCCCATGTGTTACTCATCTCTGTCCTTGTTGCCCTCTCTCAATGGTTGCCCACCTTCATGCACCCTCTCTTCCCATGTGTTAACCATCTCTGACCTTGTTGTCCCTGTCTCCATGGTTGCCCACCTTCATGCACCCTCTCCTCCCATATGTTACCACCCTCTGTTGCCTTGTGTTACCCATCACTGTTCTCCCACCCTGCACCCTCTCCTCCCATGTGTTACCCATCTCTGTCCTTGTTGCCCCTGTCTCCATGGTTGCCCACCTTCATACACCCTCTCCTCCCATGTGTTACCCATCTCTGTCCTTGTTGCCCTCTCTCCATGGTTGCCCACCTTCATGCACCCTGTCCTCCCATGTGTTACCCATCTCTGTCCTTGTTGCCCCTGTCTCCATGGTTGCCCACACATGCACCCTCTCTTCCCATGTTACCCATCTCTGAACTTGTTGCCCCTGTCTCCATGGTTGCCCACCTTCATGCACACTCTTCTCCCATGTGTTACCCACCCTCTGTTGCCTTGTGTTACCCATCACTGTTCTCCCACCCTGCACCCTCTCCTCCCATGTGTTACCCATCTCTGTCCTTGTTGCCCTCTCTCCATGGTTGCCCACCTTCATGCACCCTCTCTTCCCATGTGTTAACCATCTCTGACCTTGTTGTCCCTGTCTCCATGGTTGCCCACCTTCATGCACCCTTTCCTCCCATGTGTTACCCATCTCTGTCCTTGTTGCCCCTGTCTCCATGGTTGCCCACACATGCACCCTCTCTTCCCATGTTACCCATCTCTGAACGTGTTGCCCCTGTCTCCATGGTTGCCCACCTTCATGCACACTCTTCTCCCACGTGTTACCCACCCTCTGTTGCCTTGTGTTACCCATCACTGTTCTCCCACACTGCACCCTCTCCTCCCATGTGTTACCCATCTCTGTCCTTGTTGCCCCTGTCTCCATGGTTGCCCACCTTCATACACCCACTCCTCCCATGTGTTACTCATCTCTGTCCTTGTTGCCCTCTCTCCATGGTTGCCCACCTTCATGCACCCTCTCTTCCCATGTGTTAACCATCTCTGACCTTGTCCCTGTCTCCATGGTTGGCCACCTTCATGCACCCTCTCCCCCCCCATGTGTAACCCAACCTCTGTTGCCTTGTGTTACCCATCACTGTTCTCCCACCCTGCACCCTCTCCTCCCATGTGTTACCCATCTCTGTCCTTGTTGCCCCTGTCTCCATGGTTGCCCACCTTCATACACCTTCTCCTCCCATGTGTTACTCATCTCTGTCCTTGTTGCCCTCTCTCGATGGTTGCCCACCTTCATGCACCCTCTCTTTCCATGTGTTAACCATCTCTGATCTTGTTGTCCCTGTCTCCATGGTTGCCCAACTTCATGCACCCTGTCCTCCCATGTGTTACCCACCCTCAGTTGCCTTGTGTTACCCATCACTGTTCTCCCACCCTGCACCCTCTCCTCCCATGTGTTACCCATCTCTGTCCTTGTTGCCCCTGTCTCCATGGTTGCCCACCTTCATACACCCTCTCCTCCCATGTGTTAATCATCTCTGTCCTTGTTGCCCTCGCTCCGTGGTTGCCCACCTTCATGCACCCTCCTTTCCCATGTGTTAACCATCTCTGACCTTGTTGTTCCTGTCTCCGTGGTTGCCCACCTTCATGCACCCTCTCCTCCCATGTGTTACCCACCCTCTGTTGCCTTGTGTTACCCATCACTGTTCTCCCACCCTGCACCCTCTCCTCCCATGTGTTACCCATCTCTGTCCTTGTTGCCCCTGTCTCCATGGTTGCCCACCTTCATACACCCTCTCCTCCCATGTGTTACTCATCTCTGTCCTTGTTGCCCTCTCTCCATGGTTGCCCACCTTCATGCACCCTCTCTTCCCATGTGTTAACCATCTCTGACCTTGTTGTCCCTGTCTCCATGGTTGCCCACCTTCATGCACCCTCTCCCCCCATGTGTTACCCAACCTCTGTTGCCTTGTGTTACCCATCACTGTTCTCCCACCCTGCACCCTCTCCTCCCATGTGTTACCCATCTCTGTCCTTGTTGCCCCTGTCTCCATGGTTGCTCACCTTCATACACCCTCTCCTCCCAAGTGTTACTCATCCCTGTCCTTGTTGCCCTCCCTCCATGGTTGCCCACCTTCATGCACTCTCTCTTCCCATGTGTTAACCATCTCTGACCTTGTCCCTGTCTCCATGGTTGCCCACCTTCATGCACCCTCTCCCCCCATGTGTTACCCAACCTCTGTTGCCTTGTGTTACCCATCACTGTTCTCCCACCCTGCACCCTCTCCTCCCATGTGTTACCGACCTCTGTCCTTGTTGCCCCTTTCTCCATGGTTGCCCACCTTCATACACCCTCTCCTCCCATGTGTTAC
Organism: Ambystoma mexicanum; assembly: GCF_040938575.1. NCBI lineage: Eukaryota > Metazoa > Chordata > Amphibia > Caudata > Ambystomatidae > Ambystoma > Ambystoma mexicanum. The sequence goes on from NC_090932.1 coordinate 543,023,044, forward strand.
TCATCTCTGTCCTTATTGCCCTCTCTTGATGGTTGCCCACCTTCATGCACCCTCTCTTCCCATGTGTTAACCATCTCTTACCTTGTTGTCCCTGTCTCCATGGTTGCCCACCTTCATGCACCCTCTCCTCCCATATGTTACCACCCTCTGTTGCCTTGTGTTACCCATCACTGTTCTCCAACCCTGCACCCTCTCCTCCCATGTGTTACCCATCTCTGTCCTTGTTGCCCTTGTCTCCATGGTTGCCCACCTTCATACACCCTCTCCTCCCATGTGTTACCCATATCTGTCCTTGTTGCCCTCTCTCCATGGTTGCCCACCTTCATGCACCCTCTCTTCCCATGTGTTAACCATCTCTGACCTTGTTGTCCCTGTCTCAATGGTTGCCCACCTTCATGCACCCTCTCCCCCATGTGTTAACCAACCTCTGTTGCCTTGTGTTACCCATCACTGTTCTCCCACCAGCACCCTCTCCTCCCATGTGTTACCCATCTCTGTCCTTGTTGCCCCTGTCTCCATGGTTGCCCACCTTCATACACCCTCTCCTCCCATGTGTTACTCATCTCTGTCCTTGTTGCCCTCTCTCCATGGTTGCGCACCTTCATGCACCCTCTCTTCCCATGTGTTAACCATCTCTGACCTTGTCCCTGTCTCCATGGTTGCCGACCTTCATGCACCCTCTCCCCCCATGTGTTACCCACCCTCTGTTGCCTTGTGTTACCCATCACTGTTCTCCCACCCTGCACCCTCTCCTCCCATGTGTTACTCACCTCTGTCCTTGTTGCCCCGGTCTCCATGTTGCCCACCTTCATACACCCTCTCCTCCCATGTGTTACTCATCTCTGTCCTTGTTGCCCTCTCTCGATGGTTGCCCACCTTCATGCACCCTCCCTTCCCATGTGTTAACCATCTCTGACCTTGTTGTCCCTGTCTCCATGGTTGCCCACCTTCATGCACCCTCTCCTCCCATATGTTACCACCCTCTGTTGCCTTGTGTTACCCATCACTGTTCTCCCACCCTGCACCCTCTCCTCCCATGTGTTACCCATCTCTGTCCTTGTTGCCCCTGTCTCCATGGTTGCCCACCTTCATACACCCTCTCCTCCCATGTGTTACCCATCTCTGTCCTTGTTGCCCTCTCTCGATGGTTGCCCACCTTCATGCACCCTCTCTTCCCATGTGTTAACCATCTCTGACCTTGTTGTCCCTGTCTCCATGGTTGCCCACCTTCATGCACCCTCTCCTCCCATATGTTACCACCCTCTGTTGCCTTGTGTTACCCATCACTGTTGTCCCACCCTGCACCCTCTCCTCCCATGTGTTACCCATCTCTGTCCTGGTTGCCCCTGTCTCCATGGTTGCCCACCTTCATACACCCTCTCCTCCCATGTGTTACCCATCTCTGTCCTTGTTGCCCTCTCTCCATGGTTGCCCACCTTCATGCACCCTCTCTTCCCATGTGTTAACCATCTCTGACCTTGTTGTCCCTGTCTCCATGGTTGCCCACCTTCATGCACCCTGTCCTCCCATGTGTTACCCATCTCTGTCCTTGTTGCCCCTGTCTCCATGGTTGCCCACCTTCATGCACCCTCTCCTCCGATGTTACCCATCTCTGAACTTGTTGCCCCTGTCTCCATGGTTGCCCACCTTCATGCACCCTCTTCTCCCATGTGTTACCCAACCTCTGTTGCCTTGTGTTACCCATCACTGTTCTCCCACGCTGCACCCTCTCCTCCCATGTGTTACCCATCTCTGCCTTGTTGCCCCTGTCTCCATGGTTGCCCACCTTCATACACCCTCTCCTCCCATGTGTTACTCATCTCTGTCCTTGTTGCCCTCTCTCCATGGTTGCCCACCTTCATGCACCCTCTCTTCCCATGTGTTAACCATCTCTGACCTTGTTGTCCCTGTCTCCATGGTTGCCCACCTTCATGCACCCTGTCCTCCCATGTGTTACCCATCTCTGTCCTTGTTGCCCCTGTCTCCATGGTTGCCCACACATGCACCCTCTCTTCCCATGTTACCCATCTCTGAACTTGTTGCCCCTGTCTCCATGGTTGCCCACCTTCATGCACACTCTTCTCCCATGTGTTACCCACCCTCTGTTGCCTTGTGTTACCCATCACTGTTCTCCCACCCTGCACCCTCTCCTCCCATGTGTTACCCATCTCTGTCCTTGTTGCCCTCTCTCCATGGTTGCCCACCTTCATGCACCCTCTCTTCCCATGTGTTAACCATCTCTGACCTTGTTGTCCCTGTCTCCATGGTTGCCCACCTTCATGCACCCTGTCCTCCCATGTGTTACCCATCTCTGTGCTTGTTGCCCTTGTCTCCATGGTTGCCCACACATGCACCCTCTCTTCCCATGTTACCCATCTCTGAACGTGTTGCCCCTGTCTCCATGGTTGCCCACCTTCATGCACACTCTTCTCCCATGTGTTACCCAACCTCTGTTGCCTTGTGTTACCCATCACTGTTCTCCCACCCTGCACCCTCTCCTCCCATGTGTTACCCACCTCTGTCCTTGTTGCCCCTGTCTCCATGGTTGCCCACCTTCATACACCCTCTCCTCCCATGTGTTACTCATCTCTGTCCTTGTTGCCCTCTCTCGATGGTTGCCCACCTTCATGCACCCTCTCTTCCCATGTGTTAACCATCTCTTACCTTGTTGTCCCTGTCTCCCTGGTTGCCTACCTTCATGCACCCTCTCCTCCCATATGTTACCACCCTCTGTTGCCTTGTGTTACCCATCACTGTTCTCCCACCCTGCACCCTCTCCTCCCATGTGTTACCCATCTCTGTCCTTGTTGCCCCTGTCTCCATGGTTGCCCACCTTCATACCCTCTCCTCCCATGTGTTACCCATATCTGTCCTTGTTGCCCTCTCTCCATGGTTGCCCACCTTCATGCACCCTCTCTTCCCATGTGTTAACCATCTCTGACCTTGTTGTCCCTGTCTCAATGGTTTCCCACCTTCATGCACCCTCTCCTCCCATGTGTTACCACCCTCTGTTGCCTTGTGTTACCCATCACTGTTCTCCCACCTGCACCCTCTCCTCCCATGTGTTACCCATCTCTATCCTTGTTGCCCCTGTCTCCATGGTTGCCCACCTTCATACACCCTCTCCTCCCATGTGTTACTCATCTCTGTCCTTGTTGCCCTCTCTCCATGGTTGCCCACCTTCATGCACCCTCTCTTCCCATGTGTTAACCATCTCTGACCTTGTCCCTGTCTCCATGGTTGCCCACCTTCATGCACCCTCTCCCCCCATGTGTTACCCAACCTCTGTTGCCTTGTGTTACCCATCACTGTTCTCCCACCCTGCACCCTCTCCTCCCATGTGTTACTCACCTCTGTCCTTTTTGCCCCGGTCTCCATGTTGCCCACCTTCATACACCCTCTCCTCCCATGTGTTACTCATCTCTGTCCTTGTTGCCCTCTCTCGATGGTTGCCCACCTTCATGCACCCTCTCTTCCCATGTGTTAACCATCTCTGACCTTGTTGTCCCTGTCTCCATGGTTGCCCACCTTCATGCACCCTCGCCTCCCATATGTTACCACCCTCTGTTGCCTTGTGTTACCCATCACTGTTCTCCCACCCTGCACCCTCTCCTCCCATGTGTTTCCCATCTCTGTCCTTGTTGCCCCTGTCTCCATGGTTGCCCACCTTCATACACCCTCTCCTCCCATGTGTTACCCATCTCTGTCCTTGTTGCCCTCTCTCCATGGTTGCCCACCTTCATGCACCCTCTCTTCCCATGTGTTAACCATCTCTGACCTTGTTGTCCCTGTCTCCATGGTTGCCCACCTTCATGCACCCTGTCCTCCCATGTGTTACCCATCTCTGTCCTTGTTGCCCCTGTCTCCATGGTTGCCCACACATGCACCCTCTCTTCCCATGTTACCCATCTCTGAACTTGTTGCCCCTGTCTCCGTGGTTGCCCACCTTCATGCACACTCTTCTCCCATGTGTTACCCACCCTCTGTTGCCTTGTGTTACCCATCACTGTTCTCCCACCCTGCACCCTCTCCTCCCATGTGTTACCCATCTCTGTCCTTGTTGCCCTCTCTCCATGGTTGCCCACCTTCATGCACCCTCTCTTCCCATGTGTTAACCATCTCTGACCTTGTTGTCCCTGTCTCCATGGTTGCCCACCTTCATGCACCCTCTCCTCCCATATGTTACCACCCTCTGTTGCCTTGTGTTACCCATCACTGTTGTCCCACCCTGCACCCTCTCCTCCCATGTGTTACCCATCTCTGTCCTGGTTGCCCCTGTCTCCATGGTTGCCCACCTTCATACACCCTCTCCTCCCATGTGTTACCCATCTCTGTCCTTGTTGCCCTCTCTCCATGGTTGCCCACCTTCATGCACCCTCTCTTCCCATGTGTTAACCATCTCTGACCTTGTTGTCCCTGTCTCCATGGTTGCCCACCTTCATGCACCCTGTCCTCCCATGTGTTACCCATCTCTGTCCTTGTTGCCCCTGTCTCCATGGTTGCCCACCTTCATGCACCCTCTCCTCCGATGTTACCCATCTCTGAACTTGTTGCCCCTGTCTCCATGGTTGCCCACCTTCATGCACCCTCTTCTCCCATGTGTTACCCAACCTCTGTTGCCTTGTGTTACCCATCACTGTTCTCCCACGCTGCACCCTCTCCTCCCATGTGTTACCCATCTCTGCCTTGTTGCCCCTGTCTCCATGGTTGCCCACCTTCATACACCCTCTCCTCCCATGTGTTACTCATCTCTGTCCTTGTTGCCCTCTCTCCATGGTTGCCCACCTTCATGCACCCTCTCTTCCCATTTGTTAACCATCTGTGACCTTGTTGTACCTGTCTCCATGGTTGCCCACCTTCATGCACCCTGTCCTCCCATGTGTTACCTTGTTGCCCCTGTCTCCATGGTTGCCCACACATGCACCCTCTCTTCCCATGTTACCCATCTCTGAACTTGTTGCCCCTGTCTCCATGGTTGCCCACCTTCATGCACACTCTTCTCCCATGTGTTACCCACCCTCTGTTGCCTTGTGTTACCCATCACTGTTCTCCCACCCTGCACCCTCTCCTCCCATGTGTTACCCATCTCTGTCCTTGTTGCCCTCTCTCCATGGTTGCCCACCTTCATGCACCCTCTCTTCCCATGTGTTAACCATCTCTGACCTTGTTGTCCCTGTCTCCATGGTTGCCCACCTTCATGCACCCTGTCCTCCCATGTGTTACCCATCTCTGTGCTTGTTGCCCTTGTCTCCATGGTTGCCCACACATGCACCCTCTCTTCCCATGTTACCCATCTCTGAACGTGTTGCCCCTGTCTCCATGGTTGCCCACCTTCATGCACACTCTTCTCCCATGTGTTACCCAACCTATGTTGCCTTGTGTTACCCATCACTGTTCTCCCACCCTGCACCCTCTCCTCCCATGTGTTACCCACCTCTGTCCGTGTTGCCCCTGTCTCCATGGTTGCCCACCTTCATACACCCTCTCCTCCCATGTGTTACTCATCTCTGTCCTTGTTGCCCTCTCTCGATGGTTGCCCACCTTCATGCACCCTCTCTTCCCATGTGTTAACCATCTCTTACCTTGTTGTCCCTGTCTCCATGGTTGCCTACCTTCATGCACCCTCTCCTCCCATATGTTACCACCCTCTGTTGCCTTGTGTTACCCATCACTGTTCTCCCACCCTGCACCCTCTCCTCCCATGTGTTACCCATATCTGTCCTTGTTGCCCTCTCTCCATGGTTGCCCACCTTCATGCACCCTCTCTTCCCATGTGTTAACCATCTCTGACCTTGTTGTCCCTGTCTCAATGGTTTCCCACCTTCATGCACCCTCTCCTCCCATGTGTTACCACCCTCTGTTGCCTTGTGTTACCCATCACTGTTCTCCCACCTGCACCCTCTCCTCCCATGTGTTACCCATCTCTATCCTTGTTGCCCCTGTCTCCATGGTTGCCCACCTTCATACACCCTCTCCTCCCATGTGTTACTCATCTCTGTCCTTGTTGCCCTCTCTCCATGGTTGCCCACCTTCATGCACCCTCTCTTCCCATGTGTTAACCATCTCTGACCTTGTCCCTGTCTCCATGGTTGCCCACCTTCATGCACCCTCTCCCCCCATGTGTTACCCAACCTCTGTTGCCTTGTGTTACCCATCACTGTTCTCCCACCCTGCACCCTCTCCTCCCATGTGTTACTCACCTCTGTCCTTGTTGCCCCGGTCTCCATGTTGCCCACCTTCATACACCCTCTCCTCCCATGTGTTACTCATCTCTGTCCTTGTTGCCCTCTCTCGATGGTTGCCCACCTTCATGCACCCTCTCTTCCCATGTGTTAACCATCTCTGACCTTGTTGTCCCTGTCTCCATGGTTGCCCACCTTCATGCACCCTCGCCTCCCATATGTTACCACCCTCTGTTGCCTTGTGTTACCCATCACTGTTCTCCCACCCTGCACCCTCTCCTCCCATGTGTTACCCATCTCTGTCCTTGTTGCCCCTGTCTCCATGGTTGCCCACCTTCATACACCCTCTCCTCCCATGTGTTACCCATCTCTGTCCTTGTTGCCCTCTCTCCATGGTTGCCCACCTTCATGCACCCTCTCTTCCCATGTGTTAACCATCTCTGACCTTGTTGTCCCTGTCTCCATGGTTGCCCACCTTCATGCACCCTGTCCTCCCATGTGTTACCCATCTCTGTCCTTGTTGCCCCTGTCTCCATGGTTGCCCACACATGCACCCTCTCTTCCCATGTTACCCATCTCTGAACTTGTTGCCCCTGTCTCCGTGGTTGCCCACCTTCATGCACACTCTTCTCCCATGTGTTACCCACCCTCTGTTGCCTTGTGTTACCCATCACTGTTCTCCCACCCTGCACCCTCTCCTCCCATGTGTTACCCATCTCTGTCCTTGTTGCCCTCTCTCCATGGTTGCCCACCTTCATGCACCCTCTCTTCCCATGTGTTAACCATCTCTGACCTTGTTGTCCCTGTCTCCATGGTTGCCCACCTTCATGCACCCTTTCCTCCCATGTGTTACCCATCTCTGTCCTTGTTGCCCCTGACTCCATGGTTGCCCACACATGCACCCTCTCTTCCCATGTTACCCATCTCTGAACATGTTGCCCCTGTCTCCATGGTTGCCCACCTTCATGCACACTCTTCTCCCACGTGTTACCCACCCTGTGTTGCCTTGTGTTACCCATCACTGTTCTCCCACACTGCACCCTCTCCTCCCATGTGTTACCCATCTCTGTCCTTGTTGCCCCTGTCTCCATGGTTGCCCACCTTCATACACCCACTCCTCCCATGTGTTACTCATCTCTGTCCTTGTTGCCCTCTCTCCATGGTTGCCCACCTTCATGCACCCTCTCTTCCCATGTGTTAACCATCTCTGACCTTGTCCCTGTCTCCATGGTTGGCCACCTTCATGCACCCTCTCCCCCCCCCATGTGTAACCCAACCTCTGTTGCCTTGTGTTACCTATCACTGTTCTCCCACCCTGCACCCTCTCCTCCCATGTGTTACCCATCTCTGTCCTTGTTGCCCCTGTCTCCATGGTTGCCCACCTTCATACACCCTCTCCTCCCATGTGTTACTCATCCCTGTCCTTGTTGCCCTCTCTCGATGGTTGCCCACCTTCATGCACCCTCTCTTTCCATGTGTTAACCATCTCTGACCTTGTTGTCCCTGTCTCCATGGTTGCCCAACTTCATGCACCCTGTCCTCCCATGTGTTACCCATCTCTGTCCTTGTTGCCCCTGTCTCCATGGTTGCCTACCTTCATACACCCTCTCCTCCCATGTGTTACCCACCCTCTGTTGCCTTGTGTTACCCATCACTGTTCTCCCACCCTGCACCCTCTCCTCCCATGTGTTACCCATCTCTGTCCTTGTTGCCCCTGTCTCCATGGTTGCCCACCTTCATACACCCTCTCCTCCCATGTGTTACTCATCTCTGTCCTTGTTGCCCTCTCTCCATGGTTGCCCACCTTCATGCACCCTCTCTTCCCATGTGTTAACCATCTCTGACCTTGTTGTCCCTGTCTCCATGGTTGCCCACCTTCATGCACCCTCTCCCCCCATGTGTTACCCAACCTCTGTTGCCTTGTGTTACCCATCACTGTTCTCCCACCCTGCACCCTCTCCTCCCATGTGTTACCCATCTCTGTCCTTGTTGCCCCTGTCTCCATGGTTGCTCACATTCATACACCCTCTCCTCCCAAGTGTTACTCATCCCTGTCCTTGTTGCCCTCCCTCCATGGTTGCCCACCTTCATGCACTCTCTCTTCCCATATGTTAACCATCTCTGACCTTGTCCCTGTCTCCATGGTTGCCCACCTTCATGCACCCTCTCCCCCCATGTGTTACCCAACCTCTGTTGCCTTGTGTTACCCATCACTGTTCTCCCACCCTGCACCCTCTCCTCCCATGTGTTACCGACCTCTGTCCTTGTTGCCCCTGTCTCCATGGTTGCCCACCTTCATACACCCTCTCCTCCCATGTGTTACTCATCTCTGTCCTTATTGCCCTCTCTCGATGGTTGCCCACCTTCATGCACCCTCTCTTCCCATGTGTTAACCATCTCTTACCTTGTTGTCCCTGTCTCCATGGTTGCCCACCTTCATGCACCCTCTCCTCCCATATGTTACCACCCTCTGTTGCCTTGTGTTACCCATCACTGTTCTCCCACCCTGCACCCTCTCCTCCCATGTGTTACCCATCTCTGTCCTTGTTGCCCTTGTCTCCATGGTTGCCCACCTTCATACACCCTCTCCTCCCATGTGTTACCCATATCTGTCCTTGTTGCCCTCTCTCCATGGTTGCCCACCTTCATGCACCCTCTCTTCCCATGTGTTAACCATCTCTGACCTTGTTGTCCCTGTCTCAATGGTTGCCCACCTTCATGCACCCTCTCCCCCATGTGTTAACCAACCTCTGTTGCCTTGTGTTACCCATCACTGTTCTCCCACCCTGCACCCTCTCCTCCCATGTGTTACCCATCTCTGTCCTTGTTGCCCCTGTCTCCATGGTTGCCCACCTTCATACACCCTCTCCTCCCATGTGTTACTCATCTCTGTTCTTGTTGCCCTCTCTCCATGGTTGCGCACCTTCATGCACCCTCTCTTCCCATGTGTTAACCATCTCTGACCTTGTCCCTGTCTCCATGGTTGCCGACCTTCATGCACCCTCTCCCCCCATGTGTTACCCAACCTCTGTCCAACCTCTGTTGCCTTGTGTTACCCATCACTGTTCTCCCACCCTGCACCCTCTCCTCCCATGTGTTACTCACCTCTGTCCTTGTTGCCCCGGTCTCCATGTTGCCCACCTTCATACACCCTCTCCTCCCATGTGTTACTCATCTCTGTCCTTGTTGCCCTCTCTCGATGGTTGCCCACCTTCATGCACCCTCCCTTCCCATGTGTTAACCATCTCTGACCTTGTTGTCCCTGTCTCCATGGTTGCCCACCTTCATGCACCCTCTCCTCCCATATGTTACCACCCTCTGTTGCCTTGCGTACCCATCACTGTTCTCCCACCCTGCACCCTCTCCTCCCATGTGTTACCCATCTCTGTCCTTGTTGCCCCTGTCTCCATGGTTGCCCACCTTCATACACCCTCTCCTCCCATGTGTTACCCATCTCTGTCCTTGTTGCCCTCTCTCGATGGTTGCCCACCTTCATGCACCCTCTCTTCCCATGTGTTAACCATCTCTGACCTTGTTGTCCCTGTCTCCATGGTTGCCCACCTTCATGCACCCTCTCCTCCCATATGTTACCACCCTCTGTTGCCTTGTGTTACCCATCACTGTTGTCCCACCCTGCACCCTCTCCTCCCATGTGTTACCCATCTCTGTCCTGGTTGCCCCTGTCTCCATGGTTGCCCACCTTCATGCACCCTCTCCTCCGATGTTACCCATCTCTGAACTTGTTGCCCCTGTCTCCATGGTTGCCCACCTTCATGCACCCTCTCCTCCGATGTTACCCATCTCTGAACTTGTTGCCCCTGTCTCCATGGTTGCCCACCTTCATGCACCCTCTTCTCCCATGTGTTACCCAACCTCTGTTGCCTTGTGTTACCCATCACTGTTCTCCCACGCTGCACCCTCTCCTCCCATGTGTTACCCATCTCTGTCCTTGTTGCCCCTGTCTCCATGGTTGCCCACCTTCATACACCCTCTCCTCCCATGTGTTATTCATCTCTGTCCTTGTTGACCTCTCTCCATGGTTGCCCACCTTCATGCACCCTCTCTTCCCATGTGTTAACCATCTCTGACATTGTTGTCCCTGTCTCCATGGTTGCCCACCTTCATGCACCCTCTCCTCCCATGTGTTACCCACCCTCTGTTGCCTTGTGTTACCCATCACTGTTCTCCCACCCTGCACCCTCTCCTCCCATGTGTTACCCATCTCTGTCCTTGTTGCCCCTGTCTCCATGGTTGCCCACCTTCATACACCCTCTCCTCCCATGTGTTACTCATCTCTGTCCTTGTTGCCCTCTCTCCGTGGTTGCCCACCTTCATGCACCCTCTCTTCCCATGTATTAACCATCTCTGACCTTGTTGTCCCTGTCTCCATGGTTGCCCACCTTCATGCACCCTCTCCTCCCATGTGTTACCCACCCTCTGTTGCCTTGTGTTACCCATCACTGTTCTCTCACCCTGCACCCTCTCCTCCCATGTGTTACGCATCTCTTTCCTTGTTGCCCCTGTCTCCATGGTTTCCCACCTTCATACACCCTCTCCTCCCATGTGTTATTCATCTCTGTCCTTGTTGCAATCTCTCCATGGTTGCCCACCTTCATGCACCCTCTCTTCCCATGTGTTAACCATCTCTGACCTTGTTGTCCCTGTCTCCATGGTTGCCCACCTTCATGCACCCTCTCCCCCCATGTGTTACCCAACCTCTGTTGCCTTGTGTTACCCCTCACTGTTCTCCCACCCTGCACCCTCTCCTCCCATGTGGTTACCCATCTCTGTCCTTGTTGCACCTGTCTCCATGGTTGCCCACCTTCATACACCCTCTCCTCCCATGTGTTACTCACCTCTGTCCTTGTTTCCCCGGTCTCCATGTTGCCCACCTTCATACACCCTCTCCTCCCATGTGTTACTCATCTCTGTCCTTGTTGCCCTCTCTCGATGGTTGCCCACCTTCATGCACCCTCCCTTCCCATGTGTTAACCATCTCTGACCTTGTTGTCCCTGTCTCCATGGTTGCCCACCTTCATGCACCCTCTCCTCCCATATGTTACCACCCTCTGTTGCCTTGTGTTACCCATCACTGTTCTCCCACCCTGCACCCTCTCCTCCCATGTGTTACCCATCTCTGTCCTTGTTGCCCCTGTCTCCATGGTTGCCCACCTTCATACACCCTCTCCTCCCATGTGTTACCCATCTCTGTCCTTGTTGCCCTCTCTCGATGGTTGCCCACCTTCATGCACCCTCTCTTCCCATGTGTTAACCATCTCTGACCTTGTTGTCCCTGTCTCCATGGTTGCCCACCTTCATGCACCCTCTCCTCCCATATGTTACCACCCTCTGTTGCCTTGTGTTACCCATCACTGTTGTCCCACCCTGCACCCTCTCCTCCCATGTGTTACCCATCTCTGTCCTGGTTGCCCCTGTCTCCATGGTTGCCCACCTTCATACACCCTCTCCTCCCATGTGTTACCCATCTCTGTCCTTGTTGCCCTCTCTCCATGGTTGCCCACCTTCATGCACCCTCTCTTCCCATGTGTTAACCATCTCTGACCTTGTTGTCCCTGTCTCCATGGTTGCCCACCTTCATGCACCCTGTCCTCCCATGTGTTACCCATCTCTGTCCTTGTTGCCCCTGTCTCCATGGTTGCCCACCTTCATGCACCCTCTCCTCCGATGTTACCCATCTCTGAACTTGTTGCCCCTGTCTCCATGGTTGCCCACCTTCATGCACCCTCTTCTCCCATGTGTTACCCAACCTCTGTTGCCTTGTGTTACCCATCACTGTTCTCCCACGCTGCACCCTCTCCTCCCATGTGTTACCCATCTCTGTCCTTGTTGCCCCTGTCTCCATGGTTGCCCACCTTCATACACCCTCTCCTCCCATGTGTTACTCATCTCTGTCCTTGTTGACCTCTCTCCATGGTTGCCCACCTTCATGCACCCTCTCTTCCCATGTGTTAACCATCTCTGACCTTGTTGTCCCTGTCTCCATGGTTGCCCACCTTCATGCACCCTCTCCTCCCATGTGTTACCCACCCTCTGTTGCCTTGTGTTACCCATCACTGTTCTCCCACCCTGCACCCTCTCCTCCCATGTGTTACCCATCTCTGTCCTTGTTGCCCCTGTCTCCATGGTTGCCCACCTTCATACACCCTCTCCTCCCATGTGTTACTCATCTCTGTCCTTGTTGCCCTCTCTCCGTGGTTGCCCACCTTCATGCACCCTCTCTTCCCATGTATTAACCATCTCTGACCTTGTTGTCCCTGTCTCCATGGTTGCCCACCTTCATGTACCCTCTCCTCCCATGTGTTACCCACCCTCTGTTGCCTTGTGTTACCCATCTCTGTTCTCTCACCCTGCACACTCTCCTCCCATGTGTTACCCATCTCTTTCCTTGTTGCCCCTGTCTCCATGGTTGCCCACCTTCATACACCCTCTCCTCCCATGTGTTATTCATCTCTGTCCTTGTTGCCCTCTCTCCATGGTTGCCCACCTTCATGCACCCTCTCTTCCCATGTGTTAACCATCTCTGACCTTGTTGTCCCTGTCTCCATGGTTGCCCACCTTCATGCACCCTCTCCCCCCATGTGTTACCCAACCTCTGTTGCCTTGTGTTACCCATCACTGTTCTCCCACCCTGCACCCTCTCCTCCCATGTGTTAGCCATCTCTGTCCTTGTTGCACCTGTCTCCATGGTTGCCCACCTTCATACACCCTCTCCCCCCATGTGTTACCCAACCTCTGTTGCCTTGTGTTACCCATCACTGTTCTCCCACCCTGCACCCTCTCCTCCCATGTGTTACCCATCTCTGTCCTTGTTGCACCTGTCTCCATGGTTGCCCACCTTCATGCACCCTCTCTTCCCATGTGTTAACCATCTCTGACCTTGTCCATGTCTCCATGGTTGCCCACCTTCATGCACCCTCTCCCCCCATGTGTTACCCAACCTCTGTTGCCTTGTGTTACCCATCACTGTTCTCCCACCCTGCACCCTCTCCTCCCATGTGTTACCCACCTCTGTCCTTGTTGCCCCTTTCTCCATGGTTGCCCACCTTCATACACCCTCTCCTCCCATGTGTTACTCATCTCTGTCCTTGTTGCCCTCTCCCGATGGTTTCCCACCTTCATGCACCCTCTCTTCCCATGTGTTAACCATCTCTGACCTTGTTGTCCCTGTCTCCATGGTTGCCCACCTTCATGCACCCTCTCCTCCCATATGTTACCACCCTCTGTTGCCTTGTGTTACCCATCACTGTTCTCCCACCCTGCACCCTCTCCTCCCATGTGTTACCCATCTCTGTCCTTGTTGCCCCTGTCTCCATGGTTGCCGACCTTCATACACCCTCTCCTCCCATGTGTTACCCATCTCTGTCCTTGTTGCTGTTGCCCTCTCTCCATGGTTGCCCCCCTTCATGCACCCTCTCTTCCCATGTGTTAACCATCTCTGACCATGTTGTCCCTGTCTCCATGGTTGCCCACCTTCATGCACCCTCTCCCCCCATGTGTTACCCAACCTCTGTTGCCTTGTGTTACCCATCACTGTTCTCCCACCCTGCACCCTCTCCTCCCATGTGTTACCCATCTCTGTCCTTGTTGCCCCTGTCTCCATGGTTGCCCACCTTCATACACCCTCTCCTCCCATGTGTTACTCATCTCTGTCCTTGTTGCCCTCTCTTCATGGTTGCCCACCTTCATGCACCCTCTCTTCCCATGTGTTAACCATCTCTGACCTTGTCCCTGTCTCCATGGTTGCCCACCTTCATGCACCCTCTCCCCCCATGTGTTACCCAACCTCTGTTGCCTTGTGTTACCCATCACTGTTCTCCCAGCCTGCACCCTCTCCTCCCATGTGTTACCTACCTCTGTCCTTGTTGCCCCTGTCTCCATGGTTGCCCTCCTTCATACACCCTCTCCTCCCATGTGTTATTCATCTCTCTCCTTGTTGCCCTCTCTCGATGGTTGCCCAGCTTCATGCACCCTCTCTTCCCAGTTGTTAACCATCTCTGACCTTGTTGTCCCTGGCTCCATGGTTGCCCACCTTCATGCACCCTCTCCTCCCATATGTTACCACCCTCTGTTGCCTTGTGTTACCCATCACTGTTCTCCCACCCTGCACCCTCTCCTCCCATGTGTTACCCATCTCTGACTTTGTTGCCCCTGTCTCCATGGTTGCCCACCTTCATACACCCTCTCCTCCCTTGTGTTACCCATCTCTGTCCTTGTTGCCTTCTCTCCATGGTTGCCCACCTTCATGCACCCTCTCGTCCCATGTGTTAACCATCTCTGACCTTGTTGTCCCTGTCTCCATGGTTGCCCACCTTCATGCACCCTGTCCTCCCATGTGTTACCCATCTCTGTCCTTGTTGCCCCTGTCTCCATGGTTGCCCACCTTCATGCACCCTCTCTTCCCATGTTACCCATCTCTGAACTTGTTGCCCCTGTCTCCATGGTTGCCCACCTTCATGCACCCTCTTCTCCCATGTGTTACCCACCCTCTGTTGCCTTGTGTTACCCATCACTGTTCTCCCACCCTGCACCGTCTCCTCCCATATGTTACCCATCTCTGTCCTTGTTGCCCCTGTCTCCATGGTGGCCCACCTTCATACACCCTCTCCTCCCATGTGTTACTTATCTCTGTCCTTGTTGCCCTCTCTCCATGGTTGCCCACCTTCATGCACCCTCTCTTCCCATGTGTTAACCATCTCTGACCTTGTTGTCCCTGTCTCCATGGTTGCCCACCTTCATGCACCCTCTCCTCCCATGTGTTACCCACCCTCTGTTGCCTTGTGTTACCCATCACTGTTCTCCCACCCTGCACCCTCTCCTCCCATGTGTTACCCATCTCTGTCCTTGTTGCCCCTGTCTCCATGGTTGCCCACCTTCATGCACCCTCGCTTCCCATGTGTTACTCATCTCTGTCCTTGTTGCCCTCTCTCCATGATTGCCCACCTTCATGCACCCTCTCTTCCCATGTCTTAACCATCTCTGACTTGTTGTCCCTGTCTCCATGGTTGCCCACCTTCATGCACCCTCTCCTCCCATGTGTTACCCACCCTCTGTTGCCTTGTGTTACCCATCACTGTTCTCCCACCCTGCACCCTCTCCTCCCATGTGTTACCCATCTCTGTCCTTGTTGCCCCTGTCTCCATGGATGCCCACCTTCATACACCCGCTCCTCCCATGTGTTACTCATCTCTGTCCTTGTTGCCCTCTCTCGATGGTTGCCCACCTTCATGCACCCTCTCTTCCCATGTGTTAACCATCTCTGACCTTGTTATCCCTGTCTCCATGGTTGCCCACCTTCATGCACCCGCTCCTCCCATGTGTTACCCACCCTCTGTTGCCTTGTGTTACCCATCACGGTTCTCCCACCCAGCACCCTCTCCTCCCATGTGTTACCCATCTCTGTCCTTGTTGCCCCTGTCTCCATGGTTGCCCACCTTCATAATCCCTCTCCTCCCATGTGTTACTCATCTCTGTCCTTGTTGCCCTCTCTCCATGGTTGCCCACCTTCATGCACCATCTCTTCCCATGTGTTAACCATCTCTGACCTTGTTGTCCCTGTCTCCATGGTTGCCCACCTTCATGCACCCTCTCCCCCATGCGTTACCCAACCTCTGTTGCCTTGTGTTACCCATCACTGTTCTCCCACCCTGCACCCTCTCATCCCATGTGTTACCCATCTCTGTCCTTGTTGCCCCTGTCTCCATGGTTGCTCACCTTCATACACCCTCTCCTCCCATGTGTTACTCATCTCTGTCCTTGTTGCCCTCTCTCCATGGTTGCCCACCTTCATGCACCCTCTCTTCCCATGTGTTAACCATCTCTGACCTTGTCCCTGTCTCCATGGTTGCCCACCTTCATGCACCCTCTCCCCCCATGTGTTACCCAACCTCTGTTGCCTTGTGTTACCCATCACTGTTCTCCCACCCTGCACCCTCTCCTCCCATGTGTTACCCACCTCTGTCCTTGTTGCCCCTGTCTCCATGGTTGCCCACCTTCATACACCCTCTCCTCCCATGTGTTACTCATCTCTGTCCTTGTTGCCCTCTCTCGATGGTTGCCCACCTTCATGCACCCTCTCTTCCCATGTGTTAACCATCTCTTACCTTGTTGTCCCTGTCTCCATGGTTGCCCACCTTCATGCACCCTCTCCTCCCATATGTTACCACCCTCTGTTGCCTTGTGTTACCCATCACTGTTCTCCCACCTGCACCCTCTCCTCCCATGTGTTACCCATCTCTGTCCTTGTTGCCCCTGTCTCCATGGTTGCCCACCTTCATACACCCTCTCCTCCCATGTGCTACTCATCTCTGTCCTTGTTGCCCTCTCTCCATGGTTGCCCACCTTCATGCACCCTCTCTTCCCATGTGTTAACCATCTCTGACCTTGTCCCTGTCTCCATGGTTGCCCACCTTCATGCACCCTCTCCCCACATGTGTTACCCAACCTCTGTTGCCTTGTGTTACCCATCACTGTTCTCCCACCCTGCACCCTCTCCTCCCATGTGTTACTCACCTCTGTCCTTGTTGCCCCGGTCTGCATGTTGCCCACCTTCATACACCCTCTCCTCCCATGTGTTACTCATCTCTGTCCTTGTTGCCCTCTCTCGATGGTTGCCCACCTTCATGCACCCTCTCTTCCCATGTGTTAACCATCTCTGACCTTGTTGTCCCTGTCTCCATGGTTGCCCACCTTCATGCACCCTCTCCTCCCATTTGTTATCACCCTCTGTTGCCTTGTGTTACCCATCACTGTTCTCCCACCCTGCACCCTCTCCTCCCATGCGTTACCCATCTCTGTCCTTGTTGCCCCTGTCTCCATGGTTGCCCACCTTCATACACCCTCTCCTCCCATGTGTTACCCATCTCTGTCCTTGTTGCCCTCTCTCCATGGTTGCCCACCTTCATGCACCCTCTCTTCCCATGTGTTAACCATCTCTGACCTTGTTGTCCCTGTCTCCATGGTTGCCCACCTTCATGCACCCTGTCCTGCCATGTGTTACCCATCTCTGTCCTTGTTGCCCCTGTCTCCATGGTTGCCCACACATGCACCCTCTCTTCCCATGTTACCCATCTCTGAACTTGTTGCCCCTGTCTCCATGGTTGCCCACCTTCATGCACACTCTTCTCCCATGTGTTACCCACCCTCTGTTGCCTTGTGTTACCCATCACTGTTCTCCCACCCTGCACCCTCTCCTCCCATGTGTTACCCATCTCTGTCCTTGTTGCCCTCTCTCCATGGTTGCCCACCTTCATGCACCCTCTCTTCCCATGTGTTAACCATCTCTGACCTTGTTGTCCCTGTCTCCATGGTTGCCCACCTTCATGCACCCTGTCCTCCCATGTGTTACCCATCTCTGTCCTTGTTGCCCCTGTCTCCATGGTTGCCCACACATGCACCCTCTCTTCCCATGTTACCCATCTCTGAACGTGTTGCCCCTGTCTCCATGGTTGCCCACCTTCATGCACACTCTTCTCCCATGTGTTACCCAACCTCTGTTGCCTTGTGTTACCCATCACTGTTCTCCCACCCTGCACCCTCTCCTCCCATGTGTTACCCACCTCTGTCCTTGTTGCCCCTGTCTCCATGGTTGCCCACCTTCATACACCCTCTCCTCCCATGTGTTACTCATCTCTGTCCTTGTTGCCCTCTCTCGATGGTTGCCCACCTTCATGCACCCTCTCTTCCCATGTGTTAACCATCTCTTACCTTGTTGTCCCTGTCTCCATGGTTGCCCACCATCATGCACCCTCTCCTCCCATATGTTACCACCCTCTGTTGCCTTGTGTTACCCATCACTGTTCTCCCACCCTGCACCCTCTCCTCCCATGTGTTACCCATCTCTGTCCTTGTTGCCCCTGTCTCCATGGTTTCCCACCTTCATACACCCTCTCCTCCCATGTGTTACCCATATCTGTCCTTGTTGCCCTCTCTCCATGGTTGCCCACCTTCATGCACCCTCTCTTCACATGTGTTAACCATCTCTGACCTTGTTGTCCCTGTCTCAATGGTTGCCCACCTTCATGCACCCTCTCCTCCCATATGTTACCACCCTCTGTTTCCTTGTGTTACCCATCACTGTTCTCCCACCTGCACCCTCTCCTCCCATGTGTTACCCATCTCTATCCTTGTTGCCCCTGTCTCCATGGTTGCCCACCTTCATACACCCTCTCCTCCCATGTGTTACTCATCTCTGTCCTTGTTGCCCTCTCTCCATGGTTGCCCACCTTCATGCACCCTCTCTTCCCATGTGTTAACCATCTCTGACCTTGTTGTCCCTGTCTCCATGGTTGCCCACCTTCATGCACCCTGTCCTCCCATGTGTTACCCATCTCTGTCCTTGTTGCCCCTGTCTCCATGGTTGCCCACACATGCACCCTCTCTTCCCATGTTACCCATCTCTGAACTTGTTGCCCCTGTCTCCATGGTTGCCCACCTTCATGCACACTCTTCTCCCATGTGTTACCCACCCTCTGTTGCCTTGTGTTACCCATCACTGTTCTCCCACCCTGCACCCTCTCCTCCCATGTGTTACCCATCTCTGTCCTTGTTGCCCTCTCTCCATGGTTGCCCACCTTCATGCACCCTCTCTTCCCATGTGTTAACCATCTCTGACCTTATTGTCCATGTGTCCATGGTTGCCCACCTTCATGCACCCTTTCCTCCCATGTGTTACCCATCTCTGTCCTTGTTGCCCCTGTCTCCATGGTTGCCCACACATGCACCCTCTCTTCCCATGTTACCCATCTCTGAACGTGTTGCCCCTGTCTCCATAGTTGCCCACCTTCATGCACACTCTTCTCCTACGTGTTACCCACCCTCTGTTGCCTTGTGTTACCCATCACTGTTCTCCCACACTGCACCCTCTCCTCCCATGTGTTACCCATCTCTGTCCTTGTTGCCCCTGTCTCCATGGTTGCCCACCTTCATACACCCACTCCTCCCATGTGTTACTCATCTCTGTCCTTGTTGCCCTCTCTCCATGGTTGCCCACCTTCATGCACCCTCTCTTTCCATGTGTTAACCATCTCTGTCCTTGTTGACCTCTCTCCATGGTTGCCCACCTTCATGCACCCTCTCTTCCCATGTGTTAACCATCTCTGACATTGTTGTCCCTGTCTCCATGGTTGCCCACCTTCATGCACCCTCTCCTCCCATGTGTTACCCACCCTCTGTTGCCTTGTGTTACCCATCACTGTTCTCCCACCCTGCACCCTCTCCTCCCATGTGTTACCCATCTCTGTCCTTGTTGCCCCTGTCTCCATGGTTGCCCACCTTCATACACCCTCTCCTCCCATGTGTTACTCATCTCTGTCCTTGTTGCCCTCTCTCCGTGGTTGCCCACCTTCATGCACCCTCTCTTCCCATGTATTAACCATCTCTGACCTTGTTGTCCCTGTCTCCATGGTTGCCCACCTTCATGCACCCTCTCCTCCCATGTGTTACCCACCCTCTGTTGCCTTGTGTTACCCATCACTGTTCTCTCACCCTGCACCCTCTCCTCCCATGTGTTACGCATCTCTTTCCTTGTTGCCCCTGTCTCCATGGTTTCCCACCTTCATACACCCTCTCCTCCCATGTGTTATTCATCTCTGTCCTTGTTGCAATCTCTCCATGGTTGCCCACCTTCATGCACCCTCTCTTCCCATGTGTTAACCATCTCTGACCTTGTTGTCCCTGTCTCCATGGTTGCCCACCTTCATGCACCCTCTCCCCCCATGTGTTACCCAACCTCTGTTGCCTTGTGTTACCCCTCACTGTTCTCCCACCCTGCACCCTCTCCTCCCATGTGGTTACCCATCTCTGTCCTTGTTGCACCTGTCTCCATGGTTGCCCACCTTCATACACCCTCTCCTCCCATGTGTTACTCACCTCTGTCCTTGTTTCCCCGGTCTCCATGTTGCCCACCTTCATACACCCTCTCCTCCCATGTGTTACTCATCTCTGTCCTTGTTGCCCTCTCTCGATGGTTGCCCACCTTCATGCACCCTCCCTTCCCATGTGTTAACCATCTCTGACCTTGTTGTCCCTGTCTCCATGGTTGCCCACCTTCATGCACCCTCTCCTCCCATATGTTACCACCCTCTGTTGCCTTGTGTTACCCATCACTGTTCTCCCACCCTGCACCCTCTCCTCCCATGTGTTACCCATCTCTGTCCTTGTTGCCCCTGTCTCCATGGTTGCCCACCTTCATACACCCTCTCCTCCCATGTGTTACCCATCTCTGTCCTTGTTGCCCTCCCTCGATGGTTGCCCACCTTCATGCACCCTCTCTTCCCATGTGTTAACCATCTCTGACCTTGTTGTCCCTGTCTCCATGGTTGCCCACCTTCATGCACCCTCTCCTCCCATATGTTACCACCCTCTGTTGCCTTGTGTTACCCATCACTGTTGTCCCACCCTGCACCCTCTCCTCCCATGTGTTACCCATCTCTGTCCTGGTTGCCCCTGTCTCCATGGTTGCCCACCTTCATACACCCTCTCCTCCCATGTGTTACCCATCTCTGTCCTTGTTGCCCTCTCTCCATGGTTGCCCACCTTCATGCACCCTCTCTTCCCATGTGTTAACCATCTCTGACCTTGTTGTCCCTGTCTCCATGGTTGCCCACCTTCATGCACCCTGTCCTCCCATGTGTTACCCATCTCTGTCCTTGTTGCCCCTGTCTCCATGGTTGCCCACCTTCATGCACCCTCTCCTCCGATGTTACCCATCTCTGAACTTGTTGCCCCTGTCTCCATGGTTGCCCACCTTCATGCACCCTCTTCTCCCATGTGTTACCCAACCTCTGTTGCCTTGTGTTACCCATCACTGTTCTCCCACGCTGCACCCTCTCCTCCCATGTGTTACCCATCTCTGTCCTTGTTGCCCCTGTCTCCATGGTTGCCCACCTTCATACACCCTCTCCTCCCATGTGTTACTCATCTCTGTCCTTGTTGACCTCTCTCCATGGTTGCCCACCTTCATGCACCCTCTCTTCCCATGTGTTAACCATCTCTGACCTTGTTGTCCCTGTCTCCATGGTTGCCCACCTTCATGCACCCTCTCCTCCCATGTGTTACCCACCCTCTGTTGCCTTGTGTTACCCATCACTGTTCTCCCACCCTGCACCCTCTCCTCCCATGTGTTACCCATCTCTGTCCTTGTTGCCCCTGTCTCCATGGTTGCCCACCTTCATACACCCTCTCCTCCCATGTGTTACTCATCTCTGTCCTTGTTGCCCTCTCTCCGTGGTTGCCCACCTTCATGCACCCTCTCTTCCCATGTATTAACCATCTCTGACCTTGTTGTCCCTGTCTCCATGGTTGCCCACCTTCATGTACCCTCTCCTCCCATGTGTTACCCACCCTCTGTTGCCTTGTGTTACCCATCTCTGTTCTCTCACCCTGCACACTCTCCTCCCATGTGTTACCCATCTCTTTCCTTGTTGCCCCTGTCTCCATGGTTGCCCACCTTCATACACCCTCTCCTCCCATGTGTTATTCATCTCTGTCCTTGTTGCCCTCTCTCCATGGTTGCCCACCTTCATGCACCCTCTCTTCCCATGTGTTAACCATCTCTGACCTTGTTGTCCCTGTCTCCATGGTTGCCCACCTTCATGCACCCTCTCCCCCCATGTGTTACCCAACCTCTGTTGCCTTGTGTTACCCATCACTGTTCTCCCACCCTGCACCCTCTCCTCCCATGTGTTAGCCATCTCTGTCCTTGTTGCACCTGTCTCCATGGTTGCCCACCTTCATACACCCTCTCCCCCCATGTGTTACCCAACCTCTGTTGCCTTGTGTTACCCATCACTGTTCTCCCACCCTGCACCCTCTCCTCCCATGTGTTACCCATCTCTGTCCTTGTTGCACCTGTCTCCATGGTTGCCCACCTTCATGCACCCTCTCTTCCCATGTGTTAACCATCTCTGACCTTGTCCCTGTCTCCATGGTTGCCCACCTTCATGCACCCTCTCCCCCCATGTGTTACCCAACCTCTGTTGCCTTGTGTTACCCATCACTGTTCTCCCACCCTGCACCCTCTCCTCCCATGTGTTACCCACCTCTGTCCTTGTTGCCCCTTTCTCCATGGTTGCCCACCTTCATACACCCTCTCCTCCCATGTGTTACTCATCTCTGTCCTTGTTGCCCTCTCCCGATGGTTTCCCACCTTCATGCACCCTCTCTTCCCATGTGTTAACCATCTCTGACCTTGTTGTCCCTGTCTCCATGGTTGCCCACCTTCATGCACCCTCTCCTCCCATATGTTACCACCCTCTGTTGCCTTGTGTTACCCATCACTGTTCTCCCACCCTGCACCCTCTCCTCCCATGTGTTACCCATCTCTGTCCTTGTTGCCCCTGTCTCCATGGTTGCCCACCTTCATACACCCTCTCCTCCCATGTGTTACCCATCTCTGTCCTTGTTGCTGTTGCCCTCTCTCCATGGTTGCCCACCTTCATGCACCCTCTCTTCCCATGTGTTAACCATCTCTGACCATGTTGTCCCTGTCTCCATGGTTGCCCACCTTCATGCACCCTCTCCCCCCATGTGTTACCCAACCTCTGTTGCCTTGTGTTACCCATCACTGTTCTCCCACCCTGCACCCTCTCCTCCCATGTGTTACCCATCTCTGTCCTTGTTGCCCCTGTCTCCATGGTTGCCCACCTTCATACACCCTCTCCTCCCATGTGTTACTCATCTCTGTCCTTGTTGCCCTCTCTTCATGGTTGCCCACCTTCATGCACCCTCTCTTCCCATGTGTTAACCATCTCTGACCTTGTCCCTGTCTCCATGGTTGCCCACCTTCATGCACCCTCTCCCCCCATGTGTTACCCAACCTCTGTTGCCTTGTGTTACCCATCACTGTTCTCCCAGCCTGCACCCTCTCCTCCCATGTGTTACCTACCTCTGTCCTTGTTGCCCCTGTCTCCATGGTTGCCCTCCTTCATACACCCTCTCCTCCCATGTGTTATTCATCTCTCTCCTTGTTGCCCTCTCTCGATGGTTGCCCAGCTTCATGCACCCTCTCTTCCCAGTTGTTAACCATCTCTGACCTTGTTGTCCCTGGCTCCATGGTTGCCCACCTTCATGCACCCTCTCCTCCCATATGTTACCACCCTCTGTTGCCTTGTGTTACCCATCACTGTTCTCCCACCCTGCACCCTCTCCTCCCATGTGTTACCCATCTCTGTCTTTGTTGCCCCTGTCTCCATGGTTGCCCACCTTCATACACCCTCTCCTCCCTTGTGTTACCCATCTCTGTCCTTGTTGCCTTCTCTCCATGGTTGCCCACCTTCATGCACCCTCTCGTCCCATGTGTTAACCATCTCTGACCTTGTTGTCCCTGTCTCCATGGTTGCCCACCTTCATGCACCCTGTCCTCCCATGTGTTACCCATCTCTGTCCTTGTTGCCCCTGTCTCCATGGTTGCCCACCTTCATGCACCCTCTCTTCCCATGTTACCCATCTCTGAACTTGTTGCCCCTGTCTCCATGGTTGCCCACCTTCATGCACCCTCTTCTCCCATGTGTTACCCACCCTCTGTTGCCTTGTGTTACCCATCACTGTTCTCCCACCCAGCACCGTCTCCTCCCATATGTTACCCATCTCTGTCCTTGTTGCCCCTGTCTCCATGGTGGCCCACCTTCATACACCCTCTCCTCCCATGTGTTACTTATCTCTGTCCTTGTTGCCCTCTCTCCATGGTTGCCCACCTTCATGCACCCTCTCTTCCCATGTGTTAACCATCTCTGACCTTGTTGTCCCTGTCTCCATGGTTGCCCACCTTCATGCACCCTCTCCTCCCATGTGTTACCCACCCTCTGTTGCCTTGTGTTACCCATCACTGTTCTCCCACCCTGCACCCTCTCCTCCCATGTGTTACCCATCTCTGTCCTTGTTGCCCCTGTCTCCATGGTTGCCCACCTTCATGCACCCTCGCTTCCCATGTGTTACTCATCTCTGTCCTTGTTGCCCTCTCTCCATGATTGCCCACCTTCATGCACCCTCTCTTCCCATGTCTTAACCATCTCTGACTTGTTGTCCCTGTCTCCATGGTTGCCCACCTTCATGCACCCTCTCCTCCCATGTGTTACCCACCCTCTGTTGCCTTGTGTTACCCATCACTGTTCTCCCACCCTGCACCCTCTCCTCCCATGTGTTACCCATCTCTGTCCTTGTTGCCCCTGTCTCCATGGATGCCCACCTTCATACACCCGCTCCTCCCATGTGTTACTCATCTCTGTCCTTGTTGCCCTCTCTCGATGGTTGCCCACCTTCATGCACCCTCTCTTCCCATGTGTTAACCATCTCTGACCTTGTTATCCCTGTCTCCATGGTTGCCCACCTTCATGCACCCGCTCCTCCCATGTGTTACCCACCCTCTGTTGCCTTGTGTTACCCATCACGGTTCTCCCACCCAGCACCCTCTCCTCCCATGTGTTACCCATCTCTGTCCTTGTTGCCCCTGTCTCCATGGTTGCCCACCTTCATAATCCCTCTCCTCCCATGTGTTACTCATCTCTGTCCTTGTTGCCCTCTCTCCATGGTTGCCCACCTTCATGCACCCTCTCTTCCCATGTGTTAACCATCTCTGACCTTGTTGTCCCTGTCTCCATGGTTGCCCACCTTCATGCACCCTCTCCCCCATGCGTTACCCAACCTCTGTTGCCTTGTGTTACCCATCACTGTTCTCCCACCCTGCACCCTCTCATCCCATGTGTTACCCATCTCTGTCCTTGTTGCCCCTGTCTCCATGGTTGCTCACCTTCATACACCCTCTCCTCCCATGTGTTACTCATCTCTGTCCTTGTTGCCCTCTCTCCATGGTTGCCCACCTTCATGCACCCTCTCTTCCCATGTGTTAACCATCTCTGACCTTGTCCCTGTCTCCATGGTTGCCCACCTTCATGCACCCTCTCCCCCCATGTGTTACCCAACCTCTGTTGCCTTGTGTTACCCATCACTGTTCTCCCACCCTGCACCCTCTCCTCCCATGTGTTACCCACCTCTGTCCTTGTTGCCCCTGTCTCCATGGTTGCCCACCTTCATACACCCTCTCCTCCCATGTGTTACTCATCTCTGTCCTTGTTGCCCTCTCTCGATGGTTGCCCACCTTCATGCACCCTCTCTTCCCATGTGTTAACCATCTCTTACCTTGTTGTCCCTGTCTCCATGGTTGCCCACCTTCATGCACCCTCTCCTCCCATATGTTACCACCCTCTGTTGCCTTGTGTTACCCATCACTGTTCTCCCACCTGCACCCTCTCCTCCCATGTGTTACCCATCTCTGTCCTTGTTGCCCCTGTCTCCATGGTTGCCCACCTTCATACACCCTCTCCTCCCATGTGCTACTCATCTCTGTCCTTGTTGCCCTCTCTCCATGGTTGCCCACCTTCATGCACCCTCTCTTCCCATGTGTTAACCATCTCTGACCTTGTCCCTGTCTCCATGGTTGCCCACCTTCATGCACCCTCTCCCCACATGTGTTACCCAACCTCTGTTGCCTTGTGTTACCCATCACTGTTCTCCCACCCTGCACCCTCTCCTCCCATGTGTTACTCACCTCTGTCCTTGTTGCCCCGGTCTCCATGTTGCCCACCTTCATACACCCTCTCCTCCCATGTGTTACTCATCTCTGTCCTTGTTGCCCTCTCTCGATGGTTGCCCACCTTCATGCACCCTCTCTTCCCATGTGTTAACCATCTCTGACCTTGTTGTCCCTGTCTCCATGGTTGCCCACCTTCATGCACCCTCTCCTCCCATTTGTTATCACCCTCTGTTGCCTTGTGTTACCCATCACTGTTCTCCCACCCTGCACCCTCTCCTCCCATGTGTTACCCATCTCTGTCCTTGTTGCCCCTGTCTCCATGGTTGCCCACCTTCATACACCCTCTCCTCCCATGTGTTACCCATCTCTGTCCTTGTTGCCCTCTCTCCATGGTTGCCCACCTTCATGCACCCTCTCTTCCCATGTGTTAACCATCTCTGACCTTGTTGTCCCTGTCTCCATGGTTGCCCACCTTCATGCACCCTGTCCTGCCATGTGTTACCCATCTCTGTCCTTGTTGCCCCTGTCTCCATGGTTGCCCACACATGCACCCTCTCTTCCCATGTTACCCATCTCTGAACTTGTTGCCCCTGTCTCCATGGTTGCCCACCTTCATGCACACTCTTCTCCCATGTGTTACCCACCCTCTGTTGCCTTGTGTTACCCATCACTGTTCTCCCACCCTGCACCCTCTCCTCCCATGTGTTACCCATCTCTGTCCTTGTTGCCCTCTCTCCATGGTTGCCCACCTTCATGCACCCTCTCTTCCCATGTGTTAACCATCTCTGACCTTGTTGTCCCTGTCTCCATGGTTGCCCACCTTCATGCACCCTGTCCTCCCATGTGTTACCCATCTCTGTCCTTGTTGCCCCTGTCTCCATGGTTGCCCACACATGCACCCTCTCTTCCCATGTTACCCATCTCTGAACGTGTTGCCCCTGTCTCCATGGTTGCCCACCTTCATGCACACTCTTCTCCCATGTGTTACCCAACCTCTGTTGCCTTGTGTTACCCATCACTGTTCTCCCACCCTGCACCCTCTCCTCCCATGTGTTACCCACCTCTGTCCTTGTTGCCCCTGTCTCCATGGTTGCCCACCTTCATACACCCTCTCCTCCCATGTGTTACTCATCTCTGTCCTTGTTGCCCTCTCTCGATGGTTGCCCACCTTCATGCACCCTCTCTTCCCATGTGTTAACCATCTCTTACCTTGTTGTCCCTGTCTCCATGGTTGCCCACCTTCATGCACCCTCTCCTCCCATATGTTACCACCCTCTGTTGCCTTGTGTTACCCATCACTGTTCTCCCACCCTGCACCCTCTCCTCCCATGTGTTACCCATCTCTGTCCTTGTTGCCCCTGTCTCCATGGTTTCCCACCTTCATACACCCTCTCCTCCCATGTGTTACCCATATCTGTCCTTGTTGCCCTCTCTCCATGGTTGCCCACCTTCATGCACCCTCTCTTCCCATGTGTTAACCATCTCTGACCTTGTTGTCCCTGTCTCAATGGTTGCCCACCTTCATGCACCCTCTCCTCCCATATGTTACCACCCTCTGTTGCCTTGTGTTACCCATCACTGTTCTCCCACCCTGCACCCTCTCCTCCCATGTGTTACCCATCTCTGTCCTTGTTGCCCCTGTCTCCATGGTTGCCCACCTTCATACACCCTCTCCTCCCATGTGTTACCCATCTCTGTCCTTGTTGCTGTTGCCCTCTCTCCATGGTTGCCCACCTTCATGCACCCTCTCTTCCCATGTGTTAACCATCTCTGACCATGTTGTCCCTGTCTCCATGGTTGCCCACCTTCATGCACCCTCTCCCCCCATGTGTTACCCAACCTCTGTTGCCTTGTGTTACCCATCACTGTTCTCCCACCCTGCACCCTCTCCTCCCATGTGTTACCCATCTCTGTCCTTGTTGCCCCTGTCTCCATGGTTGCCCACCTTCATACACCCTCTCCTCCCATGTGTTACTCATCTCTGTCCTTGTTGCCCTCTCTTCATGGTTGCCCACCTTCATGCACCCTCTCTTCCCATGTGTTAACCATCTCTGACCTTGTCCCTGTCTCCATGGTTGCCCACCTTCATGCACCCTCTCCCCCCATGTGTTACCCAACCTCTGTTGCCTTGTGTTACCCATCACTGTTCTCCCAGCCTGCACCCTCTCCTACCATGTGTTACCTACCTCTGTCCTTGTTGCCCCTGTCTCCATGGTTGCCCTCCTTCATACACCCTCTCCTCCCATGTGTTATTCATCTCTCTCCTTGTTGCCCTCTCTCGATGGTTGCCCAGCTTCATGCACCCTCTCTTCCCAGTTGTTAACCATCTCTGACCTTGTTGTCCCTGGCTCCATGGTTGCCCACCTTCATGCACCCTCTCCTCCCATATGTTACCACCCTCTGTTGCCTTGTGTTACCCATCACTGTTCTCCCACCCTGCACCCTCTCCTCCCATGTGTTACCCATCTCTGTCTTTGTTGCCCCTGTCTCCATGGTTGCCCACCTTCATACACCCTCTCCTCCCTTGTGTTACCCATCTCTGTCCTTGTTGCCTTCTCTCCATGGTTGCCCACCTTCATGCACCCTCTCGTCCCATGTGTTAACCATCTCTGACCTTGTTGTCCCTGTCTCAATGGTTGCCCACCTTCATGCACCCTCTCCTCCCATATGTTACCACCCTCTGTTGCCTTGTGTTACCCATCACTGTTCTCCCACCCTGCACCCTCTCCTCCCATGTGTTACCCATCTCTGTCCTTGTTGCCCCTGTCTCCATGGTTGCCCACCTTCATACACCCTCTCCTCCCATGTGTTACCCATCTCTGTCCTTGTTGCCCTCTCTCCATGGTTGCCCACCTTCATGCACCCTCTCTTCCCATGTGTTAACCATCTCTGACCTTGTTGTCCCTGTCTCCATGGTTGCCCACCTTCATGCACCCTGTCCTGCCATGTGTTACCCATCTCTGTCCTTGTTGCCCCTGTCTCCATGGTTGCCCACACATGCACCCTCTCTTCCCATGTTACCCATCTCTGAACTTGTTGCCCCTGTCTCCATGGTTGCCCACCTTCATGCACACTCTTCTCCCATGTGTTACCCACCCTCTGTTGCCTTGTGTTACCCATCACTGTTCTCCCACCCTGCACCCTCTCCTCCCATGTGTTACCCATCTCTGTCCTTGTTGCCCTCTCTCCATGGTTGCCCACCTTCATGCACCCTCTCTTCCCATGTGTTAACCATCTCTGACCTTGTTGTCCCTGTCTCCATGGTTGCCCACCTTCATGCACCCTGTCCTCCCATGTGTTACCCATCTCTGTCCTTGTTGCCCCTGTCTCCATGGTTGCCCACACATGCACCCTCTCTTCCCATGTTACCCATCTCTGAACGTGTTGCCCCTGTCTCCATGGTTGCCCACCTTCATGCACACTCTTCTCCCATGTGTTACCCAACCTCTGTTGCCTTGTGTTACCCATCACTGTTCTCCCACCCTGCACCCTCTCCTCCCATGTGTTACCCACCTCTGTCCTTGTTGCCCCTGTCTCCATGGTTGCCCACCTTCATACACCCTCTCCTCCCATGTGTTACTCATCTCTGTCCTTGTTGCCCTCTCTCGATGGTTGCCCACCTTCATGCACCCTCTCTTCCCATGTGTTAACCATCTCTTACCTTGTTGTCCCTGTCTCCATGGTTGCCCACCTTCATGCACCCTCTCCTCCCATATGTTACCACCCTCTGTTGCCTTGTGTTACCCATCACTGTTCTCCCACCCTGCACCCTCTCCTCCCATGTGTTACCCATCTCTGTCCTTGTTGCCCCTGTCTCCATGGTTTCCCACCTTCATACACCCTCTCCTCCCATGTGTTACCCATATCTGTCCTTGTTGCCCTCTCTCCATGGTTGCCCACCTTCATGCACCCTCTCTTCCCATGTGTTAACCATCTCTGACCTTGTTGTCCCTGTCTCAATGGTTGCCCACCTTCATGCACCCTCTCCTCCCATATGTTACCACCCTCTGTTGCCTTGTGTTACCCATCACTGTTCTCCCACCCTGCACCCTCTCCTCCCATGTGTTACCCATCTCTGTCCTTGTTGCCCCTGTCTCCATGGTTGCCCACCTTCATACACCCTCTCCTCCCATGTGTTACCCATCTCTGTCCTTGTTGCTGTTGCCCTCTCTCCATGGTTGCCCACCTTCATGCACCCTCTCTTCCCATGTGTTAACCATCTCTGACCATGTTGTCCCTGTCTCCATGGTTGCCCACCTTCATGCACCCTCTCCCCCCATGTGTTACCCAACCTCTGTTGCCTTGTGTTACCCATCACTGTTCTCCCACCCTGCACCCTCTCCTCCCATGTGTTACCCATCTCTGTCCTTGTTGCCCCTGTCTCCATGGTTGCCCACCTTCATACACCCTCTCCTCCCATGTGTTACTCATCTCTGTCCTTGTTGCCCTCTCTTCATGGTTGCCCACCTTCATGCACCCTCTCTTCCCATGTGTTAACCATCTCTGACCTTGTCCCTGTCTCCATGGTTGCCCACCTTCATGCACCCTCTCCCCCCATGTGTTACCCAACCTCTGTTGCCTTGTGTTACCCATCACTGTTCTCCCAGCCTGCACCCTCTCCTCCCATGTGTTACCTACCTCTGTCCTTGTTGCCCCTGTCTCCATGGTTGCCCTCCTTCATACACCCTCTCCTCCCATGTGTTATTCATCTCTCTCCTTGTTGCCCTCTCTCGATGGTTGCCCAGCTTCATGCACCCTCTCTTCCCAGTTGTTAACCATCTCTGACCTTGTTGTCCCTGGCTCCATGGTTGCCCACCTTCATGCACCCTCTCCTCCCATATGTTACCACCCTCTGTTGCCTTGTGTTACCCATCACTGTTCTCCCACCCTGCACCCTCTCCTCCCATGTGTTACCCATCTCTGTCTTTGTTGCCCCTGTCTCCATGGTTGCCCACCTTCATACACCCTCTCCTCCCTTGTGTTACCCATCTCTGTCCTTGTTGCCTTCTCTCCATGGTTGCCCACCTTCATGCACCCTCTCGTCCCATGTGTTAACCATCTCTGACCTTGTTGTCCCTGTCTCCATGGTTGCCCACCTTCATGCACCCTGTCATCCCATGTGTTACCCATCTCTGTCCTTGTTGCCCCTGTCTCCATGGTTGCCCACCTTCATGCACCCTCTCTTCCCATGTTACCCATCTCTGAACTTGTTGCCCCTGTCTCCATGGTTGCCCACCTTCATGCACCCTCTTCTCCCATGTGTTACCCACCCTCTGTTGCCTTGTGTTACCCATCACTGTTCTCCCACCCAGCACCGTCTCCTCCCATATGTTACCCATCTCTGTCCTTGTTGCCCCTGTCTCCATGGTGGCCCACCTTCATACACCCTCTCCTCCCATGTGTTACTTATCTCTGTCCTTGTTGCCCTCTCTCCATGGTTGCCCACCTTCATGCACCCTCTCTTCCCATGTGTTAACCATCTCTGACCTTGTTGTCCCTGTCTCCATGGTTGCCCACCTTCATGCACCCTCTCCTCCCATGTGTTACCCACCCTCTGTTGCCTTGTGTTACCCATCACTGTTCTCCCACCCTGCACCCTCTCCTCCCATGTGTTACCCATCTCTGTCCTTGTTGCCCCTGTCTCCATGGTTGCCCACCTTCATGCACCCTCGCTTCCCATGTGTTACTCATCTCTGTCCTTGTTGCCCTCTCTCCATGATTGCCCACCTTCATGCACCCTCTCTTCCCATGTCTTAACCATCTCTGACTTGTTGTCCCTGTCTCCATGGTTGCCCACCTTCATGCACCCTCTCCTCCCATGTGTTACCCACCCTCTGTTGCCTTGTGTTACCCATCACTGTTCTCCCACCCTGCACCCTCTCCTCCCATGTGTTACCCATCTCTGTCCTTGTTGCCCCTGTCTCCATGGATGCCCACCTTCATACACCCGCTCCTCCCATGTGTTACTCATCTCTGTCCTTGTTGCCCTCTCTCGATGGTTGCCCACCTTCATGCACCCTCTCTTCCCATGTGTTAACCATCTCTGACCTTGTTATCCCTGTCTCCATGGTTGCCCACCTTCATGCACCCGCTCCTCCCATGTGTTACCCACCCTCTGTTGCCTTGTGTTACCCATCACGGTTCTCCCACCCAGCACCCTCTCCTCCCATGTGTTACCCATCTCTGTCCTTGTTGCCCCTGTCTCCATGGTTGCCCACCTTCATAATCCCTCTCCTCCCATGTGTTACTCATCTCTGTCCTTGTTGCCCTCTCTCCATGGTTGCCCACCTTCATGCACCCTCTCTTCCCATGTGTTAACCATCTCTGACCTTGTTGTCCCTGTCTCCATGGTTGCCCACCTTCATGCACCCTCTCCCCCATGCGTTACCCAACCTCTGTTGCCTTGTGTTACCCATCACTGTTCTCCCACCCTGCACCCTCTCATCCCATGTGTTACCCATCTCTGTCCTTGTTGCCCCTGTCTCCATGGTTGCTCACCTTCATACACCCTCTCCTCCCATGTGTTACTCATCTCTGTCCTTGTTGCCCTCTCTCCATGGTTGCCCACCTTCATGCACCCTCTCTTCCCATGTGTTAACCATCTCTGACCTTGTCCCTGTCTCCATGGTTGCCCACCTTCATGCACCCTCTCCCCCCATGTGTTACCCAACCTCTGTTGCCTTGTGTTACCCATCACTGTTCTCCCACCCTGCACCCTCTCCTCCCATGTGTTACCCACCTCTGTCCTTGTTGCCCCTGTCTCCATGGTTGCCCACCTTCATACACCCTCTCCTCCCATGTGTTACTCATCTCTGTCCTTGTTGCCCTCTCTCGATGGTTGCCCACCTTCATGCACCCTCTCTT
Source organism: Ambystoma mexicanum (assembly GCF_040938575.1). NCBI lineage: Eukaryota > Metazoa > Chordata > Amphibia > Caudata > Ambystomatidae > Ambystoma > Ambystoma mexicanum. Next base: position 543,055,636 of record NC_090932.1, read on the forward strand.
CCCATGTGTTAACCATCTCTTACCTTGTTGTCCCTGTCTCCATGGTTGCCCACCTTCATGCACCCTCTCCTCCCATATGTTACCACCCTCTGTTGCCTTGTGTTACCCATCACTGTTCTCCCACCTGCACCCTCTCCTCCCATGTGTTACCCATCTCTGTCCTTGTTGCCCCTGTCTCCATGGTTGCCCACCTTCATACACCCTCTCCTCCCATGTGCTACTCATCTCTGTCCTTGTTGCCCTCTCTCCATGGTTGCCCACCTTCATGCACCCTCTCTTCCCATGTGTTAACCATCTCTGACCTTGTCCCTGTCTCCATGGTTGCCCACCTTCATGCACCCTCTCCCCACATGTGTTACCCAACCTCTGTTGCCTTGTGTTACCCATCACTGTTCTCCCACCCTGCACCCTCTCCTCCCATGTGTTACTCACCTCTGTCCTTGTTGCCCCGGTCTCCATGTTGCCCACCTTCATACACCCTCTCCTCCCATGTGTTACTCATCTCTGTCCTTGTTGCCCTCTCTCGATGGTTGCCCACCTTCATGCACCCTCTCTTCCCATGTGTTAACCATCTCTGACCTTGTTGTCCCTGTCTCCATGGTTGCCCACCTTCATGCACCCTCTCCTCCCATTTGTTATCACCCTCTGTTGCCTTGTGTTACCCATCACTGTTCTCCCACCCTGCACCCTCTCCTCCCATGTGTTACCCATCTCTGTCCTTGTTGCCCCTGTCTCCATGGTTGCCCACCTTCATACACCCTCTCCTCCCATGTGTTACCCATCTCTGTCCTTGTTGCCCTCTCTCCATGGTTGCCCACCTTCATGCACCCTCTCTTCCCATGTGTTAACCATCTCTGACCTTGTTGTCCCTGTCTCCATGGTTGCCCACCTTCATGCACCCTGTCCTGCCATGTGTTACCCATCTCTGTCCTTGTTGCCCCTGTCTCCATGGTTGCCCACACATGCACCCTCTCTTCCCATGTTACCCATCTCTGAACTTGTTGCCCCTGTCTCCATGGTTGCCCACCTTCATGCACACTCTTCTCCCATGTGTTACCCACCCTCTGTTGCCTTGTGTTACCCATCACTGTTCTCCCACCCTGCACCCTCTCCTCCCATGTGTTACCCATCTCTGTCCTTGTTGCCCTCTCTCCATGGTTGCCCACCTTCATGCACCCTCTCTTCCCATGTGTTAACCATCTCTGACCTTGTTGTCCCTGTCTCCATGGTTGCCCACCTTCATGCACCCTGTCCTCCCATGTGTTACCCATCTCTGTCCTTGTTGCCCCTGTCTCCATGGTTGCCCACACATGCACCCTCTCTTCCCATGTTACCCATCTCTGAACGTGTTGCCCCTGTCTCCATGGTTGCCCACCTTCATGCACACTCTTCTCCCATGTGTTACCCAACCTCTGTTGCCTTGTGTTACCCATCACTGTTCTCCCACCCTGCACCCTCTCCTCCCATGTGTTACCCACCTCTGTCCTTGTTGCCCCTGTCTCCATGGTTGCCCACCTTCATACACCCTCTCCTCCCATGTGTTACTCATCTCTGTCCTTGTTGCCCTCTCTCGATGGTTGCCCACCTTCATGCACCCTCTCTTCCCATGTGTTAACCATCTCTTACCTTGTTGTCCCTGTCTCCATGGTTGCCCACCTTCATGCACCCTCTCCTCCCATATGTTACCACCCTCTGTTGCCTTGTGTTACCCATCACTGTTCTCCCACCCTGCACCCTCTCCTCCCATGTGTTACCCATCTCTGTCCTTGTTGCCCCTGTCTCCATGGTTTCCCACCTTCATACACCCTCTCCTCCCATGTGTTACCCATATCTGTCCTTGTTGCCCTCTCTCCATGGTTGCCCACCTTCATGCACCCTCTCTTCCCATGTGTTAACCATCTCTGACCTTGTTGTCCCTGTCTCAATGGTTGCCCACCTTCATGCACCCTCTCCTCCCATATGTTACCACCCTCTGTTTCCTTGTGTTACCCATCACTGTTCTCCCACCTGCACCCTCTCCTCCCATGTGTTACCCATCTCTATCCTTGTTGCCCCTGTCTCCATGGTTGCCCACCTTCATACACCCTCTCCTCCCATGTGTTACTCATCTCTGTCCTTGTTGCCCTCTCTCCATGGTTGCCCACCTTCATGCACCCTCTCTTCCCATGTGTTAACCATCTCTGACCTTGTTGTCCCTGTCTCCATGGTTGCCCACCTTCATGCACCCTGTCCTCCCATGTGTTACCCATCTCTGTCCTTGTTGCCCCTGTCTCCATGGTTGCCCACACATGCACCCTCTCTTCCCATGTTACCCATCTCTGAACTTGTTGCCCCTGTCTCCATGGTTGCCCACCTTCATGCACACTCTTCTCCCATGTGTTACCCACCCTCTGTTGCCTTGTGTTACCCATCACTGTTCTCCCACCCTGCACCCTCTCCTCCCATGTGTTACCCATCTCTGTCCTTGTTGCCCTCTCTCCATGGTTGCCCACCTTCATGCACCCTCTCTTCCCATGTGTTAACCATCTCTGACCTTATTGTTCATGTGTCCATGGTTGCCCACCTTCATGCACCCTTTCCTCCCATGTGTTACCCATCTCTGTCCTTGTTGCCCCTGTCTCCATGGTTGCCCACACATGCACCCTCTCTTCCCATGTTACCCATCTCTGAACGTGTTGCCCCTGTCTCCATGGTTGCCCACCTTCATGCACACTCTTCTCCTACGTGTTACCCACCCTCTGTTGCCTTGTGTTACCCATCACTGTTCTCCCACACTGCACCCTCTCCTCCCATGTGTTACCCATCTCTGTCCTTGTTGCCCCTGTCTCCATGGTTGCCCACCTTCATACACCCACTCCTCCCATGTGTTACTCATCTCTGTCCTTGTTGCCCTCTCTCCATGGTTGCCCACCTTCATGCACCCTCTCTTTCCATGTGTTAACCATCTCTGACCTTGTTGTCCCTGTCTCCATGGTTGCCCAACTTCATGCACCCTGTCCTCCCATGTGTTACCCACCCTCTGTTGCCTTGTGTTACCCATCACTGTTCTCCCACCCTGCACCCTCTCCTCCCATGTGTTACCCATCTCTGTCCTTGTTGCCCCTGTCTCCATGGTTGCCCACCTTCATACACCCTCTCCTCCCATGTGTTACTCATCTCTGTCCTTGTTGCCCTCGCTCCGTGGTTGCCCATCTTCATGCACCCTCCTTTCCCATGTGTTAACCATCTCTGACCTTGTTGTTCCTGTCTCCATGGTTGCCCACCTTCATGCACCCTCTCCCCCCATGTGTTACCCAACCTCTGTTGCCTTGTGTTACCCATCACTGTTCTCCCACCCTGCACCCTCTCCTCCCATGTGTTACCCATCTCTGTCCTTGTTGCCCCTGTCTCCATGGTTGCTCACCTTCATACACCCTCTCCTCCCATGTGTTACTCATCCCTGTCCTTGTTGCCCTCTCTCCATGGTTGCCCACCTTCATGCACCCTCTCTTCCCATGTGTTAACCATCTCTGACCTTGTCCCTGTCTCCATGGTTGCCCACCTTCATGCCCCCTCTCCCCCCATGTGTTACCCAACCTCTGTTGCCTTGTGTTACAGATCACTGTTCTCCCACACTGCACCCTCTCCTCCCATGTGTTACCGACCTCTGTCCTTGTTGCCCCTGTCTCCATGGTTGCCCACCTTCATACACCCTCTCCTCCCATGTGTTACTCATCTCTGTCCTTATTGCCCTCTCTCGATGGTTGCCCACCTTCATGCACCCTCTCTTCCCATGTGTTAACCATCTCTTACCTTGTTGTCCCTGTCTCCATGGTTGCCCACCTTCATGCACCCTCTCCTCCCATATGTTACCACCCTCTGTTGCCTTGTGTTACCCATCACTGTTCTCCCACCCTGCACCCTCTCCTCCCATGTGTTACCCATCTCTGTCCTTGTTGCCCTTGTCTCCATGGTTGCCCACCTTCATACACCCTCTCCTCCCATGTGTTACCCATATCTGTCCTTGTTGCCCTCTCTCCATGGTTGCCCACCTTCATGCACCCTCTCTTCCCATGTGTTAACCATCTCTGACCTTGTTGTCCCTGTCTCAATGGTTGCCCACCTTCATGCACCCTCTCCCCCCATGTGTTAACCAACCTCTGTTGCCTTGTGTTACCCATCACTGTTCTCCCACCCTGCACCCTCTCCTCCCATGTGTTACCCATCTCTGTCCTTGTTGCCCCTGTCTCCATGGTTGCCCACACATGCACCCTCTCTTCCCATGTTACCCATCTCTGAACGTGTTGCCCCTGTCTCCATGGTTGCCCACCTTCATGCACACTCTTCTCCTACGTGTTACCCACCCTCTGTTGCCTTGTGTTACCCATCACTGTTCTCCCACACTGCACCCTCTCCTCCCATGTGTTACCCATCTCTGTCCTTGTTGCCCCTGTCTCCATGGTTGCCCACCTTCATACACCCACTCCTCCCATGTGTTACTCATCTCTGTCCTTGTTGCCCTCTCTCCATGGTTGCCCACCTTCATGCACCCTCTCTTTCCATGTGTTAACCATCTCTGACCTTGTTGTCCCTGTCTCCATGGTTGCCCAACTTCATGCACCCTGTCCTCCCATGTGTTACCCACCCTCTGTTGCCTTGTGTTACCCATCACTGTTCTCCCACCCTGCACCCTCTCCTCCCATGTGTTACCCATCTCTGTCCTTGTTGCCCCTGTCTCCATGGTTGCCCACCTTCATACACCCTCTCCTCCCATGTGTTACTCATCTCTGTCCTTGTTGCCCTCGCTCCGTGGTTGCCCATCTTCATGCACCCTCCTTTCCCATGTGTTAACCATCTCTGACCTTGTTGTTCCTGTCTCCATGGTTGCCCACCTTCATGCACCCTCTCCCCCCATGTGTTACCCAACCTCTGTTGCCTTGTGTTACCCATCACTGTTCTCCCACCCTGCACCCTCTCCTCCCATGTGTTACCCATCTCTGTCCTTGTTGCCCCTGTCTCCATGGTTGCTCACCTTCATACACCCTCTCCTCCCATGTGTTACTCATCCCTGTCCTTGTTGCCCTCTCTCCATGGTTGCCCACCTTCATGCACCCTCTCTTCCCATGTGTTAACCATCTCTGACCTTGTCCCTGTCTCCATGGTTGCCCACCTTCATGCCCCCTCTCCCCCCATGTGTTACCCAACCTCTGTTGCCTTGTGTTACAGATCACTGTTCTCCCACACTGCACCCTCTCCTCCCATGTGTTACCGACCTCTGTCCTTGTTGCCCCTGTCTCCATGGTTGCCCACCTTCATACACCCTCTCCTCCCATGTGTTACTCATCTCTGTCCTTATTGCCCTCTCTCGATGGTTGCCCACCTTCATGCACCCTCTCTTCCCATGTGTTAACCATCTCTTACCTTGTTGTCCCTGTCTCCATGGTTGCCCACCTTCATGCACCCTCTCCTCCCATATGTTACCACCCTCTGTTGCCTTGTGTTACCCATCACTGTTCTCCCACCCTGCACCCTCTCCTCCCATGTGTTACCCATCTCTGTCCTTGTTGCCCTTGTCTCCATGGTTGCCCACCTTCATACACCCTCTCCTCCCATGTGTTACCCATATCTGTCCTTGTTGCCCTCTCTCCATGGTTGCCCACCTTCATGCACCCTCTCTTCCCATGTGTTAACCATCTCTGACCTTGTTGTCCCTGTCTCAATGGTTGCCCACCTTCATGCACCCTCTCCCCCCATGTGTTAACCAACCTCTGTTGCCTTGTGTTACCCATCACTGTTCTCCCACCCTGCACCCTCTCCTCCCATGTGTTACCCATCTCTGTCCTTGTTGCCCCTGTCTCCATGGTTGCCCACCTTCATACACCCTCTCCTCCCATGTGTTACTCATCTCTGTCCTTGTTGCCCTCTCTCCATGGTTGCCCACCTTCATGCACCCTCTCTTCCCATGTGTTAACCATCTCTGACCTTGTCCCTGTTTCCATGGTTGCCGACCTTCATGCACCCTCTCCCCCCATGTGTTACCCAACCTCTGTTGCCTTGTGTTACCCATCACTGTTCTCCCACCCTGCACCCTCTCCTCCCATGTGTTACTCACCTCTGTCCTTGTTGCCCCGGTCTCCATGTTGCCCACCTTCATACACCCTCTCCTCCCATGTGTTACTCATCTCTGTCCTTGTTGCCCTCTCTCGATGGTTGCCCACCTTCATGCACCCTCCCTTCCCATGTGTTAACCATCTCTGACCTTGTTGTCCCTGTCTCCATGGTTGCCCACCTTCATGCACCCTCTCCTCCCATATGTTACCACCCTCTGTTGCCTTGTGTTACCCATCACTGTTCTCCCACCCTGCACCCTCTCCTCCCATGTGTTACCCATCTCTGTCCTTGTTGCCCCTGTCTCCATGGTTGCCCACCTTCATACACCCTCTCCTCCCATGTGTTAACCATCTCTGTCCTTGTTGCCCTCTCTCGATGGTTGCCCACCTTCATGCACCCTCTCTTCCCATGTGTTAACCATCTCTGACCTTGTTGTCCCTGTCTCCATGGTTGCCCACCTTCATGCACCCTCTCCTCCCATATGTTACCACCCTCTGTTGCCTTGTGTTACCCATCACTGTTGTCCCACCCTGCACCCTCTCCTCCCATGTGTTACCCATATCTGTCCTTGTTGCCCTCTCTCCATGGTTGCCCACCTTCATGCACCCTCTCTTCCCATGTGTTAACCATCTCTGACCTTGTTGTCCCTGTCTCAATGGTTGCCCACCTTCATGCACCCTCTCCCCCCATGTGTTAACCAACCTCTGTTGCCTTGTGTTACCCATCACTGTTCTCCCACCCTGCACCCTCTCCTCCCATGTGTTACCCATCTCTGTCCTTGTTGCCCCTGTCTCCATGGTTGCCCACCTTCATACACCCTCTCCTCCCATGTGTTACTCATCTCTGTCCTTGTTGCCCTTTCTCCATGGTTGCCCACCTTCATGCACCCTCTCTTCCCATGTGTTAACCATCTCTGACCTTGTCCCTGTTTCCATGGTTGCCGACCTTCATGCACCCTCTCCCCCCATGTGTTACCCAACCTCTGTTGCCTTGTGTTACCCATCACTGTTCTCCCACCCTGCACCCTCTCCTCCCATGTGTTACTCACCTCTGTCCTTGTTTCCCCGGTCTCCATGTTGCCCACCTTCATACACCCTCTCCTCCCATGTGTTACTCATCTCTGTCCTTGTTGCCCTCTCTCGATGGTTGCCCACCTTCATGCACCCTCCCTTCCCATGTGTTAACCATCTCTGACCTTGTTGTCCCTGTCTCCATGGTTGCCCACCTTCATGCACCCTCTCCTCCCATATGTTACCACCCTCTGTTGCCTTGTGTTACCCATCACTGTTCTCCCACCCTGCACCCTCTCCTCCCATGTGTTACCCATCTCTGTCCTTGTTGCCCCTGTCTCCATGGTTGCCCACCTTCATACACCCTCTCCTCCCATGTGTTAACCATCTCTGTCCTTGTTGCCCTCTCTCGATGGTTGCCCACCTTCATGCACCCTCTCTTCCCATGTGTTAACCATCTCTGACCTTGTTGTCCCTGTCTCCATGGTTGCCCACCTTCATGCACCCTCTCCTCCCATATGTTACCACCCTCTGTTGCCTTGTGTTACCCATCACTGTTGTCCCACCCTGCACCCTCTCCTCCCATGTGTTACCCATCTCTGTCCTGGTTGCCCCTGTCTCCATGGTTGCCCACCTTCATACACCCTCTCCTCCCATGTGTTACCCATCTCTGTCCTTGTTGCCCTCTCTCCATGGTTGCCCACCTTCATGCACCCTGTCCTCCCATGTGTTACCCATCTCTGTCCTTGTTGCCCCTGTCTCCATGGTTGCCCACCTTCATGCACCCTCTCCTCCGATGTTACCCATCTCTGAACTTGTTGCCCCTGTCTCCATGGTTGCCCACCTTCATGCACCCTCTTCTCCCATGTGTTACCCAACCTCTGTTGCCTTGTGTTACCCATCACTGTTCTCCCACGCTGCACCCTCTCCTCCCATGTGTTACCCGTCTCTGTCCTTGTTGCCCCTGTCTCCATGGTTGCCCACCTTCATACACCCTCTCCTCCCATGTGTTACTCATCTCTGTCCTTGTTGCCCTCTCTCCATGGTTGCCCACCTTCATGCACCCTCTCTTCCCATGTGTTAACCATCTCTGACCTTGTTGTCCCTGTCTCCATGGTTGCCCACCTTCATGCACCCTCTCCTCCCATGTGTTACCCACGCTCTGTTGCCTTGTGTTACCCATCACTGTTCTCCCACCCTGCACCCTCTCCTCCCATGTGTTACCCATCTCTGTCCTTGTTGCCCCTGTCTCCATGGTTGCCCACCTTCATACACCCTCTCCTCCCATGTGTTACTCATCTCTGTCCTTGTTGCCCTCTCTCCGTGGTTGCCCACCTTCATGCACCCTCTCTTCCCATGTATTAACCATCTCTGACCTTGTTGTCCCTGTCTCCATGGTTGCCCACCTTCATGCACCCTCTCCTCCCATGTGTTACCCACCCTCTGTTGCCTTGTGTTACCCATCACTGTTCTCTCACCCTGCACCCTCTCCTCCCATGTGTTACCCATCTCTTTCCTTGTTGCCCCTGTCTCGATGGTTGCCCACCTTCATACACCCTCTCCTCCCATGTGTTACTCATCTCTGTCCTTGTTGCCCTCTCTCCATGGTTGCCCACCTTCATGCACCCTCTCTTCCCATGTGTTAACCATCTCTGACCTTGTTGTCCCTGTCTCCATGGTTGCCCACCTTCATGCACCCTCTCCCCCATGTGTTACCCAACCTCTGTTGCCTTGTGTTACCCATCACTGTTCTCCCACCCTGCACCCTCTCCTCCCATGTGTTACCCATCTCTGTCCTTGTTGCACCTGTCTCCATGGTTGCCCACCTTCATACACCCTCTCCTCCCATGTGTTACTCATCTCTGTCCTTGTTGCCCTCTCTCCATGGTTGCCCACCTTCATGCACCCTCTCTTCTCATGTGTTAACCATCTCTGACCTTGTCCCTGTCTCCATGGTTGCCCACCTTCATGCACCCTCTCCCCCCATGTGTTACCCAACCTCTGTTGCCTTGTGTTACCCATCACTGTTCTCCCACCCTGCACCCTCTCCTCCCATGTGTTACCCACCTCTGTCCTTGTTGCCCCTGTCTCCATGGTTGCCCACCTTCATACACCCTCTCCTCCCATGTGTTACTCATCTCTGTCCTTGTTGCCCTCTCCCGATGGTTGCCCACCTTCATGCACCCTCTCTTCCCATGTGTTAACCATCTCTGACCTTGTTGTCCCTGTCTCCATGGTTGCCCACCTTCATGCACCCTCTCCTCCCATATGTTACCACCCTCTGTTGCCTTGTGTTACCCATCACTTTTCTCCCACCCTGCACCCTCTCCTCCCATGTGTTACCCATCTCTGTCCTTGTTGCCCCTGTCTCCATGGTTGCCCACCTTCATACACCCTCTCCTCCCATGTGTTACCCATCTCTGCCCTTGTTGCCCTCTCTCCATGGTTGCCCACCTTCATGCACCCTCTCTTCCCATGTGTTAACCATCTCTGACCTTGTTGTCCCTGTCTCCATGGTTGCCCACCTTCATGCACCCTCTCCCCCCATGTGTTACCCAACCTCTGTTGCCTTGTGTTACCCATCACTGTTCTCCCACCCTGCACCCTCTCCTCCCATGTGTTACCCATCTCTGTCCTTGTTGCCCCTGTCTCCATGGTTGCCCACCTTCATACACCCTCTCCTCCCATGTGTTACTCATCTCTGTCCTTGTTGCCCTCTCTCCATGGTTGCCCACCTTCATGCACCCTCTCTTCCCATGTGTTAACCATCTCTGACCTTGTCCCTGTCTCCATGGTTGCCCACCTTCTTGCACCCTCTCCCCCCATGTGTTACCCAACCTCTGTTGCCTTGTGTTACCCATCACTGTTCTCCCAGCCTGCACCCTCTCCTCCCATGTGTTATCCACCTCTGTCCTTGTTGCCCCTGTCTCCATGGTTGCCCTCCTTTATACACCCTCTCCTCCCATGTGTTACTCATCTCTCTCCTTGTTGCCCTCTCTCGATGGTTGCCCAGCTTCATGCACCCTCTCTTCCCAGTTGTTAACCATCTCTGACCTTGTTGTCCCTGTCTCCATGGTTGCCCACCTTCATGCACCCTCTCCTCCCATATGTTACCACCCTCTGTTGCCTTGTGTTACCCATCACTGTTCTCCCACCCTGCACCCTCTCCTCCCATGTGTTACCCATCTCTGTCCTTGTTGCCCCTGTCTCCATGGTTGCCCACCTTCATACACCCTCTCCTCCCATGTGTTACCCATCTCTGTCCTTGTTGCCCTCTCTCCATGGTTGCCCACCTTCATGCACCCTCTCGTCCCATGTGTTAACCATCTCTGACCTTGTTGTCCCTGTCTCCATGGTTGCCCACCTTCATGCACCCTGTCCTCCCATGTGTTACCCATCTCTGTCCTTGTTGCCCCTGTCTCCATGGTTGCCCACCTTCATGCACCCTCTCTTCCCATGTTACCCATCTCTGAACTTGTTGCCCCTGTCTCCATGGTTGCCCACCTTCATGCACCCTCTTCTCCCATGTGTTACCCACCCTCTGTTGCCTTGTGTTACCCATCACTGTTCTCCCACCCTGCACCGTCTCCTCCCATATGTTACCCATCTCTGTCCTTGTTGCCCCTGTCTCCATGGTTGCCCATCTTCATACACCCTCTCCTCCCATGTGTTACTTATCTCTGTCCTTGTTGCCCTCTCGCCATGGTTTCCCACCTTCATGCACCCTCTCTTCCCATGTGTTAACCATCTCTGACCTTGTTGTCCCTGTCTCCATGGTTGCCCACCTTCATGCACCCTCTCCTCCCATGTGTTACCCACCCTCTGTTGCCTTGTGTTACCCATCACTGTTCTCCCACCCTGCACCCTCTCCTCCCATGTGTTACCCATCTCTGTCCTTGTTGCCCCTGTCTCCATGGTTGCCCACCTTCATGCACCCTCTCTTCCCATGTGTTACTCATCTCTGTCCTTGTTGCCCTCTCTCCATGATTGCCCACCTTCATGCACCCTCTCTTCCCATGTCTTAACCATCTCTGACTTGTTGTCCCTGTCTCCATGGTTGCCCACCTTCATGCACCCTCTCCTCCCATGTGTTACCCACCCTCTGTTGCCTTGTGTTACCCATCACTGTTCTCCCACCCTGCACCCTCTCCTCCCATGTGTTACCCATCTCTGTCCTTGTTGCCCCTGTCTCCATGGTTGCCCACCTTCATACACCCTCTCCTCCCATGTGTTACTCATCTCTGTCCTTGTTGCCCTCTCTCGATGGTTGCCCACCTTCATGCACCCTCTCTTCCCATGTGTTAACCATCTCTGACCTTGTTGTCCCTGTCTCCATGGTTGCCCACCTTCATGCACCCTCTCCCCCATGTGTTACCCAACCTCTGTTGCCTTGTGTTACCCATCACTGTTCTCCCACCCTGCACCCTCTCCTCCCATGTGTTACCCATCTCTGTCCTTGTTGCCCCTGTCTCCAGGGTTGGCCACCTTCATACACCCTCTCCTCCCATGTGTTACTCTTCTCTGTCCTTGTTGCCCTCGCTCCGTGGTTGCCCACCTTCATGCACCCTCCCTTCCCATGTGTTAACCATCTCTGACCTTGTTGTCCCTGTCTCCATGGTTGCCCACCTTCATGCACCCGCTCCTCCCATGTGTTACCCACCCTCTGTTGCCTTGTGTTACCCATCACGGTTCTCCCACCCAGCACCCTCTCCTCCCATGTGTTACCCATCTCTGTCCTTGTTGCCCCTGTCTCCATGGTTGCCCACCTTCATACACCCTCTCCTCCCATGTGTTACTCATCTCTGTCCTTGTTGCCCTCTCTCCATGGTTGCCCACCTTCATGCACCCTCTCTTCCCATGTGTTAACCATCTCTGACCTTGTTGTCCCTGTCTCCATGGTTGCCCACCTTCATGCACCCTCTCCCCCCATGTGTTACCCAACCTCTGTTGCCTTGTGTTACCCATCACTGTTCTCCCACCCTGCACCCTCTCCTCCCATGTGTTACCCCCCTCTGTCCTTGTTGCCCCTGTCTCCATGGTTGCCCACCTTCATACACCCTCTCCTCCCATGTGTTACTCATCTCTGTCCTTGTTGCCCTCTCTCGATGGTTGACCACCTTCATGCACCCTCTCTTCCCATGTGTTAACCATCTCTTACCTTGTTGTCCCTGTCTCCATGGTTGCCCACCTTCATGCACCCTCTCCTCCCATATGTTACCACCCTCTGTTGCCTTGTGTTACCCATCACTGTTCTCCCACCCTGCACCCTCTCCTCCCATGTGTTACCCATCTGTGTCCTTGTTGCCCCTGTCTCCATGGTTGCCCACCTTCATACACCCTCTCCTCCCATGTGTTACCCATATCTGTCCTTGTTGCCCTCTCTCCATGGTTGCCCACCTTCATGCACCCTCTCTTCCCATGTGTTAACCATCTCTGACCTTGTTGTCCCTGTCTCAATGGTTGCCCACCTTCATGCACCCTCTCCTCCCATATGTTACCACCCTCTGTTGCCTTGTGTTACCCATCACTGTTCTCCCACCTGCACCCTCTCCTGCCATGTGTTACCCATCTCTGTCCTTGTTGCCCCTGTCTCCATGGTTGCCCACCTTCATACACCCTCTCCTCCCATGTGTTACTCATCTCTGTCCTTGTTGCCCTCTCTCCATGGTTGCCCACCTTCATGCACCCTCTCTTCCCATGTGTTAACCATCTCTGACCTTGTCCCTGTCTCCATGGTTGCCCACCTTCATGCACCCTCTCCCCCCATGTGTTACCCAACCTCTGTTGCCTTGTGTTACCCATCACTGTTCTCCCACCCTGCACCCTCTCCTCCCATGTGTTACTCACCTCTGTCCTTGTTGCCCCGGTCTCCATGTTGCCCACCTTCATACACCCTCTCCTCCCATGTGTTACTCATCTCTGTCCTTGTTGCCCTCTCTCGATGGTTGCCCACCTTCATGCACCCTCTCTTCCCATGTGTTAACCATCTCTGACCTTGTTGTCCCTGTCTCCATGGTTGCCCACCTTCATGCACCCTCTCCTCCCATATGTTACCACCCTCTGTTGCCTTGTGTTACCCATCACTGTTCTCCCACCCTGCACCCTCTCCTCCCATGTGTTACCCATCTCTGTCCTTGTTGCCCCTGTCTCCATGGTTGCCCACCTTCATACACCCTCTCCTCCCATGTGTTACCCATCTCTGTCCTTGTTGCCCTCTCTCCATGGTTGCCCACCTTCATGCACCCTCTCTTCCCATGTGTTAACCATCTCTGACCTTGTTGTCCCTGTCTCCATGGTTGCCCACCTTCATGCACCCTGTCCTCCCATGTGTTACCCATCTCTGTCCTTGTTGCCCCTGTCTCCATGGTTGCCCACCTTCATACACCCTCTCCTCCCATGTGTTACTCATCTCTGTCCTTGTTGCCCTCTCTCCATGGTTGCCCACCTTCATGCACCCTCTCTTCCCATGTGTTAACCATCTCTGACCTTGTCCCTGTCTCCATGGTTGCCCACCTTCATGCACCCTCTTCTCCCATGTGTTACCCACCCTCTGTTGCCTTGTGTTACCCATCACTGTTCTCCCACCCTGCACCGTCTCCTCCCATATGTTACCCATCTCTGTCCTTGTTGCCCCTGTCTCCATGGTTGCCCATCTTCATACACCCTCTCCTCCCATGTGTTACTTATCTCTGTCCTTGTTGCCCTCTCTCCATGGTTGCCCACCTTCATGCACCCTCTCTTCCCATGTGTTAACCATCTCTGACCTTGTTGTCCCTGTCTCCATGGTTGCCCACCTTCATGCACCCTCTCCTCCCATGTGTTACCCACCCTCTGTTGCCTTGTGTTACCCATCACTGTTCTCCCACCCTGCACCCTCTCCTCCCATGTGTTACCCATCTCTGTCCTTGTTGCCCCTGTCTCCATGGTTGCCCACCTTCATGCACCCTCTCTTCCCATGTGTTACTCATCTCTGTCCTTGTTGCCCTCTCTCCATGACTGCCCACCTTCATGCACCCTCTCTTCCCATGTCTTAACCATCTCTGACTTGTTGTCCCTGTCTCCATGGTTGCCCACCTTCATGCACCATCTCCTCCCATGTGTTACCCACCCTCTGTGGCCTTGTGTTACCCATCACTGTTCTCCCACCCTGCACCCTCTCCTCCCATGTGTTACCCATCTCTGTCCTTGTTGCCCCTGTCTCCATGGTTGCCCACCTTCATACACCCTCTCCTCCCATGTGTTACTTATCTCTGTCCTTGTTGCCCTCTCTCCATGGTTGCCCACCTTCATGCACCCTCTCTTCCCATGTGTTAACCATCTCTGACCTTGTTGTCCCTGTCTCCATGGTTGCCCACCTTCATGCACCCTCTCCTCCCATGTGTTACCCACCCTCTGTTGCCTTGTGTTACCCATCACTGTTCTCCCACCCTGCACCCTCTCCTCCCATGTGTTACCCATCTCTGTCCTTGTTGCCCCTGTCTCCATGGTTGCCCACCTTCATGCACCCTCTCTTCCCATGTGTTACTCATCTCTGTCCTTGTTGCCCTCTCTCCATGACTGCCCACCTTCATGCACCCTCTCTTCCCATGTCTTAACCATCTCTGACTTGTTGTCCCTGTCTCCATGGTTGCCCACCTTCATGCACCATCTCCTCCCATGTGTTACCCACCCTCTGTGGCCTTGTGTTACCCATCACTGTTCTCCCACCCTGCACCCTCTCCTCCCATGTGTTACCCATCTCTGTCCTTGTTGCCCTCTCTCGATGGTTGCCCACCTTCATGCATCCTCTCTTCCCATGTGTTAACCATCTCTGACCTTGTTGTCCCTGTCTCCATGGTTGCCCAACTTCATGCACCCTGTCCTCCCATGTGTTACCCACCCTCTGTTGCCTTGTGTTACCCATCACTGTTCTCCCACCCTGCACCCTCTCCTCCCATGTGTTACCCATCTCTGTCCTTGTTGCCCCTGTCTCCAGGGTTGCCCACCTTCATACACCCTCTCCTCCCATGTGTTACTCATCTCTGTCCTTGTTGCCCTCGCTCCGTGGTTGCCCACCTTCATGCACCCTCCCTTCCCATGTGTTAACCATCTCTGACCTTGTTGTCCCTGTCTCCATGGTTGCCCACCTTCATGCACCCGCTCCTCCCATGTGTTACCCACCCTCTGTTGCCTTGTGTTACCCATCACGGTTCTCCCACCCAGCACCCTCTCCTCCCATGTGTTACCCATCTCTGTCCTTGTTGCCCCTGTCTCCATGGTTGCCCACCTTCATACACCCTCTCCTCCCATGTGTTACTCATCTCTGTCCTTGTTGCCCTCTCTCCATGGTTGCCCACCTTCATGCACCCTCTCTTCCCATGTGTTAACCATCTCTGACCTTGTTGTCCCTGTCTCCATGGTTGCCCACCTTCATGCACCCTCTCCCCCCATGCGTTACCCAACCTCTGTTGCCTTGTGTTACCCATCACTGTTCTCCCACCCTGCACCCTCTCCTCCCATGTGTTACCCATCTCTGTCCTTGTTGCCCCTGTCTCCATGGTTGCTCACCTTCATACACCCTCTCCTCCCATGTGTTACTCATCTCTGTCCTTGTTGCCCTCTCTCCTTGGTTGCCCACCTTCATGCACCCTCTCTTCCCATGTGTTAACCATCTCTGACCTTGTCCCTGTCTCCATGGTTGTCCACCTTCATGCACCCTCTCCCCCCATGTGTTACCCAACCTCTGTTGCCTTGTGTTACCCATCACTGTTCTCCCACCCTGCACCCTCTCCTCCCATGTGTTACCCCCCTCTGTCCTTGTTGCCCCTGTCTCCATGGTTGCCCACCTTCATACACCCTCTCCTCCCATGTGTTACTCATCTCTGTCCTTGTTGCCCTCTCTCGATGGTTGACCACCTTCATGCACCCTCTCTTCCCATGTGTTAACCATCTCTTACCTTGTTGTCCCTGTCTCCATGGTTGCCCACCTTCATGCACCCTCTCCTCCCATATGTTACCACCCTCTGTTGCCTTGTGTTACCCATCACTGTTCTCCCACCCTGCACCCTCTCCTCCCATGTGTTACCCATCTCTGTCCTTGTTGCCCCTGTCTCCATGGTTGCCCACCTTCATACACCCTCTCCTCCCATGTGTTACCCATATCTGTCCTTGTTGCCCTCTCTACATGGTTGCCCACCTTCATGCACCCTCTATTCCCATGTGTTAACCATCTCTGACCTTGTTGTCCCTGTCTCAATGGTTGCCCACCTTCATGCACCCTCTCCTCCCATATGTTACCACCCTCTGTTGCCTTGTGTTACCCATCATTGTTCTCCCACCTGCACCCTCTCCTCCCATGTGTTACCCATCTCTGTCCTTGTTGCCCCTGTCTCCATGGTTGCCCACCTTCATACACCCTCTCCTCCCATGTGTTACTCATCTCTGTCCTTGTTGCCCTCTCTCCATGGTTGCCCACCTTCATGCACCCTCTCTTCCCATGTGTTAACCATCTCTGACCTTGTCCCTGTCTCCATGGTTGCCCACCTTCATGCACCCTCTCCCCCCATGTGTTACCCAACCTCTCTTGCCTTGTGTTACCCATCACTGTTCTCCCACCCTGCACCCTCTCCTCCCATGTGTTACTCACCTCTGTCCTTGTTGCCCCGGTCTCCATGTTGCCCACCTTCATACACCCTCTCCTCCCATGTGTTACTCATCTCTGTCCTTGTTGCCCTCTATCGATGGTTGCCCACCTTCATGCACCCTCTCTTCCCATGTGTTAACCATCTCTGACCTTGTTGTCCCTGTCTCCATGGTTGCCCACCTTCATGCACCCTCTCCTCCCATATGTTACCACCCTCTGTTGCCTTGTGTTACCCATCACTGTTCTCCCACCCTGCACCCTCTCCTCCCATGTGTTACCCATCTCTGTCCTTGTTGCCCCTGTCTCCATGGTTGCCCACCTTCATACACCCTCTCCTCCCATGTGTTACCCATCTCTGTCCTTGTTGCCCTCTCTCCATGGTTGCCCACCTTCATGCACCCTCTCTTCCCATGTGTTAACCATCTCTGACCTTGTTGTCCCTGTCTCCATGGTTGCCCACCTTCATGCACCCTGTCCTCCCATGTGTTACCCATCTCTGTCCTTGTTGCCCCTGTCTCCATGGTTGCCCACACATGCACCCTCTCTTCCCATGTTACCCATCTCTGAACTTGTTGCCCCTGTCTCCATGGTTGCCCACCTTCATGCACACTCTTCTCCCATGTGTTACTCACCCTCTGTTGCCTTGTGTTACCCATCACTGTTCTCCCACCCTGCACCCTCTCCTCCCATATGTTACCCATCTCTGTCCTTGTTGCCCTCTCTCCATGGTTGCCCACCTTCATGCACCCTCTCTTCCCATGTGTTAACCATCTCTGACCTTGTTGTCCCTGTCTCCATGGTTGCCCACCTTCATACACCCTCTCCTCCCATGTGTTACTCATCTCTGTCCTTGTTGCCCTCTCTCGATGGTTGCCCACCTTCATGCACCCTCTCTTCCCATGTGTTAACCATCTCTTACCTTGTTGTCCCTGTCTCCATGGTTGCCCACCTTCATGCACCCTCTCCTCCCATATGTTACCACCCTCTGTTGCCTTGTGTTACCCATCACTGTTCTCCCACCCTGCACCCTCTCCTCCCATGTGTTACCCATCTCTGTCCTTGTTGCCCCTGTCTCCATGGTTGCCCACCTTCATACACCCTCTCCTCCCATGTGTTACCCATATCTGTCCTTGTTGCCCTCTCTCCATGGTTGCCCACCTTCATGCACCCTCTCTTCCCATGTGTTAACCATCTCTGACCTTGTTGTCCCTGTCTCAATGGTTGCCCACCTTCATGCACCCTCTCCTCCCATATGTTACCACCCTCTGTTGCCTTGTGTTACCCATCACTGTTCTCCCACCTGCACCCTCTCCTCCCATGTGTTACCCATCTCTGTCCTTGTTGCCCCTGTCTCCATGGTTGCCCACCTTCATACACCCTCTCCTCCCATGTGTTACTCATCTCTGTCCTTGTTGCCCTCTCTCCATGGTTGCCCACCTTCATGCACCCTCTCTTCCCATGTGTTAACCATCTCTGACCTTGTCCCTGTCTCCATGGTTGCCCACCTTCATGCACCCTCTCCCCCCATGTGTTACCCAACCTCTGTTGCCTTGTGTTACCCATCACTGTTCTCCCACCCTGCACCCTCTCCTCCCATGTGTTACTCACCTCGGTCCTTGTTGCCCCGGTCTCCATGTTGCCCACCTTCATACACCCTCTCCTCCCATGTGTTACTCATCTCTGTCCTTGTTGCCCTCTCTCGATGGTTGCCCACCTTCATGCACCCTCTCTTCCCATGTGTTAACCATCTCTGACCTTGTTGTCCCTGTCTCCATGGTTGCCCACCTTCATGCACCCTCTCCTCCCATATGTTACCACCCTCTGTTGCCTTGTGTTACCCATCACTGTTCTCCCACCCTGCACCCTCTCCTCCCATGTGTTACCCATCTCTGTCCTTGTTGCCCCTGTCTCCATGGTTGCCCACCTTCCTACACCCTCTCCTCCCATGTGTTACCCATCTCTGTCCTTGTTGCCCTCTCTCCATGGTTGCCCACCTTCATGCACCCTCTCTTCCCATGTGTTAACCATCTCTGACCTTGTTGTCCCTGTCTCCATGGTTGCCCACCTTCATGCACCCTGTCCTCCCATGTGTTACCCATCTCTGTCCTTGTTGCCCCTGTCTCCATGGTTGCCCACACATGCACCCTCTCTTCCCATGTTACCCATCTCTGAACTTGTTGCCCCTGTCTCCATGGTTGCCCACCTTCATGCACACTCTTCTCCCATGTGTTACCCACCCTCTGTTGCCTTGTGTTACCCATCACTGTTCTCCCACCCTGCACCCTCTCCTCCCATATGTTACCCATCTCTGTCCTTGTTGCCCTCTCTCCATGGTTGCCCACCTTCATGCACCCTCTCTTCCCATGTGTTAACCATCTCTGACCTTGTTGTCCCTGTCTCCATGGTTGCCCACCTTCATGCACCCTGTCCTCCCATGTGTTACCCATCTCTGTCCTTGTTGCCCCTGTCTCCATGGTTGCCCACACATGCACCCTCTCTTCCCATGTTACCCATCTCTGAACGTGTTGCCCCTGTCTCCATGGTTGCCCACCTTCATGCACACTCTTCTCCCATGTGTTACCCAACCTCTGTTGCCTTGTGTTACCCATCACTGTTCTCCCACCCTGCACCCTCTCCTCCCATGTGTTACCCACCTCTGTCCTTGTTGCCCCTGTGTCCATGGTTGCCCACCTTCATACACCCTCTCCTCCCATGTGTTACTCATCTCTGTCCTTGTTGCCCTCTCTCGATGGTTGCCCACCTTCATGCACCCTCTCTTCCCATGTGTTAACCATCTCTTACCTTGTTGTCCCTGTCTCCATGGTTGCCCACCTTCATGCACCCTCTCCTCCCATATGTTACCACCCTCTGTTGCCTTGTGTTACCCATCACTGTTCTCCCACCCTGCACCCTCTCCTCCCATGTGTTACCCATCTCTGTCCTTGTTGCCCCTGTCTCCATGGTTGCCCACCTTCATACACCCTCTCCTCCCATGTGTTACCCATATCTGTCCTTGTTGCCCTCTCTCCATGGTTGCCCACCTTCATGCACCCTCTCTTCCCATGTGTTAACCATCTCTGACCTTGTTGTCCCTGTCTCAATGGTTGCCCACCTTCATGCACCCTCTCCTCCCATATGTTACCACCCTCTGTTGCCTTGTGTTACCCATCACTGTTCTCCCACCTGCACCCTCTCCTCCCATGTGTTACCCATCTCTGTCCTTGTTGCCCCTGCCTCCATGGTTGCCCACCTTCATACACCCTCTCCTCCCATGTGTTACTCATATCTGTCCTTGTTGCCCTCTCTCCATGGTTGTCCACCTTCATGCACCCTCTCTTCCCATGTGTTAACCATCTCTGACCTTGCCCCTGTCTCCATGGTTGCCCACCTTCATACACCCTCTCGTCCCATGTGTTACTCATCTCTGTCCTTGTTGCCCTCTCTCGATGGTTGCCCACCTTCATGCACCCTCTCTTCCCATGTGTTAACCATCTCTGACCTTGTTGTCCTGTCTGCATGGTTGCCCACCTTCATGCACCCTCTCCTCCCATATGTTACCACCCTCTGTTGCCTTGTGTTACCCATCACTGTTCTCCCACCCTGCAACCTCTCCTCCCATGTGTTACCCATCTCTATCCTTGTTGCCCCTGTCTCCATGGTTGCCCACCTTCATACACCCTCTCCTCCCATGTGTTACCCATCTCTGTCCTTGTTGCCCTCTCTCCATGGTTGCCCACCTTCATGCACCCTGTCCTCCCATGTGTTACCCACCCTCTGTTGCCTTGTGTTACCCATCACTGTTATCCCACCCTGCACCCTCTCCTCCCATGTGTTACCCATCTCTGTCCTTGTTGCCCCTGTCTCCATGGTTGCCCACACATGCACCCTCTCTTCCCATGTTACCCATCTTTGAACGTGTTGCCCCTGTCTCCATGGTTGCCCACCTTCATGCACACTCTTCTCCCACGTGTTACCCACCCTCTGTTGCCTTGTGTTACCCATCACTGTTCTCCCACACTGCACCCTCTCCTCCCATGTGTTACCCATCTCTGTCCTTGTTGCCCCTGTCTCCATGGTTGCCCACCTTCATACACCCACTCCTCCCATGTGTTACTCATCTCTGTCCTTGTTGCCCTCTCTCCATGGTTGCCCACCTTCATGCACCCTCTCTTCCCATGTGTTAACCATCTCTGACCTTGTCCCTGTCTCCATGGTTGCCCACCTTCATGCACCCTCTCCCCCCAAGTGTTACCCAACCTCTGTTGCCTTGTGTTACCCATCATTGTTCTCCCACCCTGCACCCTCTCCTCCCATGTGTTACTCACCTCTGTCCTTGTTGCCCCGGTCTCCATGTTGCCCACCTTCATACACCCTCTCCCATGTGTTACTCATCTCTGTCCTTGTTGCCCTCTCTCGATGGTTGCCCACCTTCATGCACCCTCTCTTCCCATGTGTTAACCATCTCTGACCTTGTTGTCCCTGTCTCCATGGTTGCCCACCTTCATGCACCCTCTCCTCCCATATGTTACCACCCTCTGTTGCCTTGTGTTACCCATCACTGTTCTCCCACCCTGCACCCTCTCCTCCCATGTGTTACCCATCTCTGTCCTTGTTGCCCCTGTCTCCATGGTTGCCCACCTTCATACACCCTCTCCTCCCATGTGTTACCCATCTCTGTCCTTGTTGCCCTCTCTCCATGGTTGCCCACCTTCATGCACCCTCTCTTCCCATGTGTTAACCATCTCTGACCTTGTTGTCCCTGTCTCCATGGTTGCCCACCTTCATGCACCCTGTCCTCCCATGTGTTACCCATCTCTGTCCTTGTTGCCCCTGTCTCCATGGTTGCCCACACATGCACCCTCTCTTTCCCATGTTACCCATCTCTGAACGTGTTGCCCCTGTCTCCATGGTTGCCCACCTTCATGCACACTCTTCTCCCACGTGTTATCCACCCTCTGTTGCCTTGTGTTACCCATCACTGTTCTCCCACACTGCACCCTCTCCTCCCATGTGTTACCCATCTCTGTCCTTGTTGCCCCTGTCTCTATGGTTGCCCACCTTCATACACCCACTCCTCCCATGTGTTACTCATCTCTGTCCTTGTTGCCCTCTCTCCATGGTTGCCCACCTTCATGCACCCTCTCTTCCCATGTGTTAACCATCTCTGACCTTGTCCCTGTCTCCATGGTTGCCCACCTTCATGCACCCTCTCCTCCCATGTGTTACCCACCCTCTGTTGCCTTGTGTTACCCATCACTGTTCTCCCACCCTGAACCCTCTCTTCCCATGTGTTACTGATCTCTGTCCTTGTTGCCCCTGTCTCCATGGTTTCCCACCTTCATACACCCTCTCCTCCCATGTGTTACTCATCTCTGTCCTTGTTGCCCTCTCTCCATGGTTGCCCACCTTCATGCACCCTCTCTTCCCATGTGTTAACCATCTCTGACCTTGTTGTCCCTGTCTCCATGGTTGCCCACCTTCATGCACCCTCTCCCTCCATGTGTTACCCAACCTCTGTTGCCTTGTGTTACCCATCACTGTTCTCCCACCCTGCACCTTCTCCTCCCATGTGTTACCCATCTCTGTCCTTGTTGCCCCAGTCTCCATGGTTGCCCACCTTCATACACCCTCTCCTCCCATGTGTTACTCATCTCTGTCCTTGTTGCCCTCTCTCGATGGTTGCCCACCTTCATGCACCCTCTCTTCCCATGTGTTAACCATCTCTGACCTTTCCCTGTCTCCATGGTTGCCCACCTTCATGCACCCTCTCCCCCCATGTGTTACCGAACCTCTGTTGCCTTGTGTTACCCATCACTGTTCTCCCACCCTGCACCCTCTCCTCCCATGTGTTACCCACCTCTGTCCTTGTTGCCCCTGTCTCCATGGTTGCCCACCTTCATACACCCTCTCCTCCCATGTGTTACCCATCTCTGTCCTTGTTGCCCTCTCTCCATGGTTGCCCACCTTCATGCACCCTGTCCTCCCATGTGTTACCCACCCTCTGTTGCCTTGTGTTACCCATCACTGTTCTCCCACCCTGCACCCTCTCCTCCCATGTGTTACCCATCTCTGTCCTTGTTGCCCCTGTCTCCATGGTTGCCCACACATGCACCCTCTCTTCCCATGTTACCCATCTTTGAACGTGTTGCCCCTGTCTCCATGGTTGCCCACCTTCATGCACACTCTTCTCCCACGTGTTACCCACCCTCTGTTGCCTTGTGTTACCCATCACTGTTCTCCCACACTGCACTCTCTCCTCCCATGTGTTACCCATCTCTGTCCTTGTTGCCCCTGTCTCCATGGTTGCCCACCTTCATACACCCACTCCTCCCATGTGTTACTCATCTCTGTCCTTTTTGCCCTCTCTCCATGGTTGCCCACCTTCATGCACCCTCTCTTCCCATGTGTTAACCATCTCTGACCTTGTCCCTGTCTCCATGGTTGCCCACCTTCATGCACCCTCTCCTCCCATGTGTTACCCACCCTCTGTTGCCTTGTGTTACCCATCACTGTAATCTCCCACCCTGAACCCTCTCTTCCCATGTGTTACTGATCTCTGTCCTTGTTGCCCCTGTCTCCATGGTTTCCCACCTTCATACACCCTCTCCTCCCATGTGTTACTCATCTCTGTCCTTGTTGCCCTCTCTCCATGGTTGCCCACCTTCATGCACCCTCTCTTCCCATGTGTTAACCATCTCTGACCTTGTTGTCCCTGTCTCCATGGTTGCCCACCTTCATGCACCCTCTCCCTCCATGTGTTACCCAACCTCTGTTGCCTTGTGTTACCCATCACTGTTCTCCCACCCTGCACCCTCTCCTCCCATGTGTTACCCATCTCTGTCCTTGTTGCCCTAGTCTCCATGGTTGCCCACCTTCATACACCCTCTCCTCCCATGTGTTACTCATCTCTGTCCTTGTTGCCCTCTCTCGATGGTTGCCCACCTTCATGCACCCTCTCTACCCATGTGTTAACCATCTATGACCTTTCCCTGTCTCCATGGTTGCCCACCTTCATGCACCCTCTCCTCCCATGTGTTACTCATCTCTGTCCTTGTTGCCCTCTCTCCATGGTTGCCCACCTTCATGCACCCTCTCTTCCCATGTGTTAACCATCTCTGACCTTGTTGTCCCTGTCTCCATGGTTGCCCACCTTCATGCACCCTCTCCCTCCATGTGTTACCGAACCTCTGTTGCCTTGTGTTACCCATCACTGTTCTCCCACCCTGCACCCTCTCCTCCCATGTGTTACCCACCTCTGTCCTTGTTGCCCCTGTCTCCATGGTTGCCCACCTTCATACACCCTCTCGTCCCATGTGTTACTCATCTCTGTCCTTGTTGCCCTCTCTCGATGGTTGCCCACCTTCATGCACCCTCTCCTCCCATGTGTTACCCATCTCTGTCCTTGTTGCCCTCTCTCCATGGTTGCCCACCTTCATGCACCCTGTCCTCCCATGTGTTACCCACCCTCTGTTGCCTTGTGTTACCCATCACTGTTCTCCCACCCTGCACCCTCTCCTCCCATGTGTTACCCATCTCTGTCCTTGTTGCCCCTGTCTCCATGGTTGCCCACCTTCATACACCCTCTCCTCCCATGTGTTACTCATCTCTGTCCTTGTTGCCCTCTCTCCGTGGTTGCCCACCTTCATGCACCCTCTCTTCCCATGTGTTAACCATCTCTGACCTTGTTGTCCCTGTCTCCATGGTTGCCCACCTTCATGCACCCTCTCCTCCCATGTGTTACCCACCCTCTGTTGCCTTGTGTTACCCATCACTGTTCTCCCACCCTGGACCCTCTCCTCCCATGTGTTACCCACCTCTGTCCTTGTTGCCCCTGTCTCCATGGTTGCCCACCTTCATACACCCTCTCCTCCCATGTTTTACTCATCTCTGTCCTTGTTGCCCTCTCTAGATGGTTGCCCACCTTCATACACCCTCTCCTCCCATGTGTTATCCATCTCTGTCCTTGTTGCCCTCTCTCCATGGTTGCCCACCTTCATGCACCCTGTCCTCCCATGTGTTACCCACCCTCTGTTGCCTTGTGTTACCCATCACTGTTCTCCCACCCTGCACCCTCTCCTCCCATGTGTTACCCATCTCTGTCCTTCTTGCCCCTGTCTCCATGGTTGCCCACCTTCATACACCCTCTCCTCCCATGTGTTACTCATCTCTGTCCTTGTTGCCCTCTCTCCATGGTTGCCCACCTTCATGCACCCTCTCTTCCCATGTGTTAACCATCTCTGACCTTGTCCCTGTCTCCATGGTTGGCCACCTTCATGCACCCTCTCCCCCCCATGTGTAACGCAACCTCTGTTGCCTTGTGTTACCCATCACTGTTCTCCCACCCTGCACCCTCTCCTCCCATGTGTTACCCACCTCTGTCCTTGTTGCCCCTGTCTCCATGGTTGCCCACCTTCATACACCCTCTCCTCCCATGTGTTACTCATCTCTGTCCTTGTTGCCCTCTCTCGGTGGTTGCCCACCTTCATGCACCCTCTCTTCCCATGTGTTAACCATCTCTGACCTTGTTGTCCCTGTTTCCATGGTTGCCCACCTTCATGCACCCTCTCCTCCCATATGTTACCACCCTCTGTTGCCTTGTGTTACCCATCACTGTTCTCCCACTTTGCACCCTCTCCTCCCATGTGTTACCCATCTCTGTCCTTGTTGCCCCTGTCTCCATGGTTGCCCACCTTCATACACCCTCTCCTCCCATGTGTTACCCATCTCTGTCCTTGTTGCCCTCTCTCCATGGTTGCCCACCTTCAGGCACCCTCTCTTTCCATGTGTTAACCATCTCTGACCTTGTTGTCCCTGTCTCCATGGTTGCCCACCTTCATGCACCCTTTCCCCCATGTGTTACCCAATCTCTGTTGCCTTGTGTTACCCATCACTGTTCTCCCACCCTGCACCCTCTCCTCCCATGTGTTACCCATCTCTGTCCTTGTTGCCCCGGTCTCCATGGTTGCCCACCTTCATACACCCTCTCCTCCCATGTGTTACTCATCTCTGTCCTTGTTGCCCTCTCTCCATGGTTGCCCACCTTCATGCACCCTCTCCTCCCATATGTTACCACCCTCTGTTGCCTTGTGTTACCCATCACTGTTCTCCCACCCTGCACCCTCTCCTCCCATGTGTTACCCATCTCTGTCCTTGTTGCCCTTGTCTCCATGGTTGCCCACCTTCATACACCCTCTCCTCCCATGTGTTACCCATATCTGTCCTTGTTGCCCTCTCTCCATGGTTGCCCACCTTCATGCACCCTCTCTTCCCATGTGTTAACCATCTCTGACCTTGTTGTCCCTGTCTCAATGGTTGCCCACCTTCATGCACCCTCTCCCCCCATGTGTTAACCAACCTCTGTTGCCTTGTGTTACCCATCACTGTTCTCCCACCCTGCACCCTCTCCTCCCATGTGTTACCCATCTCTGTCCTTGTTGCCCCTGTCTCCATGGTTGCCCACCTTCATACACCCTCTCCTCCCATGTGTTACTCATCTCTGTCCTTGCTGCCCTCTCTCCATGGTTGCCCACCTTCATGCACCCTCTCTTCCCATGTGTTAACCATCTCTGACCTTGTCCCTGTCTCCATGGTTGCCGACCTTCATGCACCCTCTCCCCCCATGTGTTACCCAACCTCTGTTGCCTTGTGTTACCCATCACTGTTCTCCCACCCTGCACCCTCTCCTCCCATGTGTTACTCACCTCTGTCCTTGTTGCCCCGGTCTCCATGTTGCCCACCTTCATACACCCTCTCCTCCCATGTGTTACTCATCTCTGTCCTTGTTGCCCTCTCTCGATGGTTGCCCACCTTCATGCACCCTCCCTTCCCATGTGTTAACCATCTCTGACCTTGTTGTCCCTGTCTCCATGGTTGCCCACCTTCATGCACCCTCTCCTCCCATATGTTACCACCCTCTGTTGCCTTGTGTTACCCATCACTGTTCTCCCACCCTGCACCCTCTCCTCCCATGTGTTACCCATCTCTGTCCTTGTTGCCCCTGTCTCCATAGTTGCCCACCTTCATACACCCTCTCCTCCCATGTGTTACCCATCTCTGTCCTTGTTGCCCTCTCTCGATGGTTGCCCACCTTCATGCACCCTCTCTTCCCATGTGTTAACCATCTCTGACCTTGTTGTCCCTGTCTCCATGGTTGCCCACCTTCATGCACCCTCTCCTCCCATATGTTACCACCCTCTGTTGCCTTGTGTTACCCATCACTGTTGTCCCACCCTGCACCCTCTCCTCCCATGTGTTACCCATCTCTGTCCTGGTTGCCCCTGTCTCCATGGTTGCCCACCTTCATACACCCTCTCCTCCCATGTGTTACCCATCTCTGTCCTTGTTGCCCTCTCTCCATGGTTGCCCACCTTCATGCACCCTCTCTTCCCATGTGTTAACCATCTCTGACCTTGTTGTCCCTGTCTCCATGGTTGCCCACCTTCATGCACCCTGTCCTCCCATGTGTTACCCATCTCTGTCCTTGTTGCCCCTGTCTCCATGGTTGCCCACCTTCATGCACCC
Organism: Ambystoma mexicanum; assembly: GCF_040938575.1. Lineage (NCBI taxonomy): Eukaryota > Metazoa > Chordata > Amphibia > Caudata > Ambystomatidae > Ambystoma > Ambystoma mexicanum. The sequence continues at coordinate 543,082,879 of NC_090932.1, forward strand.
TCTCCTCCGATGTTACCCATCTCTGAACTTGTTGCCCCTGTCTCCATGGTTGCCCACCTTCATGCACCCTCTTCTCCCATGTGTTACCCAACCTCTGTTGCCTTGTGTTACCCATCACTGTTCTCACACGCTGCACCCTCTCCTCCCATGTGTTACCCATCTCTGTCCTTGTTGCCCCTGTCTCCATGGTTGCCCACCTTCATACACCCTCTCCTCCCATGTGTTACTCATCTCTGTCCTTGTTGCCCTCTCTCCATGGTTGCCCACCTTCATGCACCCTCTCTTCCCATGTGTTAACCATCTCTGACCTTGTTGTCCCTGTCTCCATGGTTGCCCACCTTCATGCACCCTCTCCTCCCATGTGTTACCCACCCTCTGTTGCCTTGTGTTACCCATCACTGTTCTCCCACCCTGCACCCTCTCCTCCCATGTGTTACCCATCTCTGTCCTTGTTGCCCCTGTCTCCATGGTTGCCCACCTTCATACACCCTCTCCTCCCATGTGTTACTCATCTCTGTCCTTGTTGCCCTCTCTCCGTGGTTGCCCACCTTCATGCACCCTCTCTTCCCATGTATTAACCATCTCTGACCTTGTTGTCCCTGTCTCCATGGTTGCCCACCTTCATGCACCCTCTCCTCCCATGTGTTACCCACCCTCTGTTGCCTTGTGTTACCCATCACTGTTCTCTCACCCTGTACCCTCTCCTCCCATGTGTTACCCATCTCTTTCCTTGTTGACCCTGTCTCCATGGTTGCCCACCTTCATACACCCTCTCCTCCCATGTGTTACTCATCTCTGTCCTTGTTGCCCTCTCTCGATGGTTGCCCACCTTCATGCACCCTCTCTTCCCATGTGTTAACCATCTCTGACCTTGTTGTCCCTGTCTCCATGGTTGCCCACCTTCATGCACCCTCTCCCCCCATGTGATACCCAACCTCTGTTGCCTTGTGTTACCCATCACTGTTCTCCCACCCTGCACCCTCTCCTCCCATGTGTTACCCATCTCTGTCCTTGTTGCCCCGGTCTCCATGGTTGCCCACCTTCATACACCCTCTCCTCCCATGTGTTACTCATCTCTGTCCTTGTTGCCCTCTCTCCATGGTTGCCCACCTTCATGCACCCTCTCCTCCCATATGTTACCACCCTCTGTTGCCTTGTGTTACCCATCACTGTTCTCCCACCCTGCACCCTCTCCTCCCATGTGTTACCCATCTCTGTCCTTGTTGCCCTTGTCTCCATGGTTGCCCACCTTCATACACCCTCTCCTCCCATGTGTTACCCATATCTGTCCTTGTTGCCCTCTCTCCATGGTTGCCCACCTTCATGCACCCTCTCTTCCCATGTGTTAACCATCTCTGACCTTGTTGTCCCTGTCTCAATGGTTGCCCACCTTCATGCACCCTCTCCCCCCATGTGTTAACCAACCTCTGCTGCCTTGTGTTACCCATCACTGTTCTCCCACCCTGCACCCTCTCCTCCCATGTGTTACCCATCTCTGTCCTTGTTGCCCCTGTCTCCATGGTTGCCCACCTTCATACACCCTCTCCTCCCATGTGTTACTCATCTCTGTCCTTGTTGCCCTCTCTCCATGGTTGCCCACCTTCATGCACCCTCTCTTCCCATGTGTTAACCATCTCTGACCTTGTCCCTGTCTCCATGGTTGCCGACCTTCATGCACCCTCTCCCCCCATGTGTTACCCAACCTCTGTTGCCTTGTGTTACCCATCACTGTTCTCCCAACCTGCACCCTCTCCTCCCATGTGTTACTCACCTCTGTCCTTGTTGCCCCGGTCTCCATGTTGCCCACCTTCATACACCCTCTCCTCCCATGTGTTACTCATCTCTGTCCTTGTTGCCCTCTCTCGATGGTTGCCCACCTTCATGCACCCTCCCTTCCCATGTGTTAACCATCTCTGACCTTGTTGTCCCTGTCTCCATGGTTGCCCACCTTCATGCACCCTCTCCTCCCATATGTTACCACCCTCTGTTGCCTTGTGTTACCCATCACTGTTGTCCCACCCTGCACCCTCTCCTCCCATGTGTTACCCATCTCTGTCCTGGTTGCCCCTGTCTCCATGGTTGCCCACCTTCATATACCCTCTCCTCCCATGTGTTACCCATCTCTGTCCTTGTTGCCCTCTCTCCATGGTTGCCCACCTTCATGCACCCTCTCTTCCCATGTGTTAACCATCTCTGACCTTGTTGTCCCTGTCTCCATGGTTGCCCACCTTCATGCACCCTGTCCTCCCATGTGTTACCCATCTCTGTCCTTGTTGCCCCTGTCTCCATGGTTGCCCACCTTCATGCACCCTCTCCTCCGATGTTACCCATCTCTGAACTTGTTGCCCCTGTCTCCATGGTTGCCCACCTTCATGCACCCTCTTCTCCCACGTGTTACCCAACCTCTGTTGCCTTGTGTTACCCATCACTGTTCTCCCACGCTGCACCCTCTCCTCCCATGTGTTACCCATCTCTGTCCTTGTTGCCCCTGTCTCCATGGTTGCCCACCTTCATACACCCTCTCCTCCCATGTGTTACTCATCTCTGTCCTTGTTGCCCTCTCTCCATGGTTGCCCACCTTCATGCACCCTCTCTTCCCATGTATTAACCATCTCTGACCTTGTTGTCCCTGTCTCCATGGTTGCCCACCTTCATGCACCCTCTCCTCCCATGTGTTACCCACCCTCTGTTGCCTTGTGTTACCCATCACTGTTCTCTCACCCTGCACCCTCTCCTCCCATGTGTTAACCATCTCTGACCTTGTTGTCCCTGTCTCCATGGTTGCCCACCTTCATGCACCCTCTCCTCCCATGTGTTACCCACCCTCTGTTGCCTTGTGTTACCCATCACTGTTCTCCCACCCTGCACCCTCTCCTCCCATGTGTTACCAATCTCTGTCCTTGTTGCCCCTGTCTCCATGGTTGCCCACCTTCATACACCCTCTCCTCCCATGTGTTACTCATCTCTGTCCTTGTTGCCCTCTCTCCATGGTTGCCCACCTTCATGCACCCTCTCTTCCCATGTGTTAACCATCTCTGACCTTGTTGTCCCTGTCTCCATGGTTGCCCACCTTCATGCACCCTCTCCCCCCATGTGTTACCCAACCTCTGTTGCCTTGTGTTACCCATCACTGTTCTCCCACCCTGCACCCTCTCCTCCCATGTGTTACCCATCTCTGTCCTTGTTGCACCTGTCTCCATGGTTGCCCACCTTCATACACCCTCTCCTCCCATGTGTTACTCATCTCTGTCCTTGTTGCCCTCTCTCCATGGTTGCCCACCTTCATGCACCCTCTCTTCCCATGTGTTAACCATCTCTGACCTTGTCCCTGTCTCCATGGTTGCCCACCTTCATGCACCCTCTCCCCCGATATGTTACCCAACCTCTGTTGCCTTGTGTTACCCATCACTGTTCTCCCACCCTGCACCCTCTCCTCCCATGTGTTACCCACCTCTGTCCTTGTTGCCCCTGTCTCCATGGTTGCCCACCTTCATACACCCTCTCCTCCCATGTGTTACTCATCTCTGTCCTTGTTGCCCTCTCCCGATGGTTTCCCACCTTCATGCACCCTCTCTTCCCATGTGTTAACCATCTCTGACCTTGTTGTCCCTTTCTCCATGGTTGCCCACCTTCATGCACCCTCTCCCCCCATGTGTTACCCAACCTCTGTTGCCTTGTGTTACCCATCACTGTTCTCCCACCCTGCACCCTCTCCTCCCATGTGTTACCCATCTCTGTCCTTGTTGCCCCTGTCTCTATGGTTGCCCACCTTCATACACCCTCTCCTCCCATGTGTTACTCATTTCTGTCCTTGTTGCCCTCTCTCCATGGTTGCCCACCTTCATGCACCCTCTCTTCCCATGTGTTAACCATCTCTGACCTTGTCCCTGTCTCCATGGTTGCCCACCTTCATGCACCCTCTCCCCCCATGTGTTACCCAACCTCTGTTGCCTTGTGTTACCCATCACTGTTCTCCCAGCCTGCACCCTCTCCTCCCATGTGTTACCCACCTCTGTCCTTGTTGCCCCTGTCTCCATGGTTGCCCTCCTTCATACACCCTCTCCTCCCATGTGTTATTCATCTCTCTCCTTGTTGCCCTCTCTCGATGGTTGCCCAGCTTCATGCACCCTCTCTTCCCAGTTGTTAACCATCTCTGACCTTGTTGTCCCTGTTTCCATGGTTGCCCACCTTCATGCACCCTCTCCTCCCTTGTGTTACCCATCTCTGTCCTTGTTGCCCTCTCTCCATGGTTGCCCACCTTCATGCACCCTCTCGTCCCATGTGTTAACCATCTCTGACCTTGTTGTCCCTGTCTCCATGGTTGCCCACCTTCATGCACCCTGTCCTCCCATGTTTTACCCATCTCTGTCCTTGTTGCCCCTGTCTCCATGGTTGCCCACCTTCATGCACCCTCTCTTCCCATGTTACCCATCTCTGAACTTGTTGCCCCTGTCTCCATGGTTGCCCACCTTCATGCACCCTCTTCTCCCATGTGTTACCCACCCTCTGTTGCCTTGTGTTACCCATCACTGTTCTCCCACCCTGCACCGTCTCCTCCCATATGTTACCCATCTCTGTCCTTGTTGCCCCTGTCTCCATGGTTGCCCACCTTCATACACCCTCTCCTCCCATGTGTTACTTATCTCTGTCCTTGTTGCCCTCTCTCCATGGTTGCCCACCTTCATGCACCCTCTCTTCCCATGTGTTAACCATCTCTGACCTTGTTGTCCCTGTCTCCATGGTTGCCCACCTTCATGCACCCTCTCCTCCCATGTGTTACCCACCCTCTGTTGCCTTGTGTTACCCATCACTGTTCTCCCACCCTGCACCCTCTCCTCCCATGTGTTACCCATCTCTGTCCTTGTTGCCCCTGTCTCCATGGTTGCCCACCTTCATGCACCCTCTCTTCCCATGTGTTACTCATCTCTGTCCTTGTTGCCCTCTCTCCATGATTGCCCACCTTCATGCACCCTCTCTTCCCATGTCTTAACCATCTCTGACTTGTTGTCCCTGTCTCCATGGTTGCCCACCTTCATGCACCCTCTCCTCCCATGTGTTACCCACCCTCTGTTGCCTTGTGTTACCCATCACTGTTCTCCCACCCTGCACCCTCTCCTCCCATGTGTTACCCATCTCTGTCCTTGTTGCCCCTGTCTCCATGGTTGCCCACCTTCATGCACCCTGTCCTCCCATGTGTTACCCATCTCTGTCCTTGTTGCCCCTGTCTCCATGGTTGCCCACACATGCACCCTCTCTTCCCATGTTACCCATCTCTGAACTTGTTGCCGCAGTCTCCATGGTTGCCCACCTTCATGCACACTCTTCTCCCATGTGTTACCCACCCTCTGTTGCCTTGTGTTACCCATCACTGTTCTCCCACCCTGCACCCTCTCCTCCCATGTGTTACCCATCTCTGTCCTTGTTGCCCTCTCTCCATGGTTGCCCACCCTTATGCACCCTCTCTTCCCATGTGTTAACCATCTCTGACCTTGTTGTCCCTGTCTCCATGGTTGCCCACCTTCATGCACCCTGTCCTCCCATGTGTTACCCATCTCTGTCCTTGTTGCCACTGTCTTCATGGTTGCCCACACATGCACCCTCTCTTCCCATGTTACCCATCTCTGAATGTGTTGCCCCTGTCTCCATGGTTGCCCACCTTCATGCACACTCTTCTCCCATGTGTTACCCAACCTCTGTTGCCTTGTGTTACCCATCACTGTTCTCCCACCCTGCACCCTCTCCTCCCATGTGTTACCCACCTCTGTCCTTGTTGCCCCTGTCTCCATGGTTGCCCACCTTCATACACCCTCTCCTCCCATGTGTTACTCATCTCTGTCCTTGTTGCCCTCTCTCGATGGTTGCCCACCTTCATGCACCCTCTCTTCCCATGTGTTAACCATCTCTTACCTTGTTGTCCCTGTCTCCATGGTTGCCCACCTTCATGCACCCTCTCCTCCCATATGTTACCACCCTCTGTTGCCTTGTGTTACCCATCACTGTTCTCCCACCCTGCACCCTCTCCTCCCATGTGTTACCCATCTCTGTCCTTGTTGCCCCTGTCTCCATGGTTGCTCACCTTCATACACCCTCTCCTCCCATGTGTTACTCATCTCTGTCCTTGTTGCCCTCTCTCCATGGTTGCCCACCTTCATGCACCCTCTCTTCCCATGGGTTAACCATCTCTGACCTTGTCCCTGTCTCCATGGTTGCCCACCTTCATGCACCCTCTCCCCCCATGCGTTACCCAACCTCTGTTGCCTTGTGTTACCCATCACTGTTCTCCCACCCTGCACCCTCTCCTCCCATGTGTTACCCACCTCTGTCCTTGTTGCCCCTGTCTCCATGGTTGCCCACCTTCATACACCCTCTCCTCCCATGTGTTACTCATCTCTGTCCTTGTTGCCCTCTCTCGATGGTTGCCCACCTTCATGCACCCTCTCTTCCCATGTGTTAACCATCTCTTACCTTGTTGTCCCTGTCTCCATGGTTGCCCACCTTCATGCACCCTCTCCTCCCATATGTTACCACCCTCTGTTGCCTTGTGTTACCCATCACTGTTCTCCCACCCTGCACCCTCTCCTCCCATGTGTTACCCATCTCTGTCCTTGTTGCCCCTGTCTCCATGGTTGCCCACCTTCATACACCCTCTGCTCCCATGTGTTACCCATATCTGTCCTTGTTGCCCTCTCTCCATGGTTGCCCACCTTCATGCACCCTCTCTTCCCATGTGTTAACCATCTCTGACCTTGTTGTCCCTGTCTCAATGGTTGCCCACCTTCATGCACCCTCTCCTCCCATATGTTACCACCCTCTGTTGCCCTGTGTTACCCATCACTGTTCTCCCACCTGCACCCTCTCCTCCCATGTGTTACCCATCTCTGTCCTTGTTGCCCCTGTCTCCATGGTTGCCCACCTTCATACACCCTCTCCTCCCATGTGTTACTCATCTCTGTCCTTGTTGCCCTCTCTCCATGGTTGCCCACCTTCATGCACCCTCTCTTCCCATGTGTTAACCATCTCTGACCTTGTCCCTGTCTCCATGGTTGCCCACCTTCATGCACCCTCTCCCCCCATGTGTTACCCAACCTCTGTTGCCTTGTGTTACCCATCACTGTTCTCCCACCCTGCACCCTCTCCTCCCATGTGTTACTCACCTCTGTCCTTGTTGCCCCGGTCTCCATGTTGCCCACCTTCATACACCCTCTCCTCCCATGTGTTACTCATCTCTGTCCTTGTTGCCCTCTCTCGATGGTTCCCCACCTTCATGCACCCTCTCTTCCCATGTGTTAACCATCTCTGACCTTGTTGTCCCTGTCGCCATGGTTGCCCACCTTCATGCACCCGCTCCTCCCATATGTTACCACCCTCTGTTGCCTTGTGTTACCCATCACTGTTCTCCCACCCTGCACCCTCTCCTCCCATGTGTTACCCATCTCTGTCCTTGTTGCCCCTGTCTCCATGGTTGCCCACCTTCATACACCCTCTCCTCCCATGTGTTACCCATCTCTGTCCTTGTTGCCCTCTCTCCATGGTTGCCCACCTTCATTCACCCTCTCTTCCCATGTGTTAACCATCTCTGACCTTGTTGTCCCTTTCTCCATGGTTGCCCACCTTCATGCACCCTGTCCTCCCATGTGTTACCCATCTCTGTCCTTGTTGCCCCTGTCTCCATGGTTGCCCACACATGCACCCTCTCTTCCCATGTTACCCATCTCTGAACTTGTTGCCTCAGTCTCCATGGTTGCCCACCTTCATGCACACTCTTCTCACATGTGTTACCCACCCTCTGTTGCCTTGTGTTACCCATCACTGTTCTCCCACCCTGCACCCTCTCCTCCCATGTGTTACCCATCTCTGTCCTTGTTGCCCTCTCTCCATGGTTGCCCACCCTTATGCACCCTCTCTTCCCATGTGTTAACCATCTCTGACCTTGTTGTCCCTGTCTCCATGGTTGCCCACCTTCATGCACCCTGTCTTCCTATGTGTTACCCATCTCTGTCCTTGTTGCCCCTGTCTCCATGGTTGCCCACACATGCACCCTCTCTTCCCATGTTACCCATCTCTGAATGTGTTGCCCCTGTCTCCATGGTTGCCCACCTTCATGCACACTCTTCTCCCATGTGTTACCCAACCTCTGTTGCCTTGTGTTACCCATCACTGTTCTCCCACCCTGCACCCTCTCCTCCCATGTGTTACCCACCTCTGTCCTTGTTGCCCCTGTCTCCATGGTTGCCCACCTTCATACACCCTCTCCTCCCATGTGTTACTCATCTCTGTCCTTGTTGCCCTCTCTCGATGGTTGCCCACCTTCATGCACCCTCTCTTCCCATGTGTTAACCATCTCTTACCTTGTTGTCCCTGTCTCCATGGTTGCCCACCTTCATGCACCCTCTCCTCCCATATGTTACCACCCTCTGTTGCCTTGTGTTACCCATCACTGTTCTCCCACCCTGCACCCTCTCCTCCCATGTGTTACCCATCTCTGTCCTTGTTGCCCCTGTCTCCATGGTTGCCCACCTTCATACACCCTCTCCTCCCATGTGTTACCCATATCTGTCCTTGTTGCCCTCTCTCCATGGTTGCCCACCTTCATGCACCCTCTCTTCCCATGTGTTAACCATCTCTGACCTTGTTGTCCCTGTCTCAATGGTTGACCACCTTCATGCACCCTCTCCTCCCATATGTTACCACCCTCTGTTGCCTTGTGTTACCCATCACTGTTCTCCCACCTGCACCCTCTCCTCCCATGTGTTACCCATCTCTATCCTTGTTGCCCCTGTCTCCATGGTTGCCCACCTTCATACACCCTCTCCTCCCATGTGTTACTCATCTCTGTCCTTGTTGCCCTCTCTCCATGTTTGCCCACCTTCATGCACCCTCTCTTCCCATGTGTTAACCATCTCTGACCTTGTCCAGTCTCCATGGTTGCCCACCTTCATGCACCCTCTCCCCCCATGTGTTACCCAACCTCTGTTGCCTTGTGTTACCCATCACTGTTCTCCCACCCTGCACCCTCTCCTCCCATGTGTTACTCACCTCTGTCCTTGTTGCCCCGGTCTCCATGTTGCCCACCTTCATACACCCTCTCCTCCCATGTGTTACTCATCTCTGTCCTTGTTGCCCTCTCTCGATGGTTGCCCACCTTCATGCACCCTCTCTTCCCATGTTTTAACCATCTCTGACCTTGTTGTCCCTGTCTCCATGGTTGCCCACCTTCATGCACCCTCTCCTCCCATATGTTACCACCCTCTGTTGCCTTGTGTTACCCATCACTGTTCTCCCACCCTGCACCCTCTCCTCCCATGTGTTACCCATCTCTGTCCTTGTTGCCCCTGTGTCCATGGTTGCCCACCTTCATACACCCTCTCCTCCCATGTGTTACCCATCTCTGTCCTTGTTGCCCTCTCTCCATGGTTGCCCACCTTCATGCACCCTCTCTTCCCATGTGTTAACCATCTCTGACCTTGTTGTCCCTGTCTCCATGGTTGCCCACCTTCATGCACCCTGTCCTCCCATGTGTTACCCATCTCTGTCCTTGTTGCCCCTGTCTCCATGGTTGCCCAGACATGCACCCTCTCTTCCCATGTTACCCATCTCTGAACTTGTTGCCCCTGTCTCCATGGTTGCCCACCTTCATGCACACTCTTCTCCCATGTGTTACCCACCCTCTGTTGCCTTGTGTTACCCATCACTGTTCTCCCACCCTGCACCCTCTCCTCCCATGTGTTACCCATTTCTGTCCTTGTTGCCCTCTCTCCATGGTTGCCCACCTTCATGCACCCTCTCTTCCCATGTGTTAACCATCTCTGACCTTGTTGTCCCTGTCTCCATGGTTGCCCACCTTCATGCACCCTTTCCTCCCATGTGTTACCCATCTCTGTCCTTGTTGCCCCTGTCTCCATGGTTGCCCACACATGCACCCTCTCTTCCCATGTTACCCATGTCTGAACGTGTTGCCCCTGTCTCCATGGTTGCCCACCTTCATGCACACTCTTCTCCCACGTGTTACCCACCCTCTGTTGCCTTGTGTTACCCATCACTGTTCTCCCACACTGCACCCTCACCTCCCATGTGTTACCCATCTCTGTCCTTGTTGCCCCTGTCTCCATGGTTGCCCACCTTCATACACCCACTCCTCCCATGTGTTACTCATCTCTGTCCTTGTTGCCCTCTCTCCATGTTTGCCCACCTTCATGCACCCTCTCTCCCCCATGTGTAACCCAACCTCTGTTGCCTTGTGTTACCCATCACTGTTCTCCCACCCTGCACCCTCTCCTCCCATGTGTTACCCATCTCTGTCCTTGTTGCCCCTGTCTCCATGGTTGCCCACCTTCATACACCCTCTCCTCCCATGTGTTACTCATCTCTGTCCTTGTTGCCCTCTCTCGATGGTTGCCCACCTTCATGCACCCTCTCTTTCCATGTGTTAACCATCTCTGACCTTGTTGTCCCTGTCTCCATGGTTGCCCAACTTCATGCACCCTGTCTTCCCATGTGTTACCCACCCTCTGTTGCCTTGTGTTACCCATCACTGTTCTCCCACCCTGCACCCTCTCCTCCCATGTGTTACCCATCTCTGTCCTTGTTGCCCCTGTCTCCATGGTTGCCCACCTTCATACACCCTCTCCTCCCATGTGTTACTCATCTCTGTCCTTGTTGCCCTCGCTCCGTGGTTGCCCACCTTCATGCACCCTCCTTTCCCATGTGTTAACCATCTCTGACCTTGTTGTTCCTGTCTCCGTGGTTGCCCACCTTCATGCACCCTCTCCTCCCATGTGTTACCCACCCTCTGTTGCCTTGTGTTACCCATCACTGTTCTCCCACCCTGCACCGTCTCCTCCCATGTGTTACCCATCTCTGTCCTTGTTGCCCCTGTCTCCAGGGTTGCCCACCTTCATACACCCACTCCTCCCATGTGTTACTCATCTCTGTGCTTGTTGCCCTCTCTCCATGGTTGCCCACCTTCATGCACCCTCTCTTCCCATGTGTTAACCATCTCTGACCTTGTTGTCCCTGTCTCCATGGTTGCCCACCTTCATGCACCCTCTCCCCCCATGTGTTACCCAACCTCTGTTGCCCTGTGTTACCCATCACTGTTCTCCCACCCTACACCCTCTCCTCCCATGTGTTACCCATCTCTGTCCTTGTTGCCCCTGTCTCCATGGTTGCTCACCTTCATACACCCTGTCCTCCCATGTGTTACTCATCTCTGTCCTTGTTGCCCTCTCTCCATGGTTGCCCACCTTCATGCACCCTCTCTTCCCATGTGTTAACCATCTCTGACCTTGTCCCTGTCTCCATGGTTGCCCACCTTCATGCACCCTCTCCCCCCATGTGTTACCCAACCTCTGTTGCCTTGTGTTACCCATCACTGTTCTCCCACCCTGCACCCTCTCCTCCCATGTGTTACCGACCTCTGTCCTTGTTGCCCCTGTCTCCATGGTTGCCCACCTTCATACACCCTCTCCTCCCATGTGTTACTCATCTCTGTCCTTATTGCCCTCTCTCGATGGTTGCCCACCTTCATGCACCCTCTCTTCCCATGTGTTAACCATCTCTTACCTTGTTGTCCCTGTCTCCATGGTTGCCCACCTTCATGCACCCTCTCCTCCCATATGTTACCACCCTCTGTTGCCTTGTGTTACCCATCACTGTTCTCCCACCCTGCACCCTCTCCTCCCATGTGTTACCCATCTCTGTCCTTGTTGCCCTTGTCTCCATGGTTGCCCACCTTCATACACCCTCTCCTCCCATGTGTTACCCATATCTGTCCTTGTTGCCCTCTCTCCATGGTTGCCCACCTTCATGCACCCTCTCTTCCCATGTGTTAACCATCTCTGACCTTGTTGTCCCTGTCTCAATGGTTGCCCACCTTCATGCACCCTCTCCCCCCATGTGTTAACCAACCTCTGTTGCCTTGTGTTACCCATCACTGTTCTCCCACCCTGCACCCTCTCCTCCCATGTGTTACCCATCTCTGTCCTTGTTGCCCCTGTCTCCATGGTTGCCCACCTTCATACACCCTCTCCTCCCATGTGTTACTCATCTCTGTCCTTGTTGCCCTCTCTCCATGGTTGCCCACCTTCATGCACCCTCTCTTCCCATGTGTTAACCATCTCTGACCTTGTCCCTGTCTCCATGGTTGCCGACCTTCATGCACCCTCTCCCCCCATGTGTTACCCAACCTCTGTTGCCTTGTGTTACCCATCACTGTTCTCCCACCCTGCACCCTCTCCTCCCATGTGTTACTCACCTCTGTCCTTGTTGCCCCGGTCTCCATGTTTCCCACCTTCATACACCCTCTCCTCCCATGTGTTACTCATCTCTGTCCTTGTTGCCCTCTCTCGATGGTTGCCCACCTTCATGCACCCTCCCTTCCCATGTGTTAACCATCTCTGACCTTGTTGTCCCTGTCTCCATGGTTGCCCACCTTCATGCACCCTCTCCTCCCATATGTTACCACCCTCTGTTGCCTTGTGTTACCCATCACTGTTCTCCCACCCTGCACCCTCTCCTCTCATGTGTTACCCATCTCTGTCCTTGTTGCCCCTGTCTCCATGGTTGCCCACCTTCATACACCCTCTCCTCCCATGTGTTACCCATCTCTGTCCTTGTTGCCCTCTCTCGATGGTTGCCCACCTTCATGCACCCTCTCTTCCCATGTGTTAACCATCTCTGACCTTGTTGTCCCTGTCTCCATGGTTGCCCACCTTCATGCACCCTCTCCTCCCATATGTTACCACCCTCTGTTGCCTTGTGTTACCCATCACTGTTGTCCCACCCTGCACCCTCTCCTCCCATGTGTTACCCATCTCTGTCCTGGTTGCCCCTGTCTCCATGGTTGCCCACCTTCATACACCCTCTCCTCCCATGTGTTACCCATCTCTGTCCTTGTTGCCCTCTCTCCATGGTTGCACACCTTCATGCACCCTCTCTTCCCATGTGTTAACCATCTCTGACCTTGTTGTCCCTGTCTCCATGGTTGCCCACCTTCATGCACCCTGTCCTCCCATGTGTTACCCATCTCTGTCCTTGTTGCCCCTGTCTCCATGGTTGCCCACCTTCATGCACCCTCTCCTCCGATGTTACCCATCTCTGAACTTGTTGCCCCTGTCTCCATGGTTGCCCACCTTCATGCACCCTCTTCTCCCATGTGTTACCCAACCTCTGTTGCCTTGTGTTACCCATCACTGTTCTCCCACCCTGCACCCTCTCCTCCCATGTGTTACCCATCTCTGTCCTTGTTGCCCCTGTCTCCATGGTTGCCCACCTTCATACACCCTCTCCTCCCATGTGTTACTCATCTCTGTCCTTGTTGCCCTCTCTCCATGGTTGCCCACCTTCATGCACCCTCTCTTCCCATGTGTTAACCATCTCTGACCTTGTTGTCCCTGTCTCCATGGTTGCCCACCTTCATGCACCCTCTCCTCCCATGTGTTACCCACCCTCTGTTGCCTTGTGTTACCCATCACTGTTCTCCCACCCTGCACCCTCTCCTCCCATGTGTTACCCATCTCTGTCCTTGTTGCCCCTGTCTCCATGGTTGCCCACCTTCATACACCCTCTCCTCCCATGTGTTACTCATCTCTGTCCTTGTTGCCCTCTCTCCGTGGTTGCCCACCTTCATGCACCCTCTCTTCCCATGTATTAACCATCTCTGACCTTGTTGTCCCTGTCTCCATGGTTGCCCACCTTCATGCACCCTCTCCTCCCATGTGTTACCCACCCTCTGTTGCCTTGTGTTACCCATCACTGTTCTCTCACCCTGCACCCTCTCCTCCCATGTGTTACCCATCTCTTTCCTTGTTGACCCTGTCTCCATGGTTGCCCACCTTCATACACCCTCTCCTCCCATGTGTTACTCATCTCTGCCCTTGTTGCCCTCTCTCCATGGTTGCCCACCTTCATGCACCCTCTCTTCCCATGTGTTAACCATCTCTGACCTTGTTGTCCCTGTCTCCACGGTTGCCCACCTTCATGCACCCTCTCCCCCCATGTGTTACCCAACCTCTGTTGCCTTGTGTTACCCATCACTGTTCTCCCACCCTGCACCCTCTCCTCCCATGTGTTACCCATCTCTGTCCTTGTTGCACCTGTCTCCATGGTTGCCCACCTTCATACACCCTCTCCTCCCATGTGTTACTCATCTCTGTCCTTGTTGCCCTCTCTCCATGGTTGCCCACCTTCTTGCACCCTCTCTTCCCATGTGTTAACCATCTCTGACCTTGTCCCTGTCTCCATGGTTGCCCACCTTCATGCACCCTCTCCCCCCATGTGTTACCCAACCTCTGTTGCCTTGTGTTACCCATCACTGTTCTCCCACCCTGCACCCTCTCCTCCCATGTGTTACCCACCTCTGTCCTTGTTGCCCCTGTCTCCATGGTTGCCCACCTTCATACACCCTCTCCTCCCATGTGTTACTCATCTCTGTCCTTGTTGCCCTCTCCCGATGGTTGCCCACCTTCATGCACCCTCTCTTCCCATGTGTTAACCATCTCTGACCTTGTTGTCCCTGTCTCCATGGTTGCCCACCTTCATGCACCCTCTCCTCCCATATGTTACCACCCTCTGTTGCCTTGTGTTACCCATCACTTTTCTCCCACCCTGCACCCTCTCCTCCCATGTGTTACCCATCTCTGTCCTTGTTGCCCCTGTCTCCATGGTTGCCCACCTTCATACACCCTCTCCTCCCATGTGTTGCCCATCTCTGTCCTTGTTGCCCTCTCTCCATGGTTGCCCACCTTCATGCACCCTCTCTTCCCATGTGTTAACCATCTCTGACCTTGTTGTCCCTGTCTCCATGGTTGCCCACCTTCATACACCCTCTCCTCCCATGTGTTACTCATCTCTGTCCTTGTTGCCCTCTCTCCATGGTTGCCCACCTTCATGCACCCTCTCTTCCCATGTGTTAACCATCTCTGACCTTGTCCCTGTCTCCATGGTTGCCCACCTTCATGCACCCTCTCCCCCCATGTGTTACCCAACCTCTGTTGCCTTGTGTTACCCATCACTGTTCTCCCACCCTGCACCCTCTCCTCCCATGTGTTACCCATCTCTGTCCTTGTTGCCCCTGTCTCCATGGTTGCCCACCTTCATACACCCTCTCCTCCCATGTGTTACTCATCTCTGTCCTTGTTGCCCTCTCTCCATGGTTGCCCACCTTCATGCACCCTCTCTTCCCATGTGTTAACCATCTCTGACCTTGTCCCTGTCTCCATGGTTGCCCACCTTCATGCACCCTCTCCCCCCATGTGTTACCCAACCTCTGTTGCCTTGTGTTACCCATCACTGTTTTCCCAGCCTGCACCCTCTCCTCCCATGTGTTACCCACCTCTGTCCTTGTTGCCCCTGTCTCCATGGTTGCCCTCCTTCATACACCCTCTCCTCCCATGTGTTACTCATCTCTCTCCTTGTTGCCCTCTCTCGATGGTTGCCCAGCTTCATGCACCCTCTCTTCCCAGTTGTTAACCATCTCTGACCTTGTTGTCCCTGTCTCCATGGTTGCCCACCTTCATGCACCCTCTCCTCCCATATGTTACCACCCTCTGTTGCCTTGTGTTACCCATCACTGTTCTCCCACCCTGCACCCTCTCCTCCCATGTGTTACCCATCTCTGTCCTTGTTGCCCCTGTCTCCATGGTTGCCCACCTTCATACACCCACTCCTCCCATGTGTTACTCATCTCTGTCCTTGTTGCCCTCTCTCCATGTTTCCCCACCTTCATGCACCCTCTCTTCCCATGTGTTAACCATCTCTGACCTTGTCCCTGTCTCCATGGTTGGCCACCTTCATGCACCCTCTCCCCCCCATGTGTAACCCAACCTCTGTTGCCTTGTGTTACCCATCACTGTTCTCCCACCCTGCACCCTCTCCTCCCATGTGTTACCCATCTCTGTCCTTGTTGCCCCTGTCTCCATGGTTGCCCACCTTCATACACCCTCTCCTCCCATGTGTTACTCATCTCTGTCCTTGTTGCCCTCTCTCGATGGTTGCCCACCTTCATGCACCCTCTCTTTCCATGTGTTAACCATCTCTGACCTTGTTGTCCCTGTCTCCATGGTTGCCCAACTTCATGCACCCTGTCTTCCCATGTGTTACCCACCCTCTGTTGCCTTGTGTTACCCATCACTGTTCTCCCACCCTGCACCCTCTCCTCCCATGTGTTACCCATCTCTGTCCTTGTTGCCCCTGTCTCCATGGTTGCCCACCTTCATACACCCTCTCCTCCCATGTGTTACTCATCTCTGTCCTTGTTGCCCTCGCTCCGTGGTTGCCCACCTTCATGCACCCTCCTTTCCCATGTGTTAACCATCTCTGACCTTGTTGTTCCTGTCTCCGTGGTTGCCCACCTTCATGCACCCTCTCCTCCCATGTGTTACCCACCCTCTGTTGCCTTGTGTTACCCATCACTGTTCTCCCACCCTGCACCCTCTCCTCCCATGTGTTACCCATCTCTGTCCTTGTTGCCCCTGTCTCCAGGGTTGCCCACCTTCATCCACCCTCTCCTCCCATGTGTTACTCATCTCTGTGCTTGTTGCCCTCTCTCCATGGTTGCCCACCTTCATGCACCCTCTCTTCCCATGTGTTAACCATCTCTGACCTTGTTGTCCCTGTCTCCATGGTTGCCCACCTTCATGCACCCTCTCCCCCCATGTGTTACCCAACCTCTGTTGCCTTGTGTTACCCATCACTGTTCTCCCACCCTGCACCCTCTCCTCCCATGTGTTACCCATCTCTGTCCTTGTTGCCCCTGTCTCCATGGTTGCTCACCTTCATACACCCTCTCCTCCCATGTGTTACTCATCCCTGTCCTTGTTGCCCTCTCTCCATGGTTGCCCACCTTCATGCACCCTCTCTTCCCATGTGTTAACCATCTCTGACCTTGTCCCTGTCTCCATGGTTGCCCACCTTCATGCACCCTCTCCCCCCATGTGTTACCCAACCTCTGTTGCCTTGTGTTACCCATCACTGTTCTCCCACCCTGCACCCTCTCCTCCCATGTGTTACCGACCTCTGTCCTTGTTGCCCCTGTCTCCATGGTTGCCCACCTTCATACACCCTCTCCTCCCATGTGTTACTCATCTCTGTCCTTATTGCCCTCTCTCGATGGTTGCCCACCTTCATGCACCCTCTCTTCCCATGTGTTAACCATCTCTTACCTTGTTGTCCCTGTCTCCATGGTTGCCCACCTTCATGCACCCTCTCCTCCCATATGTTACCACCCTCTGTTGCCTTGTGTTACCCATCACTGTTCTCCCACCCTGCACCCTCTCCTCCCATGTGTTACCCATCTCTGTCCTTGTTGCCCTTGTCTCCATGGTTGCCCACCTTCATACACCCTCTCCTCCCATGTGTTACCCATATCTGTCCTTGTTGCCCTCTCTCCATGGTTGCCCACCTTCATGCACCCTCTCTTCCCATGTGTTAACCATCTCTGACCTTGTTGTCCCTGTCTCAATGATTGCCCACCTTCATGCACCCTCTCCCCCCATGTGTTAACCAACCTCTGTTGCCTTGTGTTACCCATCACTGTTCTCCCACCCTGCACCCTCTCCTCCCATGTGTTACCCATCTCTGTCCTTGTTGCCCCTGTCTCCATGGTTGCCCACCTTCATACACCCTCTCCTCCCATGTGTTACTCATCTCTGTCCTTGTTGCCCTCTCTCCATGGTTGCCCACCTTCATGCACCCTCTCTTCCCATGTGTTAACCATCTCTGACCTTGTCCCTGTCTCCATGGTTGCCGACCTTCATGCACCCTCTCCCCCCATGTGTTACCCAACCTCTGTTGCCTTGTGTTACCCATCACTGTTCTCCCACCCTGCACCCTCTCCTCCCATGTGTTACTCACCTCTGTCCTTGTTGCCCCGGTCTCCATGTTTCCCAGCTTCATACACCCTCTCCTCCCATGTGTTACTCATCTCTGTCCTTGTTGCCCTCTCTCGATGGTTGCCCACCTTCATGCACCCTCCCTTCCCATGTGTTAACCATCTCTGGCCTTGTTGTCCCTGTCTCCATGGTTGCCCACCTTCATGCACCCTCTCCTCCCATATGTTACCACCCTCTGTTGCCTTGTGTTACCCATCACTGTTCTCCCACCCTGCACCCTCTCCTCCCATGTGTTACCCATCTCTGTCCTTGTTGCCCCTGTCTCCATGGTTGCCCACCTTCATACACCCTCTCCTCCCATGTGTTACCCATCTCTGTCCTTGTTGCCCTCTCTCGATGGTTGCCCACCTTCATGCACCCTCTCTTCCCATGTGTTAACCATCTCTGACCTTGTTGTCCCTGTCTCCATGGTTGCCCACCTTCATGCACCCTCTCCTCCCATATGTTACCACCCTCTGTTGCCTTGTGTTACCCATCACTGTTGTCCCACCCTGCACCCTCTCCTCCCATGTGTTACCCATCTCTGTCCTGGTTGCCCCTGTCTCCATGGTTGCCCACCTTCATACACCCTCTCCTCCCATGTGTTACCCATCTCTGTCCTTGTTGCCCTCTCTCCATGGTTGCCCACCTTCATGCACCCTCTCTTCCCATGTGTTAACCATCTCTGACCTTGTTGTCCCTGTCTCCATGGTTGCCCACCTTCATGCACCCTGTCCTCCCATGTGTTACCCATCTCTGTCCTTGTTGCCCCTGTCTCCATGGTTGCCCACCTTCATGCACCCTCTCCTCCGATGTTACCCATCTCTGAACTTGTTGCCCCTGTCTCCATGGTTGCCCACCTTCATGCACCCTCTTCTCCCATGTGTTACCCAACCTCTGTTGCCTTGTGTTACCCATCACTGTTCTCCCACCCTGCACCCTCTCCTCCCATGTGTTACCCATCTCTGTCCTTGTTGCCCCTGTCTCCATGGTTGCCCACCTTCATACACCCTCTCCTCCCATGTGTTACTCATCTCTGTCCTTGTTGCCCTCTCTCCATGGTTGCCCACCTTCATGCACCCTCTCTTCCCATGTGTTAACCATCTCTGACCTTGTTGTCCCTGTCTCCATGGTTGCCCACCTTCATGCACCCTCTCCTCCCATGTGTTACCCACCCTCTGTTGCCTTGTGTTACCCATCACTGTTCTCCCACCCTGCACCCTCTCCTCCCTTGTGTTACCCATCTCTGTCCTTGTTGCCCCTGTCTCCATGGTTGCCCACCTTCATACACCCTCTCCTCCCATGTGTTACTCATCTCTGTCCTTGTTGCCCTCTCTCCGTGGTTGCCCACCTTCATGCACCCTCTCTTCCCATGTATTAACCATCTCTGACCTTGTTGTCCCTGTCTCCATGGTTGCCCACCTTCATGCACCCTCTCCTCCCATGTGTTACCCACCCTCTGTTGCCTTGTGTTACCCATCACTGTTCTCTCACCCTGCACCCTCTCCTCCCATGTGTTACCCATCTCTTTCCTTGTTGACCCTGTCTCCATGGTTGCCCACCTTCATACACCCTCTCCTCCCATGTGTTACTCATCTCTGCCCTTGTTGCCCTCTCTCCATGGTTGCCCACCTTCATGCACCCTCTCTTCCCATGTGTTAACCATCTCTGACCTTGTTGTCCCTGTCTCCATGGTTGCCCACCTTCATGCACCCTCTCTCCCCATGTGTTACCCAACCTCTGTTGCCTTGTGTTACCCATCACTGTTCTCCCACCCTGCACCCTCTCCTCCCATGTGTTACCCATCTCTGTCCTTGTTGCACCTGTCTCCATGGTTGCCCACCTTCATACACCCTCTCCTCCCATGTGTTACTCATCTCTGTCCTTGTTGCCCTCTCTCCATGGTTGCCCACCTTCATGCACCCTCTCTTCCCATGTGTTAACCATCTCTGACCTTGTCCCTGTCTCCATGGTTGCCCACCTTCATGCACCCTCTCCCCCCATGTGTTACCCAACCTCTGTTGCCTTGTGTTACCCATCACTGTTCTCCCACCCTGCACCCTCTCCTCCCATGTGTTACCCACCTCTGTCCTTGTTGCCCCTGTCTCCATGGTTGCCCACCTTCATACACCCTCTCCTCCCATGTGTTACTCATCTCTGTCCTTGTTGCCCTCTCCCGATGGTTGCCCACCTTCATGCACCCTCTCTTCCCATGTGTTAACCATCTCTGACCTTGTTGTCCCTGTCTCCATGGTTGCCCACCTTCATGCACCCTCTCCTCCCATATGTTACCACCCTCTGTTGCCTTGTGTTACCCATCACTTTTCTCCCACCCTGCACCCTCTCCTCCCATGTGTTACCCATCTCTGTCCTTGTTGCCCCTGTCTCCATGGTTGCCCACCTTCATACACCCTCTCCTCCCATGTGTTGCCCATCTCTGTCCTTGTTGCCCTCTCTCCATGGTTGCCCACCTTCATGCACCCTCTCTTCCCATGTGTTAACCATCTCTGACCTTGTTGTCCCTGTCTCCATGGTTGCCCACCTTCATGCACCCTCTCCCCCCATGTGTTACCCAACCTCTGTTGCCTTGTGTTACCCATCACTGTTCTCCCACCCTGCACCCTCTCCTCCCATGTGTTACCCATCTCTGTCCTTGTTGCCCCTGTCTCCATGGTTGCCCACCTTCATACACCCTCTCCTCCCATGTGTTACTCATCTCTGTCCTTGTTGCCCTCTCTCCATGGTTGCCCACCTTCATGCACCCTCTCTTCCCATGTGTTAACCATCTCTGACCTTGTCCCTGTCTCCATGGTTGCCCACCTTCATGCACCCTCTCCCCCCATGTGTTACCCAACCTCTGTTGCCTTGTGTTACCCATCACTGTTTTCCCAGCCTGCACCCTCTCCTCCCATGTGTTACCCACCTCTGTCCTTGTTGCCCCTGTCTCCATGGTTGCCCTCCTTCATACACCCTCTCCTCCCATGTGTTACTCATCTCTCTCCTTGTTGCCCTCTCTCGATGGTTGCCCAGCTTCATGCACCCTCTCTTCCCAGTTGTTAACCATCTCTGACCTTGTTGTCCCTGTCTCCATGGTTGCCCACCTTCATGCACCCTCTCCTCCCATATGTTACCACCCTCTGTTGCCTTGTGTTACCCATCACTGTTCTCCCACCCTGCACCCTCTCCTCCCATGTGTTACCCATCTCTGTCCTTGTTGCCCCTGTCTCCATGGTTGCCCACCTTCATACACCCTCACCTCCCATGTGTTACCCATCTCTGTCCTTGTTGCCCTCTCTCCATGGTTGCCCACCTTCATGCACCCTCTCGTCCCATGTGTTAACCATCTCTGACCTTGTTGTCCCTGTCTCCATGGTTGCCCACCTTCATGCACCCTGTCCTCCCATGTGTTACCCATCTCTGTCCTTGTTGCCCCTGTCTCCATGGTTGCCCACCTTCATGCACCCTCTCTTCCCATGTTACCCATCTCTGAACTTGTTGCCCCTGTCTCCATGGTTGCCCACCTTCATGCACCCTCTTCTCCCATGTGTTACCCACCCTCTGTTGCCTTGTGTTACCCATCACTGTTCTCCCACCCTGCACCGTCTCCTCCCATATGTTACCCATCTCTGTCCTTGTTGCCCCTGTCTCCATGGTTGCCCATCTTCATACACCCTCTCCTCCCATGTGTTACTTATCTCTGTCCTTGTTACCCTCTCTCCATGGTTGCCCACCTACATGCACCCTCTCTTCCCATGTGTTAACCATCTCTGACCTTGTTGTCCCTGTCTCCATGGTTGCCCACCTTCATGCACCCTCTCCTCCCATGTGTTACCCACCCTCTGTTGCCTTGTGTTACCCATCACTGTTCTCCCACCCTGCACCCTCTCCTCCCATGTGTTACCCATCTCTGTCCTTGTTGCCCCTGTCTCCATGGTTGCCCACCTTCATGCACCCTCTCTTCCCATGTGTTACTCATCTCTGTCCTTGTTGCCCTCTCTCCATGATTGCCCACCTTCATGCACCCTCTCTTCCCATGTCGTAACCATCTCTGACTTGTTGTCCCTGTCTCCATGGTTGCCCACCTTCATGCACCCTCTCCTCCCATGTGTTACCCACCCTCTGTTGCCTTGTGTTACCCATCACTGTTCTCCCACCCTGCACCCTCTCCTCCCATGTGTTACCCATCTCTGTCCTTGTTGCCCCTGTCTCCATGGTTGCCCACCTTCATACACCCTCTCCTCCCATGTGTTACTCATCTCTGTCCTTGTTGCCCTCTCTTGATGGATGCCCACCTTCATGCACCCTCTCTTCCCATGTGTTAACCATCTCTGACCTTGTTGTCCCTGTCTCCATGGTTGCCCAACTTCATGCACCCTGTCCTCCCATGTGTTACTCACCCTCTGTTGCCTTGTGTTACCCATCACTGTTCTCCCACCCTGCACCCTATCCTCCCATGTGTTACCCATCTCTGTCCTTGTTGCCCCTGTCTCCAGGGTTGCCCACCTTCATACACCCTCTCCTCCCATGTGTTACTCATCTCTGTCCTTGTTGCCCTCGCTCCGTGGTTGCCCACCTTCATGCACCCTCCCTTCCCATGTGTTAACCATCTCTGACCTTGTTGTCCCTGTCTCCATGGTTGCCCACCTTCATGCACCCGCTCCTCCCATGTGTTACCCACCCTCTGTTGCCTTGTGTTACCCATCACGGTTCTCCCACCCAGCACCCTCTCCTCCCATGTGTTACCCATCTCTGTCCTTGTTGCCCCTGTCTCCATGGTTGCCCACCTTCATACACCCTCTCCTCCCATGTGTTACTCATCTCTGTCCTTGTTGCCCTCTCTCCATGGTTGCCCACCTTCATGCACCCTCTCTTCCCATGTGTTAACCATCTCTGACCTTGTTGTCCCTGTCTCCATGGTTGCCCACCTTCATGCACCCTCTCCCCCCCAATGCGTTACCCAACCTCTGTTGCCTTGTGTTACCCATCACTGTTCTCTCACCCTGCACCCTCTCCTCCCATGTGTTACCCATCTCTGTCCTTGTTGCCCCTGTCTCCATGGTTGCTCACCTTCATACACCCTCTCCTCCCATGTGTTACTCATCTCTGTCCTTGTTGCCCTCTCTCCATGGTTGCCCACCTTCATGCACCCTCTCTTCCCATGTGTTAACCATCTCTGACCTTGTCCCTGTCTCCATGGTTGCCCACCTTCATGCACCCTCTCCCCCCATGTGTTACCCAACCTCTGTTGCCTTGTGTTACCCATCACTGTTCTCCCACCCTGCACCCTCTCCTCCCATGTGTTACCCACCTCTGTCATTGTTGCCCCTGTCTCCATGGTTGCCCACCTTCATACACCCTCTCCTCCCATGTGTTACTCATCTCTGTCCTTGTTGCCCTCTCTCGATGGTTGCCCACCTTCATGCACCCTCTCTTCCCATGTGTTAACCATCTCTTACCTTGTTGTCCCTGTCTCCATGGTTGCCCACCTTCATGCACCCTCTCCTCCCATATGTTACCACCCTCTGTTGCCTTGTGTTACCCATCACTGTTCTCCCACCCTGCACCCTCTCCTCCCATGTGTTACCCATCTCTGTCCTTGTTGCCCCTGTCTCCATGATTGCCCACCTTCATACACCCTCTCCTCCCATGTGTTACCCATATCTGTCCTTGTTGCCCTCTCTCCATGGTTGCCCACCTTCATGCACCCTCTCTTCCCATGTGTTAACCATCTCTGACCTTGTTGTCCCTGTCTCAATGGTTGCCCACCTTCATGCACCCTCTCCTCCCATATGTTACCACCCTCTGTTGCCTTGTGTTACCCATCACTGTTCTCCCACCTGCACCCTCTCCTCCCATGTGTTACCCATCTCTGTCCTTGTTACCCCTGTCTCCATGGTTGCCCACCTTCATACACCCTCTCCTCCCATGTGTTACTCATCTCTGTCCTTGTTGCCCTCTCTCCATGGTTGCCCACCTTCATGCACCCTCTCTTCCCATGTGTTAACCATCTCTGTCCTTGTCCCTGTCTCCATGGTTGCCCACCTTCATGCACCCTCTCCCCCCATGTGTTACCCAACCTCTGTTGCCTTGTGTTACCCATCACTGTTCTCCCACCCTGCACCCTCTCCTCCCATGTGTTACTCACCTCTGTCCTTGTTGCCCCGGTCTCCATGTTGCCCACCTTCATACAACCTCTCCTCCCATGTGTTACTCATCTCTGTCCTTGTTGCCCTCTCTCGATGGTTGCCCACCTTCATGCACCCTCTCTTCCCATGTGTTAACCATCTCTGAACTTGTTGTCCCTGTCTCCATGGTTGCCCACCTTCATGCACCCTCTCCTCCCATATGTTACCACCCTCTGTTGCCTTGTGTTACCCATCACTGTTCTCCCACCCTGCACCCTCTCCTCCCATGTGTTACCCATCTCTGTCCTTGTTGCCCTCTCTCCATGGTTGCCCACCTTCATGCACCCTCTCTTCCCATGTGTTAACCATCTCTGACCTTGTTGTCCCTGTCTCCATGGTTGCCCACCTTCATGCACCCTCTCCTCCCATATGTTACCACCCTCTGTTGCCTTGTGTTACCCATCACTGTTCTCCCACCCTGCACCCTCTCCTCCCATGTGTTACCCATCTCTGTCCTTGTTGCCCTCTCTCCATGGTTGCCCACCTTCATGCACCCTCTCTTCCCATGTGTTACCCATCTCTGTCCTTGTTGCCCCTGTCTCCATGGTTGCCCACACATGCACCCTCTCTTCCCATGTTACCCATCTCTGAACTTGTTGCCCCTGTCTCCATGGTTGCCCACCTTCATGCACACTCTTCTCCCATGTGTTACCCACCCTCTGTTGCCTTGTGTTACCCATCACTGTTCTCCCACCCTGCACCCTCTCCTCCCATGTGTTACCCATCTCTGTCCTTGTTGCCCTCTCTCCATGGTTGCCCACCTTCATGCACCCTCTCTTCCCATGTGTTAACCATCTCTGACCTTGTTGTCCCTGTCTCCATGGTTGCCCACCTTCATGCACCCTGTCCTCCCATGTGTTACCCATCTCTGTCCTTGTTGCCCCTGTCTCCATGGTTGCCCACACATGCACCCTCTCTTCCCATGTTACCCATCTCTGAACGTGTTGCCCCTGTCTCCATGGTTGCCCACCTTCATGCACACTCTTCTCCCATGTGTTACCCAACCTCTGTTGCCTTGTGTTACCCATCACTGTTCTCCCACCCTGCACCCTCTCCTCCCATGTGTTACCCACCTCTGTCCTTGTTGCCCCTGTCTCCATGGTTGCCCACCTTCATACACCCTCTCCTCCCATGTGTTACTCATCTCTGTCCTTGATGCCCTCTCTCGATGGTTGCCCACCTTCATGCACCCTCTCTTCCCATGTGTTAACCATCTCTTACCTTGTTGTCCCTGTCTCCATGGTTGCCCACCTTCATGCACCCTCTCCTCCCATATGTTACCACCCTCTGTTGCCTTGTGTTACCCATCACTGTTCTCCCACCCTGCACCCTCTCCTCCCATCTCTGTCCTTGTTGCCCCTGTCTCCATGGTTGCCCACCTTCATACACCCTCTCCTCCCATGTGTTACTCATCTCTGTCCTTGTTGCCCTCTCTCCATGGTTGCCCACCTTCATGAACCCTCTCTTCCCATGTGTTAACCATCTCTGACCTTGTTGTCCCTGTCTCCATGGTTGCCCACCTTCATGCACCCTCTCCTCCCATATGTTACCACCCTCTGTTGCCTTGTGTTACCCATCACTGTTCTCCCACCCTGCACCCTCTCCTCCCATGTGTTACCCATCTCTGTCCTTGTTGCCCCTGTCTCCATGGTTGCCCACCTTCATACACCCTCTCCTCCCATGTGTTACCCATATCTGTCCTTGTTGCCCTCTCTCCATGGTTGCCCACCTTCATGCACCCTCTCTTCCCATGTGTTAAACATCTCTGACCTTGTTGTCCCTGTCTCAATGGTTGCCCACCTTCATGCACCCTCTCCTCCCATATGTTACCACCCTCTGTTGCCTTGTGTTACCCATCACTGTTCTCCCACCTGCACCCTCTCCCCCCATGTGTTACCCATCTCTGTCCTTGTTGCCCCTGTCTCCATGGTTGCCCACCTTCATACACCCTCTCCTCCCATGTGCTACTCATCTTTGTCCTTGTTGCCCTCTCTCCATGGTTGCCCACCTTCATGCACCCTCTCTTCCCATGTGTTAACCATCTCTGACCTTGTCCCTGTCTCCATGGTTGCCCACCTTCATGCACCCTCTCCCCCCATGTGTTACCCAACCTCTGTTGCCTTGTGTTACCCATCACTGTTCTCCCACCCTGCACCCTCTCCTCCCATGTGTTACTCACCTCTGTCCTTGTTGCCCCGGTCTCCATGTTGCCCACCTTCATACACCCTCTCCTCCCATGTGTTACTCATCTCTGTCCTTGTTGCCCTCTCTCGATGGTTGCCCACCTTCATGCACCCTCTCTTCCCATGTGTTAACCATCTCTGACCTTGTTGTCCCTGTCTCCATGGTTGCCCACCTTCATGCACCCTCTCCTCCCATATGTTACCACCCTCTGTTGCCTTGTGTTACCCATCACTGTGCTCCCACCCTGCACCCTCTCCTCCCATGTGTTACCCATCTCTGTCCTTGTTGCCCCTGTCTCCATGGTTGCCCACCTTCATACACCCTCTCCTCCCATGTGTTACCCATCTCTGTCCTTGTTGCCCTCTCTCCATGGTTGCCCACCTTCATGCACCCTCTCTTCCCATGTGTTAACCATCTCTGACCTTGTTGTCCCTGTCTCCATGGTTGCCCACCTTCATGCACCCTGTCCTCCCATGTGTTACCCATCTCTGTCCTTGTTGCCCCTGTCTCCATGGTTGCCCACACATGCACCCTCTCTTCCCATGTTACCCATCTCTGAACTTGTTGCCCCTGTCTCCATGGTTGCCCACGTTCATGCACACTCTTCTCCCATGTGTTACCCACCCTCTGTTGCCTTGTGTTACCCATCACTGTTCTCCCACCCTGCACCCTCTCCTCCCATGTGTTACCCATCTCTGTCCTTGTTGCCCTCTCTCCATGGTTGCCCACCTTCATGCACCCTCTCTTCCCATGTGTTAACCATCTCTGACCTTGTTGTCCCTGTCTCCATGGTTGCCCACCTTCATGCACCCTGTCCTCCCATGTGTTACACATCTCTGTCCTTGTTGCCCCTGTCTCCATGGTTGCCCACACATGCACCCTCTCTTCCCATGTTACCCATCTCTGAACGTGTTGCCCCTGTCTCCATGGTTGCCCACCTTCATGCACACTCTTCTCCCATGTGTTACCCAACCTCTGTTGCCTTGTGTTACCCATCACTGTTCTCCCACCCTGCACCCTCTCCTCCCTTGTGTTACCCACCTCTGTCCTTGTTGCCCCTGTCTCCATGGTTGCCCACCTTCATACACCCTCTCCTCCCATGAGTTACTCATCTCTGTCCTTGTTGCCCTCTCTCGATGGTTGCCCACCTTCATGCACCCTCTCTTCCCATGTGTTAACCATCTCTTACCTTGTTGTCCCTGTCTCCATGGTTGCCCACCTTCATGCACCCTCTCCTCCCATATGTTACCACCCTCTGTTGCCTTGTGTTACCCATCACTGTTCTCCCACCCTGCACCCTCTCCTCCCATGTGTTACCCATCTCTGCCCTTGTTGCCCCTGTCTCCATGGTTGCCCACCTTCATACACCCTCTCCTCCCATGTGTTACCCATATCTGTCCTTGTTGCCCTCTCTCCATGGTTGCCCACCTTCATGCACCCTCTCTTCCCATGTGTTAACCATCTCTGACCTTGTTGTCCCTGTCTCAATGGTTGCCCACCTTCATGCACCCTCTCCTCCCATATGTTACCACCCTCTGTTGCCTTGTGTTACCCATCACTGTTCTCCCACCTGCACCCTCTCCTCCCATGTGTTACCCATCTCTGTCCTTGTTGCCCCTGTCTCCATGGTTGCCCACCTTCATACACCCTCTCCTCCCATGTGTTACTCATCTCTGTCCTTGTTGCCCTCTCTCCATGGTTGCCCACCTTCATGCACCCTCTCTTCCCATGTGTTAACCATCTCTGACCTTGTCCCTGTCTCCATGGTTGCCCACCTTCATGCACCCTCTCCCCCCATGTGTTACCCAACCTCTGTTGCCTTGTGTTACCCATCACTGTTCTCCCACCCTGAACTCCCCTCCCATGAGTTACTCGCCTCTGTCCTTGTTGCCCCGGTCTCCATGTTGCCCACCTTCATACACCCTCTCCTCCCATGTGTTACTCATCTCTGTCCTTGTTGCCCTCTCTCGATGGTTGCCCACCTTCATGCACCCTCTCTTCCCATGTGTTAACCATCTCTGACCTTGTTGTCCCTGTCTCCATGGTTGCCCACCTTCATGCACCCTCTCCTCCCATATGTTACCACCCTCTGTTGCCTTGTGTTACCCATCACTGTTCTCCCACCCTGCACCCTCTCCTCCCATGTGTTACCCATCTCTGTCCTTGTTGCCCCTGTCTCCATGGTTGCCCACCTTCATACACCCTCTCCTCCCATGTGTTACCCATCTCTGTCCTTGTTGCCCTCTCTCCATGGTTGCCCACCTTCATGCACCCTCTCTTCCCATGTGTTAACCATCTCTGACCTTGTTGTCCCTGTCTCCATGGTTGCCCACCTTCATGCACCCTGTCCTCCCATGTGTTACCCATCTCTGTCCTTGTTGCCCCTGTCTCCATGGTTGCCCACACATGCACCCTCTCTTCCCATGTTACCCATCCCTGAACTTGTTGCCCCTGTCTCCATGGTTGCCCACCTTCATGCACACTCTTCTCCCATGTGTTACCCACCCTCTGTTGCCTTGTGTTACCCATCACTGTTCTCCCACCCTGCACCCTCTCCTCCCATGTGTTACCCATCTCTGTCCTTGTTGCCCTCTCTCCATGGTTGCCCACCTTCATGCACCCTCTCTTCCCATGTGTTAACCATCTCTGACCTTGTTGTCCCTGTCTCCATGGTTGCCTACCTTCATGCACCCTGTCCTCCCATGTGTTACCCATCTCTGTCCTTGTTGCCCCTGTCTCCATGGTTGCCCACACATGCACCCTCTCTTCCCATGTTACCCATCTCTGAACGTGTTGCCCCTGTCTCCATGGTTGCCCACCTTCATGCACACTCTTCTCCCACGTGTTACCCACCCTCTGTTGCCTTGTGTTACCCATCACTGTTCTCCCACACTGCACCCTCTCCTCCCATGTGTTACCCATCTCTGTCCTTGTTGCCCCTGTCTCCATGGTTGCCCACCTTCATACACCCACTCCTCCCATGTGTTACTCATCTCTGTCCTTGTTGCCCTCTCTCCATGGTTGCCCACCTTCATGCACCCTCTCTTCCCATGTGTTAACCATCTCTGACCTTGTCCCTGTCTCCATGGTTGCCCACCTTCATGCACCCTCTCCTCCCATGTGTTACCCACCCTCTGTTGCCTTGTGTTACCCATCACTGTTCTCCCACCCTGAACCCTCTCTTCCCATGTGTTACTGATCTCTGTCCTTGTTGCCCCTGTCTCCATGGTTTCCCACCTTCATACACCCTCTCCTCCCATGTGTTACTCATCTCTGTCCTTGTTGCCCTCTCTGCATGGTTGCCCACCTTCATGCACCCTCTCTTCCCATGTGTTAACCATCTCTGACCTTGTTGTCCCTGTCTCCATGGTTGCCCACCTTCATGCACCCTCTCCCTCCATGTGTTACCCAACCTCTGTTGCCTTGTGTTACCCATCACTGTTCTCCCACCCTGCACCTTCTCCTCCCATGTGTTACCCATCTCTGTCCTTGTTGCCCCAGTCTCCATGGTTGCCCACCTTCATACACCCTCTCCTCCCATGTGTTACTCATCTCTGTCCTTGTTGCCCTCTCTGCATGGTTGCCCACCTTCATGCACCCTCTCTTCCCAT